>NC_139804.1:1697700-2147700 GCF_963457635.1 Microchirus variegatus
ACGCTAACTCTCTCCACGCTAACTCTCTCCATGCTAACTCTCTCCACGCTTACTCTCTCCACGCTTACTCTCTCCACGCTTACTCTCTCCACGCTAACTCTCTCCACGCTAACTCTCTCCACGCTAACTCTCTCCACGCTAACTCTCTCCATGCTAACTCTCTCCACGCTAACTCTCTCCACGCTTACTCTCTCCACGCTAACTCTGTATACGCCGACTCTCTCCACGCTAACTCTGTCCACGCTAACTCTCTCCACGCTAACTCTGTATACGCCGACTCTCTCCACGCTAACTCTGTCCACGCTAACTCTCTCCACGCTAACTCTGTATACGCCGACTCTCTCCACGCTAACTCTGTCCACGCTAACTCTCTCCACGCTAACTCTGTATACGCCGACTCTCTCCACGCTAACTCTGTCCACGCTAACTCTCTCCACGCTAACTCTGTATACGCCGACTCTCTCCATGCTAACTCTCTCCACGCTAACTCTGTATACGCCGACTCTCTCCACGCTAACTCTGTCCACGCTAACTCTCTCCACGCTAACTCTGTATACGCCGACTCTCTCCATGCTAACTCTCTCCACGCTAACTCTGTCCACGCTAACTCTCTCCACGCTAACTCTGTATACGCCGACTCTCTCCACGCTAACTCTGTCCACGCTAACTCTCTCCACGCTAACTCTGTATACGCCGACTCTCTCCATGCTAACTCTCTCCACGCTTACTCTCTCCACGCTAACTCTGTATACGCCGACTCTCTCCACGCTAACTCTGTCCACGCTAACTCTCTCCACGATAACTCTCTCCACGCTAACTCTTTCCACGCTAACTCTGTCCACGCTAACTCTCTCCACGCTAACTCTCTCCACGCTAACTCTGTCCACACTAACTCTGTCCACGCTAACTCTCTCCACGCTGTCTCTCTCCACGCTGACTCTCTCCACGCTAACTCTGTCCACACTAACTCTGTCCACGCTAACTCTCTCCATGCTAACTCTCTCCACGCTAACTCTCTCCATGCTAACTCTCTCCACGCTAACTCCCTCCATGCTAACTCTCTCCCAATAACTCCCTCCATGCTAACTCTCTCCACGCTAACTCTCTCCACGCTGACTCTCTCCACGCTGACTCCCTCCATGCTAACTCTCTCCAAGCTAACTCTCTCCATGCTAACTCTCTCCATGCTAACTCTCTCCACACTGACTCTCTCCACGCTAACTCTCTCCACGCTAACTCTCTCCACGCTAACTCTGTCCATGCTAACTCTCTCCACGCTAACTCTCTCCAAGCTAACTCTCTCCACGCTAACTCTGTCCATGCTAACTCTCTCCACGCTGACTCTCTGCTGCTTCGCCGCTCGCATGAATCCTGCAGATCGTGAAATCCTCACATTCAGCCTGCACTCAGTGCTTGACCATGCTGAGTGCAGCATAGATTAGCATAATTTACATGATTATAGCTATAGCCTCCATTTCAGGGTTAGTCAGCTCACATCCGCCGTCCTCTGAGAGCACATTCACCTGTTCATCCATCCATATGTCCGTCTGCACTCAGCCTCCTTGTCCATGTCCTTTTCTATTTTTCCTCCTTTTATTTTGGCAGAAAATGTAATTTTATACAGTGCAGCATCTTTTGTGTGTTTGTGTACAAATAAACTATTTTATTTTACACAAACAAGAGGGACAACGTCACGATGTCTGAGCGCGTCGGAATCCAGAGAAGAGAGTTTGTCGCAGGGGCCAGTCAGCTGTCCTCCTGTCTGTCTTCCTGTCCGTCTTCCTGTCCGTCCTCCTGTCCATCCTCCTGTCCATCTCCCTATCCGTCCTCCTGTCCGTCTGTCTGTCTGTCTGTCTGTCTGTCTGTCTGTCTGTCTGTCTGTCTGTCTGTCTGTCTGTCTGTCTGTCTGTCTGTCTGTCCATCCTGTATGCTCCCTTGTCCGTCTCCCTGTCCATCTCCCTGTCTGTCTCCCTGTCCGTCCTCCCGTCCGTCCTCCTGTCCGTCCTCCTGTCCGTCCTTCTGTCCATCTCCCTATCCGTCTCCCTGTTCGTCCTCCTGTCCGTCTCCCTATCCGTCTCCCTATCCCTCTCCCTGTCCGTCCTCCTGTCTGTCTCCCTGTCCGTCCTCCTGTCCATCTCCCTATCTGTCCTCCAGTCTGTTCCTTTGTCCATCTCCCTATCCGTCCTCCTGTCCGTCTCCCTATCCGTTCTCCTGTCCCTCCTCCTGTCCGTCTCCCTATCCGTCCTCCTGTCCCTCTCCCAATCCGTCCTCCTGTCCGTCTCCCTATCCGTCCTCCTGTCCGTCTCCCTATCCGTCCTCCTGTCCGTCTCCCTATCCGTTCTCCTATCCGTCCTCCTGTCCGTCTCCCTATCCGTCCTCCTATCCGTTCTCCTGTCCTTGGTGTCCTCGCCTCTTACACCAGCTCAAGCTTATTTGTCAGATATAAACATATGAATAGAAGCTGCTTTACGACGACAGGACGAGTCGAGCCGAGGTCAAAGTGGACATAAACACACTGATTGCGTTGGCAGCGCAAGTTTGTGTGCGATTGTTGTGCGTCGCAATTAAAAACCCAGTCGTTCCATTATTTCCGTAGAAAAACAACGTCCTGAAGAGGAAAACGTCTGTGTTGGTTCAGCGCTGACGCTCAGATGATGATACATGACGATGAAAAAGAAGAAGAAGAGAAAAAATCTTTATTTCCTCTGGACTTGAGCCTGATGTGAAGTGGATCAAGTGGCCTCTCTGCTCTGCTGCGTCTCTGCTGCCAAGTCACAATGCAGCTTCAGCCAAATATAACCGATAAAAACGCCTGCAATTGTCTCTCTGTACCTTCGCTGTGCTCAACGCTCACGGATTTCCTGCCGAATTTATTACGTGGATAAATGCAAACGGGGGAGTAAAAAAAAATGGGCTCGAGGGAACGAGCCGAAGCAGACGAGGACGCTCGGCGTTGGACGCGTCCGGTCAGCTGGGACGCTCGGTTTGTGCCAAGTGTCTTCAGCTGACGCCGCGCTGTTGTTAATTATAATAAGACTGTGTGATAAACGGCTCTGATGTAAACGAGCTAAAACAGTCACACAGTGTGTGATGGTGAGAGGACATTATGTCAACTCTTTATGTCCATTTTAAAGAATCATGAGCACATTCAGAGCCGCGGTCCCTGACCTTTGTTTTTTACCACCGACCGGTTTCATCTCAGACGTTGTTTTCATGCTGTAGCCAGAGGCGGCGAGTGGGTGATTAATCCTAATCCTAACACGAGAATCAGAGGCAACGATGAACAACTGTAGATTAAAGTTAAAAAGAGTTAAAAATCCCTGAAAACATGAACATGAACATTTAACACAAACGTCTAAAAATTTAGATTTAGAGACGATCACGACCACATTCAGTGGTATTTCAGTTCACTGACTGTCAGGACTGAACCATTCTGTCAACTGGAGCTGAAACAAGTCATCAATGAATCGATCACTACATTTTTTTTTTTTTATTTAACCTTTATTTAACCAGATAAAAGACCCATTGAGATCAAGATCTCTTTCACAAGGGTGACCTGGCCAAGAAAGGCAGCAGCACACATCAAAAGTTAAATAAGAAGCAGGAAATGCAACATTTGCAAAACAAAACATTGAAATATAAAATTGCAACTAGACAAACATAACGTGCAGGAGTTGTGATCACAGTAACAATTTAAGAACATAGATTAATAATCCATTAATCGGTTTGAATCGCCTTTTTCATGATTTTAACAAGATTTCTGATTGTTTTAGCTTCTTAAAGGTGCATTATGTAATAAATCTAAATCATGTTCATATAACAAACTGAACTCACCAACAACAACAGTACAGACAAAATATTTGCATTAAAAAACAATATTTTGCAGACTGCAAATCATGTTTATGTTTTGAAATTGTGTTTTGGCGTCATGTGGCGCCACCTACCGCCGTCTACCAATCATTGCAGTCAGTAGAGTCTCAGCTGCCGAGCGACCACGGGTTCCCTCCAGGTCATTTGAGTTTCAGAGCCCTGATCTAGACTTAGGGTGAATTCCAATTCCTTGCTTAATTTGTGTGAATTTCTCTGTGAGATGAATACAGTATCTATCTATCTATCTATCTATCTATCTATCTATCTATCTATCTATCTATCTATCTATCTATCTATCTATCTATCTATCTATCTATCTATCTATCTATCTATCTATCTATCTATCTAACCCTCAATCTCAAAAATGTTCTCCCTCTAGTCCAAGTTCTGTCCTGATTCTCAGAAAATAAGTTGAGGCCAAGTTTAAGGGCTGTATCGTCTTCAATATTGAGATTTCCGAGACCACCCTTGGGAGCAAGGGCTACCCAGAATGCATTGCGTGTTTTCACATAACAAAGATGTAGCGTCGAAAGCAGCGAAACGAGTGCGATACAAATGAAGTATTTTCTTTGTTAATAGAGATATAAAAATGATCTTAGTTTAGGCCCATATTATGGATTACTGACGTCATTGTTGCGCAACATTTATTTTTATTTTACGATATTTTGTCAATAGTCGGCCGGTGTGGTTTACTTTTCAATAAGTCGTGGTGTGTGGTAACTGTCAGCTGAATATTTGTATGAGTATCATCTTATAACTAACTGACAACCTAATAACTTGACTGACAAACGGATCAGAATAAATAATCCTGACGTAAATGTCTTCTTCTTCTTCTTCTTCTTTTTTGGAGTTGACAGACTGGACGCAGCTTTTTTCGCGTTATTCTGCCCCCTACAGTCTGAAGACGTATCTGCATTTAAGGGGTGTCCCATTTCTAAGTGACAAAATAACCCTCAACACTTGGTTTTGAGGCCAGTTAAGATTAAGGGTTGAGCTTGAGGGTTAAGATAGGAATTAGAATTAGCCCTTAATCTGTACTTTTTACACAGCAGCAGGGAAAACACAAACCAGGATTGAACCAGCAACCCTTCTGCTCCTACAAGCCCAGACTCTGTTCTTGTGACGTGGGCAGAACGGTGTGGAGGTTTCTGCGCGAATCACCCGAGCCCGACATCGACTCTCATGAGACGAAAAACTGGCAAAACAAAGGAAACTCAAACTTCTGCGAGTGTCTGAGAAGAAGAAGAAGCAGCTTCACTTCACTTCAGCTCACCTCGGCTCAGCTGTCCGTCAGGATCCATTGAGACGTGCCGGTGCGAGGAAGCGGCGCCCGGCAGAAGGTCAGCTGTAAATCACGCTCGCGGGCCGACGCGGAAACAAAATGAAAGCTTTACGACTTCACATCATCATCAATATTCTCCGCCGCAAACGAGCAAACAAACCAGGGGCCTGCCGCGTACGCCGATAATCCGCTGCAGCAGTGATTATCTCTGAGGCTCCGTGTCTCTTCAGGTTTGTCCCGAAAGCGTCGGCGGTGCGAGTCATCGACGCCGCACTTTGACGAAAAGCTTCATCGTCGTCCGCTTCATTACAGACATCGGCCTGACGAAGGGTTTCTCTATCGAGAGGCTTTGACGGACGACGACAGGCTGCAGTCGTCGTGGTCTCGCTGGTCTATCGACTCGCGGTGGCCCGGGATTAGCGATGCGGGACATCCGTCCTCCTCCTCCCGGACGAACGGACGAACACACGCCTGAGCAAACTCAGCACAGAGGGTGAAATAAAACACCTTTAAAGATTACCTGCTCCGCGGAGAAATTGGCACTTAACGTCAGATTTAGCATTCTGCATCGGTGCGGACCTCGTTACGCTCTCCCTCAGGAAATAATCCCAACCTTTTCCCCCCCGAGAATACATTTGTCTCATTACTGTCGGCAACAGACGCCAACTAAAAAAAAAACGGACGAGGTCTAATAAGCGTCGGTGCATTCGAGCGCTTTGTTTCTGCTGTTCTCTGCTGTTACTGCGCTGAATGAATTCATGCGTCTGAGGGTCAAACCGTGGACAGGTTAGAGTCCAATTAACCTCCGGATATGGATTTGGTGACATGTTCCTCGTACGAGATGATAATCCATGCACCGGGGCAAATATGGATGTTTTAATTCACAAATGAAGCCGCTCCAAAGTAAACAGTCTCTGACGATTTCGCTCAGGGTTCAGCATTTTGCTCAAGGACACACGGGCATGTAATGAAGCGGAGCCAGGAATCCAACGCACAACCCTCTGTTTGAAAGACGGCTTACTCTGTGCCAGAAATGAGACAAAAAAGACGGCTGAAGGAGAAGCAGGAGAGACAAACGTACGACACTCAGGACTTCAGTGTTTGGGTAATTTCTCAGTTTGCCACCAGGGGGCGATAGACGTTCCTCACGTTCAATATTTAAACGTGATAAATTCAGTGTTTTTTGAAGCCAAAATGTGAGTCAACGTACCATTTTAGATTAAATATTGACATTCTATAAAAACATCTTTGTTTTAAGCTAGTCCGACTTAAGCCGAGCTAGTCTTAGTCAGACTAAGGTAATAATTCTGTTTTCTTAATGTCACGTAAACACGTTAGTCCGACTAATGTCGAGCTAGTCTTAGTCAGACTGAGGTAACAATTCTGTTTTCTTAATGTCACGTAAACACGTTAGTCCGACTAATGTCGAGCTAGTCTTAGTCAGACTAAGGTAACAATTCTGTTTTCTTAATGTCACCTAAACACGTTAGTCCGACTAAAGCCGAGCTAGTCTTAGTCAGACTAAGGTAATAATTCTGTTTTCTTAATGTCACATAAACACATTAGTCAGACTAATGTCGAGCTAGTCTTAGTCAGACTAAGGTAATAATTATTTCTTACTATCATGTAAACACGTTAATCCGACTAATGTCGAGCTTTGTGTTAAAAGAAGCTCTTTATTCCAACAACTGTAACTGAAAACTGATATTTTTCTCCGTGACCTTGACGGTAAATCTAGAGCCCTAATCTAGAGTCAATCCCAGAGATTATGGGAGATTATTTATTGGGTGTCCCCCAAATAAATGTATATAATTTTTTTATATTACACACCTGCACAAAATGAGACTGTGATTCATTACATGTCTTGAAATGACCGGTTTATTTACTTCAAACAGTAAAAACCTATTATATTGTGATTTTTGGATCACAACCACACGTTTGAGAAACACTGAGCGAGAGTATCTGACGCGTGATAACGACAACATAACAATAACATAACTCTGGATTTATTCATTTTCCAGCAGAATGAAATCATGAAAACACAAAGAAGGACGAGTGACCATTAATCATCCACTCTACGGCCACGCATGAAAACATGAAATCCTCCCATTTGTCGCCGCCGTTTTATTTATTTTTTTCCCATTATTTCTGCCTGAAAAAGCGAGTGAAGTGATTAATTGCTCGTCACATTAGTTGCAGCTTGTTTTCCTTTTAATCAATTTAGAGATTAATCAAATAACCGCTGCTGCTGCTGCTGTAATTCACTTTAGTGTCACACGGGGAAAAAAACAAAAACAACAAATCCTCACAAAAACGAGACGCTGCAACGAAAACAAAAGAGGGTTTTTGGACGGATTTGAAAAAAAAGAGCTGCAGGATTAATCAGTGATCACGGGAGTTTATTTCATGTCGGTCAGATAATCTCTCAGCAGCAGCTGTTCTGTCGTTTTATTTCAGGGTTTTAGTGAAACAAACAAACTTTTTCGACGCCGCGGAGACGATGTGACTTTAATTTTGCCGCTGTCACTGTTATTAATCTGTGCCCTGGAACCGAAGCCCACTCAGATTTGTCAGGATTCTCACGCTCGATTTCAGCGACGAGTAAAAAAATCTGAATCGCGCATATCGACATTTATTGATTCGGCTTCATGCAGCGACGAGAAATGACATGAATACATGATGGATTTAGGGTAAATGCTGCATGAAATATATATATTATATAACAATATATTTATGATAACTTATTTGAATTATAGGCACAATTTTTGTCCTGAAAACGATGTCTAATAAAGACAGCGAGTTACATGGATCTATAAAGAATATGAAATGTTAATATTTTCTGGTTTATTTCCTCCATATAACAAAGAAATCATTAAAACTGAGCTGTTCTGGTTTATGGTTAAGGTTAGACATTTGAAAACATCGTCATTTTTGAGGTTCGGGAAACTTAGATCAACATTTTTCATTTCAAGTACTCGATTAATCAAGAAAACGATCAACAGATTCATCCATAATGAAAATAATTCTTAATAATAATAGGTAATAATTCTGTTTTCTTAATGACATATAAACATGTTAGTCCGACTTAAGTAGAGCTAGTCTTAATCAGACTAAGGTAATAATTCTGTTTTCTTAATGTCATGTAAACACGTTAGTCCAACTATAGTCGAGCTAGTCTTAGTCAGACTAAGGTGACAATTCTGTTTTCTTAATGACATATAAACGCGTTAGTCCGACTTAAGTGGAGCTAATCTTAGTCAGACTAAGGTAATAATTATTTTTTCTTAATGTCACATAAACACGTTAGTCCGACTAAAGCCGAGCTAGTCTTAGTCAGACTAAGGTAATAATGGTGTTTTCTTAATGTCATGTAAACACATTAGTCCGACTAAGGCCAAGCTAGTCTAAGTCAGACTAAGGTAATTCTGTTTTCTTAATGTCATGTAAACACGTTAATCTGACTAAAGTCGATCAAGTCTTAGTCAGACTAAGTTAATAATTTTTCTTCTGATTCATAGTCCGATTACTCCTGCATCTAAACACTTAGTCAGACTGGAGTCACACTTAATATACTGCAGTACTCTTGGTGGACAACACGACAACCACGAGAGACATGTCCATCTAATCTCACCCTCCATCTCCTCCTCCTATGGACTCTTTAAGTTGTCCGACTGTGTGTCTTAGTCGGACTATGACCTTAGTCTGATTAAACTGTGCATGAAAACAAACTGAGTAATATTCAGATCAGATGATTTGCTGAGAAAAGAACACAAGGTGGTAGGCCCTGGTGTCATTGCTGTTGTTCTGTATCAGTCGACCATAGGGGGCCCCCCTTCAAAATAACTGCCCCCCCCCCCCCACACTGCTACGGCTCTGTGTGGAAGAATATCAGCTTCACTAACTGTAGACGTCAAAGTGGAGAAGACATCAAAGACAAATGAATGTCCAACTTCATGTGACAAGTAGTGCATGACGCGTAATGTTCACTCAAACTTGAGTTTAGGATCATTATTTCAGACGCTCAGATTCATTATTTCAGTTTAAGGAAAGCGAATGAAGTGAAGGTTAAAACCTCCTGCGTCCTCTCGTCCTCTCTTGTTTTGGACGACGATCGGGTGTTCCTGTTCGAGTTCTCGTCTCAGAGGGAATAAAAGCTCCGGCTCGAGATAACGTCGCAGAAATCGAGCGAGTCGCTCGGATACGTCTTTGATCCACGGGACGAGGACTTTGATAAGACGCTCGGGAGTTTAGTGTCTTCACTTGACTGTGGTGAGACAGCGTGGGACACTGTTACTCACAGAGGGGATGAGAAGTTTTTGGGTTTTAAACTGGCAAAGGCTGCTCAATTTCTACATCAGTGGTTCCCAAAGACTGGGTCGAGACCCACAGATGAGGTCACAGGAGGTTGTTTTTGGGTCTAAAGTTGCAGAATGATATGATCTCAGGTGTCAGATGCTCAAATTTGCTCTTTTTTATCACTTAGGTGACAATAGTTTTCTATCTCGCAGTCGTTTGAGAGATAAATGAAGGAGTAACAAAAAAAAAAAGGCAGCGCTTTGAAGACTGAATCCTGTGCTGGAGGAACTTAACGCGTCAAAGTCAGCCGTGGAATTAAAGGATTCCTCGCAGATGTCGTTTCACATGTGAAAGGGAAATTCTGTTCAGATGAGACTCTCGGCAGCTGCCTGTCGCCGCAGCCTTTCGTGGCAGCAGCCGGCGACGCACGCCGCGCATTTACAGCGTCTTTAACGACCCGCCGTCATTTCGGATCGTACGTTTGAACGGGATCACGGGGGATTCGTGTTCAACGTGTGTCGGCTGAAGCTTTGTGAGAACAAATTCACCCGTTACAGAGCGTGAGCTGCACTTCTTCAAGAGGGAAAAATACTTTTTTCACTCAATAGTAAAACGTAGTAAAACCTCTTTTAGAATTTAAAACCGAACAAGCAGTTGATTTAAAGGAAACAGACATAGAGATAAATACGAAAATAATTGTGCTGGCCCTCGCGGCCGCCATCCTGCCAGCAGGTGGCGCTATACCCTTTACTTAGTTTTCATAGGTTTCTGTCCGGGTCTCTTGTCTCATGTTTGCAGTTTTGTGCAGATTGGTCAATGTATGGCGAAGTTACAGGCCACTTCCTGTTTCGTGGAAGAATCGTTGAAATTCGTCAAAATTCCGACGGTAGCTGTGGCCACGCCCCCTTTTGAATCTGCAAGACCTTTTGATAAATTCTAGTTTTTTATGTGTTGAGAACAAATTGACATTTTTTTTAAACATTTTTACAAAGTGAGGACATGTTTTTTACAAAGTGAGGACATGTTTTTTACAAAGTGAGGACATGTTTTTTACAAAGTGAGGACATGTTTTTTACAAAGTGATGACATGTTTTTTTACAAAGTGAAGACTTTTTTTACAAAGTGAGGACATGTTTTTTTACAACGTGAGGACATGTTTTTTTACAAAGTGAGAACATGTTTTTTTACAGTGAGTACATGTTTTTTACAAAGTGAGGACATTTTTTTTACAGTGAGGACATGTTTTTTTTACAAAGTGAGGACATGTTTTTTACAAAGTGAGGACTTTTTTTTACAAAGTGAGGACATGTGTTTTACAAAGTGAGGACATGTTTTTTTACAAAGTGAGGACATGTTTTTTTACAAAGTGAGGACCTTTTCTTACAAAGTGAGATTTTTTTTACAAAGTGAGGACATGTTTTTTACAAAGTGAGGACTTTTTTTACAAAGTGAGGACATGTTTTTTACAAAGTGAGTACACTTTCAAAAAGTGAGGACCTTTTTTACAGTTTCAAAGTGATCTTGCCTTTTTTTTACAATTAAATAACCTTCAAAACTCCTCTGCTCTTTAGGGAAGTTGTTAAAAACCCATTGAATGAACGTTAGAAAGTCAAAGTGCCGTCTTTTTTTAAAAAAAAGCAGAAACTTTAAATCAACTGATCCCTTTTTTTTTCATTTGAATGTGCGATAAAGAGAGCGAGCGTCGTAAAGCGAGCGTCATCGTGAACAGATGCAGCTCCGTGTTTGACCTGAGGCGTCAGTGATTCTCTCAGCACGACTGACGTCTAATCGCTGCTCTAACATATGGATGATGAGCCTGAAGCTGCATCACTCTGGTCCAAGCTTAATAGACTCCAAAAGAATTTAGCTTCAGGTGTGTGTGTGCGTGCGTGCGTGCGCGCGTGTGTGAATGAGGACATTTTTTACAAAGTGGACATTTTTTTTTGCAAAGTGGAAATTTTTTACAAAGTGGACGTTTTTTACAAAGTGAGGGCATTTTTTTTACAAAATGAGGACTTTTTATACAAAGTGAGGACCAATTTTTTTTAGGACTTTTATACAAAGTAAGGACCTTTTTTACAAAGTGAGGATTTTTTTTTACAAAGTGAGGATTTTTTTTTACAAAGTGAGGACATTTTTTACAAAGTGAGGACTGTTTTTACAAAGTGAGGACATTTTTTACAGTGAGGACTGTTTTTACAAAGTGAGGACTGTTTTTACAAAGTGAAGACACTTTTTACAAAGTGAGGACATTTTTTTTTACAAATTGAGGAATTTTTTAAAAAAAGTGAAAACTTTTTTTACAAAGTGAGGACATTTTTAAAAAGTGAGGACATTTTTAAAAAGTGAGGACATTTTTAAAAAGTGAGAACAATTTTTTTTTACAAAGTGAGGACCTTTTTTACAAAGTGAGGACATTGTTTACAAAGTGAGGACATTTTTTACAAAGTGAGGACTTTTTTTTACAAAGTGAGGAAATTTTTTTTACAAAGTGAGGACATTTTTAAAAAGTTATGTTTTTTTTTTTTTTTAACAAAGTGAGGACTTTTTCAAAAAGTTAGGACAAGTTTGACTTTTTTTCTCGCTCACAAACTCCCGACACAGGATTCCAAGATAGCGTTCCGACTTCGGGTGTTGATTTGAATAATATTGTGTTGTTTTGTACAACACAACAACTATAACTGTGTGTACAAACGATAAATATCATTCTTTTTGTGTTTGTGTTTGTTAAACTGCTTTGTTCTCATCACATCTGCTGCACATCTGTTTTCCTGGCAGAATAATTCCTCTTGAGTTTGAAGTGAATTTTCTCCGTTTGAAAACCGTTTAAATCTGCGATTATAAAAACCCTCGGAGGGAAAAGTGTGCTTGGTGAATTCGAAATTGTAGAAATAAAATTGATTTGTACATTTTGTTTTGAAACAATTATTTGTCCGGCGCCACTTCTCAGTACGTCGTATCCTTTCTTTCTCTTTTTTTCGTTCTTTTTATTGCCTTCATATTGAAGAAGGGGAAAAAAAACCGTGTAATTACCGTTCTGTTCCAGGAGAAATTAACATTTAGATGGGGCAATTTAATATTTAATGCAAGTTAAAAGGTTGTTTCAACCTTGTAATGTGACATTTAAAGCTAACGTCTGGAGTTTTAAGTGAAAGAGGGTAAAAAAAGAAAAAAAATAAGAAATAATGTTGTGTTTAGCAGAATGTGTCGTCTCAGGTAAATGGATTCATCAGATGCTCAAACACCTGGATGTCCACTTTTTGTCTTTTACATGTTTTTAAAGTTAAAAATCTGCCGTGTGTGTGTGTGTGTAACTGATATTCCTTACGTTGTGGGGACCTAAATCTGTCTACACTAAAACTCTAGGACAAGTTTATTCAAATACAATTGGTGCAGAATTGACAAAATTGGCAAAATCGTCATAAAATGGCCGTTCGACCCAAAATGGCGGCCCTCCTGTCGGACTTATGGCAAAGTCCTCTTTGACTTTTTGGACCGTCTTGACCTCATTAACGCATGTAACGCATTTTAACAGCATTCGTCCCGATTGTAAACTGTACGGTAAAGTCCTCGGTTACTCGTGTACTACAAGGGAATCGTACTCGAGAAACGGAATAGTTAGGGCTGATTATTTTGGTTCTGTTCCAAATGAAAACGCAAATAAAGCGAACTGGAATTATGCAACACATTAATGAAACAGGTGTACCTAATAAAGTGGCCAAGAATGTACATTACTGAATAAAAACAGATAACGACTTCTCCAGCTCCATCTGAGCGTCACAGGTTCGTTAAGTGCGACCAATTAGCAGTAAAATAAGAGAGAACTTCATTACGTTTACGTTATAATCTCGACCTAAATTGGATTTTCCTTCGCGTCCGTTTGCATTTCGCCCACGTGTGAATAACTGAGGCTTCGTTACTGTGTGTGTGAGCTTCACTGCTGCACAACGTAAACATAAGAACGTTAGATTAGGGAAATAATCCATAAATAATAATCCGAGGTCACTGCGTCTTTCTTCACAGATTAGAACGAAGCATCGAGCTCAGATTATATGTTGGCGATGTTGTATTCGAGGTTTAAATAGTGTACGAAATTTAAAAAACTGAGGAAAAAATACAGCATTTTATGTTATTGGATTAACGGAATTATGGTTATGTTATTGTTCCCTGAGATTTAAGACTTAATCTGACCTCAACCATCATTACTACTGACCTAATCCTAATCCTGACCCGAACCTTAACATAACTTTAAAACATATCTTCACTCGGGTAACGCGTGAAAAGACACGCGTGACATCATGTTTAAGTGCCGCGACACCGGAGTCCAGGCACCGTTTAGCAGTTAGCAGGTAAATGTAAATACCATTTACATCGGAACTCAGAAGTCGGAAGTGAAAGTGACGCAGTTTCACCGTCTTCTTGGAAATCGCGGTAGCTAACGACGCTCTTCTCGGTATTTTGTGCTCGTAAACGGCGTAGAAACACATCTACGGTTAAAATTTACCACTGATTTTACTGTGAAACAAATACGACAGGTGGCGGCCATCTTGGAATCCTCATTTCTGAGTTGGAAATTCCAACTTCCGACAAAGGCAACACAACATAGTCCAGTTTTTAGAACAGTTTCAAAATAAAGACAAATAGAATTATCAAAGGACACTGGAAGATTTAAAAAAAGACTTATTATTTGTGAGTTTTTGGTTCATGCTAAGGATGCTAATGATGCTAATGATACAAAAGTGCGATGAGAATAATAAAATATCAAATACATTAGAGATAAAAGTTCTTCATTCTAAAAAAGCGCTGGTAAATAAACGAGTTTTAACGTCTGATTTAAAGGATTGCGGGTTTTCAGGAAGTCGTTTCCAGGCTTCGGGAACTTTAAGAAACAGAGAAGTCTAATTAGATATTTGCTCATTTAAATATCTAATCAGCCAATCACACGGCAGCAAAATCCATATATTGACTGCGAGTTGCTGATGTTCAAACATAGAATTAAAAGCAGGAAAATCATATTTATTGGCTTTTTAAAAAAACAACTTTAATCCTCACATGCAGTTGATCCAATTCCAACATCATCAATTAACCGAGGGAGGAAAATTCCTGTCGCATGTTTTCTTGAAACAGTCAATTAACCATTTTTTCCCGGCGTTCCGGCTCAGAGTCGATGATAAGTTCTTCCCTCAGAGGTTTCGTCCCTGAATAATTAGCTCGCTCGGAGCTTACTCGTTAAGAAGCTTAGATTAGCTATGAGCTGAAGCATAATCCGGATTAGAGGGATGAGTCTCCTACACCGACTATTGACCGCGGCTTCGTGTGCCGCGAGGATTTATATTCAGCCCGAGCTCGATCACCTGATCGGATTACAGCGAGGTTTTTTTTAATCTGGACCTGGAATCATGAAGACATGGAGTCAGTTCACACAGAATAACAATACTACATATATATATATATATATTTATATATATATATATACTGCTGGGTTTTAATGATGTGAATGTAAATCATGATTCAAATCAATATTAATTACTATCCATCGACAGATGTAAGGAATGTTCCGACCGTTAATCTCGTATCTGTGGAGCGGTTCGATTGACGGGCTTCAAACTCGGCGGATGATTTACTCACGCGCTCGGTGTGCGGCCGCGCCGACTTTGACGCTGTTCGGATGAGAAATGACAGAGATATGGGTGTAAATGGATGTGAATGAGTTCTGCTCCTTTTTTTTTTTTACAAGATAACGTTCACTTTTCCGTGTCTGGCAGTGATTCGACCGTTTAGCATCGCGACAAACGTCCAGTGTCACAACAAACGTTCAGAGCGTCACAACAAACATCTAGAGTGTCGGGACGTCCAGAGCATTGCAACAGACTTTCAGAGCGTCACTACAAACGTCAAGAGCGTCGCGCCAAACGTCCAGAGCGTCGCGA
Organism: Microchirus variegatus; assembly: GCF_963457635.1. Classification (NCBI taxonomy): domain Eukaryota; kingdom Metazoa; phylum Chordata; class Actinopteri; order Pleuronectiformes; family Soleidae; genus Microchirus; species Microchirus variegatus. The sequence continues at coordinate 1,713,079 of NC_139804.1, forward strand.
CAGTGTCCGACCATCGCAACAAACGTCCAGTGTCACAACAAACATTCAGAGCATCACAACAAACGTCTAGAGTGTCGGGACTCCTAGAGCATTGCAACAGACTTTCAGAGAGTCACGACAAACGTCTAGAGCGTCACGACAAACGTCTAGAGCGTCACGACAAACGTCTAGAGCGTCACGACAAACGTCTAGAGCGTCACGACAAACGTCTAGAGCGTCACGACAAACGTCTAGAGCGTCACGACAAACATCTAGAGTGTCACGACAAACGTCAATAGCGTCACGACAAACGTCCAGAGAGTCGCGACAAACACCCAGAGCTTTGCGACAATTTCCTACCATCGCGACTAACGTCCAGTGTCACAACAAACGTTCAGAGCTTCACAACAAACGTCTAGAGTGTTGGGACGTCCAGAGAATTGCGACAGACTTTCAGAGAGTCACGACAAACGTCAAGAGTGTCACGACAAAGGTCCAGAGCGTCGTGACAAACGTTTAGTGCGTCACGACAAACGTCAAGAACGTCACGACAAACGTCTAGAGCGTCACGACAAACGTCAAGAGCGTCACGACAAAGGTCCAGAGCTTTGCGACAAACGTCTTAGCATCGCAACAAACGTCCAGAGCGTCGCGACAATGTCCGAGCATCGTGATAAAACGTCAGTGTCACGACAAATGTCGAGAGCGTCGTGACAAACGTCAAGAGCGTCACGACAAACGTCCAGAGCATCACGACAAACGTCTAGAGTGTCACGACAAACGTCAAGAGCGTCAAGACAAACGTCTAGAGTTTCGTGACAAACGTCAAGAGCGTCACGACAAACGTCAAGAGCGTCACGACAAACGTCAAGAGCGTCACGACAAACGTCAAGAGCGTCACGACAAACGTCTAGAGCGTCACGACAAATGTCCAGAGCGTCATGAAAAATGTCCAGCGCGTCACGACAGACTGTCAGAGAGTCACGACAAACGTCTAGAGCGTCGCGACAGACGTCCAGTTTCGCAACAAACGTCCAGTTTCGCAACTAGCGTCTAGAGCGCTGCGACAAAAGTCCAGAGCGTCACGACAAACGTCTAGAGCATTGCGAGAAATGTCTAGAGCACCACGAGATACCTCCAGTTTCGCAACAAACGTCCAGTTTTCCGACTAACGTTGAGAGCGTTGCGACAGAAGTACGGAGCATGGCGACAAATATCCCGTTTTCTGTTTTCTTCTGACAGATATGCTGATGTATCACGATAGGTCGTCTTTCTTGATATATTGATTACAATTTCGAGTATCGTTTTCAAACCCCTATAGAAAACTCACAAAAAAACAGAATCAAATCCTCAAAGTTCTGCAGAAGCCTGAAAACGACACGTCCGTTTAGATCCAGAGTGTCGGCGCAGGAAGCGTCTGAAACAGTGACATCAGTGTTCTCCAGAGTTCCTCCTCCGAGTCGACAGTGAACAGATGGATCTTTATTTTAAACTCTAAAAACAGATCTCCAGGGGAAACGGTGGATGGAAGCATACATTTATTGGCACTTAGCCGCTTCCTGTATGTCGTACACTGCAGTGACACGCACCATTTGCTCTAATGACGGCAAAGTCTTAATCCTCTCGCCTCCTGGAAATAGAATTTTTTCTCTTTTTTTTCTATTCCGGTCCTGTTTAGTGAGTTAGTGGCTCGTTGTCAAATTAATGTCGCAATCACGGCAAAAAATTCACAGAGTGTCGTGAGGACAGATGTCGCTTTGGTCTGCGGCGCAGAGGACAAAAGGCAACGCTGAAGGATTGGACCTGCCACTGATCGCACAGCAAACGCTGATTTAGTGACAAAAACAAGGTTCTCCTGTGTGTGTGTGTGTGTGTGTGTGTGTGTGTGTGCGAAACCCTGCTCAAACAGAATATTTCACTCTTCACCGAGGCTCATCTCTCAAAGGTAATGGCTCGGAAAATCTGGGCGTCTTTAAAAGGCAACAGGGACGACGAGGCCATTCTACATTTCTTATCCCGCTGACAGCGCCGTCGTCGCCGTCGCCGCCGCTCGCTCGGTTAGCGACAGAGAGGGTCAACCTCAACCCCCGGCCTCTCACAGGTGGTACAGTCCACATGCAACTGTGAGGATTTGTAACTCAGAACGTTTACATAACGTTAGAAAAAAGGATGAATAACTGTTTGTACGACTGAAATATGACTTTTAGGGTTAGGGTTAGGGGAACTCTAGGGTTAGCGTCATGATAATGAAGACAACATTCACTTTTCCATATCTGGCAGTGATTCAACCGTTTAGGAATAAGGGTACGAAGAAGCTTACTTGGTACCGTGATTGGGTAAAACGACCAGAGCTTCCAGAGTGTCACGACAAACTCACAGAGTGTTTCAACAAACATGTTGAGCATCGCCACGAACGTCCAGTTTCGCAACGTAGGTCGAGTTTTGCAACAAACATCCAGAGCATCGCGTCAAACGTCCAGAGAGGCGCGACAAACGCCCAGAGCGTCGCGACAAACGTCCAGAGAGTCGCGACAAGCGTCCAGAGCGTCACAACAAACGTCCAGAGCGTCACAGCAAAAGTCCGGTGCACCACGACAAACTTCTAGAGTGTCACAAGAAACTTCTAGAGCATCACGAGCGTCACGACAAACGCCCAGAGCGCCACAACAACTTTCTAGAGCGCCGCGACAAACGTCCAGAGCGTCACAACAAACGTCCAGAGCGTCACAACAAACGTCCAGAGCGTCACAACAAACTTCTAGAGCACCACGACTAAAAACGTCCAGAGCGCTGCGACAGACTGTCAGAGAGTCACGCCAAACGTCAAACTAGAGAGTCATGACAGATGTTCAGTTTCACAACAAACGTCCAGTTTTCGCAACAAACGTCCAGTTTTGCAACTTGCGTATAGAGCGTCGCAACAGAAGTCCAGAGCATCATGACAAATGTCCAGTTTTGCAACAAACATCCAGAGCGTCATGACAAATGTCCAGAGCATGGCAACAAACACCCTGTTTTCTTCAGACAGATATGCTGATGTACCACGATAGGTTGTTCTTCAGTATATTGATTGCGATTTCGAGTATTGTTTTCAAACCCCTAGAAAACTTAGCATCAGCCTTTGCCCACATACAGTCATATTTTAACATCTATTTAACACACTTTAGCATCTCTTTGTGACCCCGAGGGTGTTGGGTTACTTTGATTTAATCTAACGTTCTCACAGGCTTCACCTCCAGTCATGGATTTCTGACTCTGTTTGCTCATATTTTTTTAGTTCACAGACGCAGAAACAGCCCCGAGCGAACGCGGACACGGTCAAACTGCGCTGTATAAAATATACGATGCATATTAACGAAGATTGATCTGCAGAGAGCGGACTGGAGTCTCAGATCGCTGCCGGGTTTTCAACGCGCTGGCTCCGCCCACGCGGATCTGACGTCCCGAGTCGTGTTTATATTTTATTTCCTCTGTTTTAGTAGAATAGTCATGATGAAGATATCTTTACACGAACATTTCCGTACGTTCAGCACACAGACGGTTGTGTTGCAGAGCGGCGGCTGCTTCGCGATCATATTTCACCGACTTCCTGTCTCCAGCTGCTGGAGGAGCATCGGAGACGGAGAGGGAGCGGGAATTTAACTCTCACTCGTCTGAGTTCATTTAAATAAACCGTGCAGCACTTTTTTTTTTGCAGATATGGAGATGGACGTTGGCACATTCTCAGAGCCCGCGATGCAGTTCACTGCTCCACAGCTTCAGTCTCTGCTCTTGGCAAAACAGTCACACAGTCACACAGTCACACAGTCACACAGTCACACAGCCGGCATCCATTTTTAATCGCAGCCGCTCTTATTATGCAGAGAGCATCAGTCAGAGCCACGGACTTTAAATTTATGTTTTTTAAAAACTAAACTCTGCGGCTTCTTACTGCACTCTGAGAACATATTTACTGTATTTCTTTACCTTAATGTACACACTAGAAATAAGGGTTCCAAAAGGGTTCTTCTACAAGGGCTGAGGTTCTACCTGAAACCATTTGCTTCTGAAAAACCCTTTCCCGAAGTTAGGGTTTTTCAAGGGTTCTTGGTAACACTCATGGTTCCAGTAAGAACCATTTTGATCCAGAGAACCCTTTAAAACCCCTTTCCTGAATAAAGGATTTTAAAAGGGTTCTTGGTAACACCAAGGGTTCCAACCTTTATAAAAGGTTCTACCTGGAGCCAAAAAGGGTTCTCCTATGAGCCTGTCCATGAGGTGGTTTCCTCAAAAGAAGGGGAGTCGAAGTCAATCAGAGGATCAGGAAATTGAGACATAATATTTACTATATGGACAAAGCAAGAAGGTGCAGAGTTTGATTCCTTTTCTATGTGGAGTTCTCGCCATGTCAGCGTCCATGCTCTCCAGGTTCCTCCTGCCACCAAACGTTAGATGTTAGACGGTTGGTCCCTTGTTGCGGTGATCAATCGTCCGTCTGACCTTGAAATTTCAGTCGTATAAAGATGATTTCCTGTCCTTTAGTTTTGAATTTAGATGTTCCAGATGCTTCTTTGGATCTCCACTGAAGGACAACCTTTGTGGACAACACTGTGCGTCCAGTTTGTGTCAACACTTTGCAGAAGGTCCTTTTCTAGCTCTAGTCCAACATGACTGTGTCGGACAAAGCAAGGACTATAAAGATGGTTTGACTTTTGAGTTTAGTGTGGAAGAACTTGACTGACCTTTAACCTCATTGAGCACCTTTGGGATGAACTGGAACAGACCAATTGGGCTTGTAACCAAACGTTGTTCAGGTTCAATGGGCCAAGAGTTGGAGTGTCCCTGAGCAAGAGTCCAAACGTCCAGAGCGTCGCGACAAACGTCCAGAGCGTCGCGACAAACATCCAGAGTATAACGACAAATGTCTAGAGCGTCATGATAAACGACCTGTTTCGCAACTAACGTCTAGATTAAGGGCAACACAACAACCACAGTCCATCAACGACAGCATATTCCTGTTTCTCCGTTATAGTGAAACCTGTGACAGAAATTCACATCGAAATACTTTCAAATCTTGATGGAAAGAAGAGTTAAAGCTGTTAAAGCTGCAAAAAGAAGGACCAACGACATATTAAAGCCCTTTATACCCTACCATTCAAACGACTGGGGTCACCTATACATTATTTGTTGTGTTTTCCATTAAAAGTCAGACTTTTATTCATCAAAAGAGTTGCAAAATTAATAGAAAATATAGTCAAGATTAGAAATCATGATTTTTATTCCAAATAAAGCTGTTTTCAGCTGTGCTAACATCATTGCACAAGGGTTTTCTAATCATCCAATAGCCTTCTAACGCCATTAGCAAACACAATGTAGCATTAGAACACTGGAAATGGGCCTCTATATATACACCTATGTACATATTCCATTAAAAACCAGACGTTTTTACCACATTAACAATGTAAAGAGTGTGTTTATGATTCATTTAATGTTATTTTCATTGAAAAAAAAAGTGAACCCAAACTTTTGAACGGTAGTTTATGTATTTGAATATCATTCCGGTCTCTGTTGGTGAACCGGTCAGGCGTCCAAATACTTTTGTCCATATTACAGGGTTTTTTTTTTTTTTTATCTAAAAGGCCAAATATAATTGCATGCTGGGGCCGGATGTGGGCCCCCAAACCATGACTCGGGTGTCAGTGACCTCGGATTCACAATCGCAGTACGTGACAGAGCAGGACTTTGTCTGCGACGCGAGGACGTTCTGATGCGAGAGACGCGACGTCGTTAAGGAAAATGAGCTTCAGAGAGACGGGAACGAGACGAGAGGCAGACGTGTTGTGTCGGGTTAACGCGACGGGCAAAGACGGACATAGACAAAGACACCGGACTGGAATTCAGTGAAGCGTGAGTCTTCATTACTTTAATTCAGATCACGGTGACGCTGCACCAGTGACCGTTTTAAAGGGATAGTTCGGAATGTTGGACATAAGAGCTATTTTGCAACTAACGTCTAGAGCGTAGCGACAAACATCCAGAGCATAACGACAAATGTATAGAGCACAACGACTAACGTCCAGAGCATGACAACAAACGTCTCGAGCGTCACAACAAACGTCCAGAGCGTCACAACAAACGTCCAGAGCATAACGACAAACGTCTAGAGCGTCACGACAAACGTCCAGTTTCGAAACTAACGTCAAGAGCATAACAGCAAAAGTCCAGAGCACAACGACAAACCTCCAGAGCGTTACAACAAACTTCCAGAGCATAATGACAAACGTCCAGAGCGTCACGACAAACGTCAAGAGCATAACGACAAACGTCCAGCGCGTCACAACAAACGTCTAGAGCGTCACAACAAACGTCCAGAGCATAACGACAAACGTCTAGAGCGTTACAACAAACGTCCAGAGCATAACGACAAACGTCTAGAGCGTCACGACAAACATCCAGAGCACAGCGACAAACGTCTAGAGCATCACAACAAACGTCCAGAGCGTCCAGAGCGTTTTCCAACTCAGCCAGTTGCCGAGTTCGCTGATGCTATGGCTAGCGCAAGACTTGCGTTAGCCAGAGCACCAGCGAACTCGGCGACTAGAAGAACTGAATGAAGATTCTTGAAAACGTCTCCAGACGTCTCCATCAAACCGGGTTGAGTTGTAAAATAGGTCTTACGTCCAAAATTTCCGAACTGTCCCTTTAACGTCTCACGATTGAACTTTTATTTTCCAGCGTCACAAAAATCTCCATCTGCCGCTCCGAGTTTGGATCAGTTATTGTTATTTGTAAACTCAGGTGTTCGCTAAGTGGAGTTTTTATGCAGCACTTAATGAATATGGATGTGAAGCAGCGCTAACTGCTGCTCGACTGACAAAACACATTCACACGCTCGTTAAGTTATTTTCGAGAGGTTTCTCGTCTGACCGAAAAAAGGCCTGTTTAATTTAATTTAATTTAATTTAATTTAGTTTAATTAAATAAGGAGCGGTTTTTAATTACATTTCATTACATAAAAAATCTCAAATAAAATCAGCCACATTTAGACAGAATGATTTAACGTAGAAACACGTGTCTGTTAAAGTGTTATTACTGCACACATCGGTGATTCAGTCTTTCTGTGTTTGTGTCTGTGGAGACGTTCCTACGCAGTGAGCGTGCAGGTGACGTGGAAGAAGAAGAAGCTCACAGCGTGAGTAAAGGGAGGCAGTTTTTAGGCTAAAAACATGGAGAATCGGCCATGAAAGGTTTTATCAAATCCGCTTTATTTACAGAGCTCATTTGAAAACAATGTCAACGTTAGCGCATGACGTGTTTCCATGACGACTGACGCGCGCAACGTCGTGTTTACGCGACTCCCCGATTGTTAAAATGAGCCGCTAAAGTTAAACGCTAAACTTTAAAAACAGAGGCGCACATACGCAGTACACAGGTACGCTGGTTATTTGCTAGCGCTGCTGCTCTTTTCCTTTAATAAACAGACCGCTCTAGTTCCACTGTAGGCTAACGCTAACGTCGCTAAAGGCGCTAACGCAGCTAATGCCGCTAACTGGTAAACGGTAAAGCCTGGACTCCGGTGCCGCGGCACGTAACCATGGCGTCACAAACGTCTTTTTTTTTCTGCCGTTAGCGTTGACGCCGCTAACTAGCCCAGTACCAGTTATTGTATAGTTACTGTACAGCACTTTGGGAAACTGTTTTTTTTTTTTTTTTAAATGTGCTCTGTAAATAAAGGAGTTTGGATAAAAACTTTTCATGGACGATTCTTGACGTTTTTAGCCCCAAAACTGTCTCACTTTACTCACGCTGTGTGCTTCTATTGTATCTGTGACGTTTGTTGTGACGATCTGGACGTTTGAATTACCGTAATTCTTAAACGGTTGAATAATCTTGTAAAAAAAGGGGCAGAAAAACTCGCTCATTTAACTTTTTGTGACAATTCTACGGCCATAAAATCACCATAAATCCAGATTATCATGACATATGAGGCGCTTGTTGATTTCTTGGTGCAAACCAAAGTGACCTTGAGATTTGCTGAGTCGTGATATTTCCATGATACCAAAAACTAACCATGTGTTGTGAATTCCCCTCACACAGACTTTTATAAAAGCACTGATGTGTTGATCTTTTGAAACTTCGTTCTTTCTTGTTTTCGCGTTCTTCTTCTTCTTCTTTTGTTTGATTCCGATCGAGCGTCAGTTTCTGAACAAAACGACGTCTTCATTAAGTTTCAGTTTTTCACCCGAGGAAGAAAAAGGAAAGAGCTCCGACTTCTCTGAGACGATGGAAAAAAGGAGATAAGATTTTATGGAGAGCAAAGGTTTCGCGGATGAAATTTCAGCGACAATCCCGCGCGAAAACACACAGAGAAGCCATTAACGGTTGGTTATTAAATGAACATGTGGCTGACGCAAGTCTTACTAAAGGTCTTCTTTCATGTCGGGAATTGTGGTTGAAAGACAAAGCTCTGTCAGCGCACACTTAGAGCCTGACATTCAGCTAATGAATCGCGGCGCTGTAATATATTCACCCCCCCGTCGCTGCTCCTCAACTCACCATGGATTTGGATTCAGAGGGATTCATGTGTTTGCTCCTGAGCCACAGCTCTGACAACAACATGGCCATGCCCACGAGTCATGTGACCAGCTCAGGATACTTTAATATAAGATTATTAATCAAAAATATTAAAAAGACCCGAAAAACGACTATTTATATTCTAATGACCTAATGACTTCCGTATCAGTAATAGTTTTAGTTCCACAAGGTGGCGGTGTCAAGTTACAAGGTTCCTTGAATGTATCACAGACAGGCATTTGTTCAGTGGGCTCCGTGTGTGTTTGCAGAGGTATTCGAATTAATCAGGGTCCTTGAAGGCATCACCTGCGCGCGTTAGTGTAGTGAAGCGCATGTTGCGTTTGCAGAAGTATTGAAATATCTGACGGTCCGTGAATGCATCATCTGTAGACTGCCTGTGTGATTGCAGAAGTGTGGACATTTACGAGGTTCCTTGAATGCATCACAGACAGGCATTTTTCTCAGTGGACTCCATGTGTGTCTGCAGCAGTATTACAATTGTTAAGAGTCCTTGAACGCATCACTTGCGGGCGTTAGTGTAGTGAAGGGCATGTAGTGTTTGCAGAAGTATTGAAATATCTGACGGTCCGTGAATGCATCATCTGTAGACTGCCTGTGTGAGTGCAGAAGTGTGGACATTTACGAGGTTCCTTGAATGCATCACAGACAGGCCTTTTTCTCAGTGGACTCCATGTGTGTCTGCAGCAGTATTACAATTGTTAAGAGTCCTTGAACGCATCACCTGCAGGCGTTATTGTAGTGAAGCGCATGTTGTGTTTGCAGAAGTAATGACATATCTGATGGTCCATGAATGCATCATCTGTAGACTGCCTGTGTGATTGCAGAAGTGTGGACATTTACAATGTTCCTTGAATGCATCACCATCAGGCATTTTTCTCAGTGGACTCCACTGAGAATGTATTCAAATTAATCAGGGTCCTTGAACGCATCACCGGCAGGCGTTAGTTTAGTGAACTGCATGTAGTGTTTGCAGAAGTATTGAAATATCTGACGGTCCATGAATGCATCATCTGCAGACTGTTTGTGTGATTGTAGAATTGTGGACATTTACAAGGTTCATTGAATGTATCACAGACAGGCATTTGTTCAGTGGGCTCCGTGTGTGTTTGCAGAGGTATTCGAATTAATCAGGGTCCTTGAAGGCATCACCTGCGCGCGTTAGTGTAGTGAAGTGCATGTTGCGTTTGCAGAAGTATTGAAATATCTGACGGTCCGTGAATGCATCATCTGTAGAATGCCTGTGTGAATGCAGAAGTATTATTATGAATCAGGGTCCTTGAATGCATCACCAGCAGGCATTAGTTTGGTGAACTGCATGTAGTGTTTGCAATATTGACTTTTCCCAGGGTCATTGAAGGCATCAGCAGTGAGCATTTTTTTAAGTGGACTCTATATGTGAATGTTGCTGTGTTATAATTTGTCAGGGTCCTTGAACGCATCACTAGCAGGTGTTAGTTTAGTGAACTGCATGTAGTCATTGCAGATGTATTGACTTTTCTGAGGGTCCTTGAATGTATCAGCACTGGTGGGTTGGTAAAGTGGACTCCATGTGTGTTTTGCAGCAGTATTACAATTGTTCAGTGTCCTTGAATGCATCACCTGCAGGCGTTAGTGTAGTGAAGTGTGTAGGTGTATTAAAATATCTGACGGTCCTTGAATGCATCAGCAGCAGGGATATGATTCTGCAGACTGCCTGTGTGATTGCAGAAGTGTTGAAATTTGCAAGGTTCCTTGAACGCATCAGCCGTTGGCATTTTATTAGCAGATTATAGTATGTGTGTTTGTAGAAGCAGAGAAATCTACGAGGGTCCTTGAATGCATCTTGTATCTGCTCCTCAAGGCTCAACACACTGTGGACTCTGTATTATACTCACTCTTACTCTCAGTAACTCTTTTGTTGTTTGTTTTCTTGGAGTTTAACGTTCATATCTGACAAAATGACATTGAAAATCGCGTCGAAGCTTAATTTAAAGACTGTGGGGAAGTTTGAAGACTGCAGCTGAATCTGAGAGTTTCCATTACATTTATGCACGTGTGAGTTTGAGTTGTTTTTAATCATCAGGAGAAAATCACTCTCACAAACACGAACACATTTTCAAACAAAAGCAGCCTTTGAAGGAGAAAATGAAGCCATTGTTCCTCATTGGTGCTCAGAGCTCACAGAGGCCAAGACTGTGGATGATCCTGCTGAGAGGTGATCTGTGTCTCCACAGGACAGGTGAGGACGTCAGGCAGCAGCAGAGACACAGAGTCCACTGCTGCTGCTGCTGCTGCTGCTGCTGCTTATTATTACGGAGCTTTTTTACCGTTTTACCGTTTGACTCCACTGAGGTTGTTTTTATTTTCCATCAGTGAGAGGAACTGGTTCCTGGTGTTTTTTTTAGTACCTGTTCCGACGAGGTTCCAAGCAGCTGTGTGTCATGTGACGTCAACAGACTGCCGACCTCTGATTGGTCAGAGAGTGTCGTCACTAGACTGGAGTCATGAGGGAACAATGTCCAACTGTAGATTAAAATTAAAAAGACTTTAAAATCCTTCTTAAAATTACAAATCTGCTTCTACTTTTTATTCCAAATTCTACTTAAAGGGGAAATAAGTAGTTTATAGTGCCATCTAGAGGAGAGGCTGAAACTTACAACAAAGAACTGCTCCTCTGCTCACCCCCTCCCTTCCCTGAGCGCTACGGTGTCCTCAGCCGGTCAAACGTCGTCCTCGTCGTCTTTCTCCGTGTCAGCAGATGAGGTTCGTGAGGCGAGGGAGAGGGCGGAGCTACCGCGGCCGTAGCAGAGAGAGAGGAGGCGGGACTTCAGCTACAAGTAAAGAGAAGCTTGATTTGTTCTCTCGCGTTTGTCCTTACAGGCTCCCGTAGAAACATGGCGTCTCTCTGCTAACAGTGGCTATGCAACCGCGGTCCGCGGTCATGTTATTTTACATGACTTTTTGAAACACTACGAAAATGAAACAAAAACTATTATACAGCGACTAGACAATGCAGGAGCACATAATATGTATAAAAAGTGGATTTTGGGTCATATAAACCCATAAATACTACATATTGTACCTTTAAAATCTACCAATAGTTCAAAAATCTACTTATAGTTCCGAAATCCACTTAACGTTCCAAATTCTACTTAAAATCTACTTATAGTTCCAAACAAAGCTCTAAAATGTCTGCGATCGTGAGCCCAATCACAACGACGTCCAGTTGTATTTCAGTTCAGTGACTGTTGCTCTGCTCATGAAGGAAGTACTGAACGAATACTGTGAACAAATCTTTATAATCCACTGATTCTAATGATTCAGTTTCATCCAAAACTAACTGCTTTCACTAGTTTGCGCGTTTGTTTCAGTCGTGCTGCGATGACTCCGCCCACATTGAGGATGTGACTGATACCAGGTTACAGAGCGTCCTGTGTTAGCTGATGATTCGCTGGCTTTCACGTTTAAATCTCCTCTTCCCTTTGGTGTTTTTTCACCTTCCTGGAAACCTGCTGTGACTTTGAGGCAGCGAAAGATCGTGAAGCACGAGAGCGAACATCTGACGGTGAAGGAGAGTGAACGTCTGAGCGTCCATTTTCTCTGCCTTTAAACCTTCATGTGTTCAGAGAACAAGAGGAGACTCCAGAGGCACTTTGACCTCTGACCTGTTAACGCTCTGTACTCTGAGTCTGAGCTCTGCAGTGTTTACTGTCTCACCAACATTTGTGTGTGTGTGTGTGTGGTCTTTTACTTGTGGCATACTGAGGACCAGTGTGTGTGTTTTTAACCAACAAAGTGAGGTCATTTTTACAAAGTGAGGACATTTTGGTCGGTGCTCACTTTGTTTTCATTCAAATCACTTCCTTAAATTGTAAACATGCTATATGTTTTTGACAGAGCTCATCAATTTGGTACAAAAACCCTGTTTTCCAGCCCTGGTGTTTCACACACGTTTTGCTCTGGGGCTCCACCTGCAGACATTTAATGGTACTGCACCCAGTATTTCTTTATAGATGTCATTCATGAAGGAGATATTTGTGATTGTGTTGATTTATAAAGTGAAAATGCTGGTCCTCAGTGTGCAGCAAGTACAAGAATGTGTATGTGTGTGTGTGTTCTTGTACTTGCAGCATACTGAGGACCATACTGAGTTTTTAACCAACAAAGTGAGGTCATTTTAAAGAGTGAGGACATTTTGGCCGGTCCTCACTTTGTTTTCATTGAAATCACTTCCTTAGGATGCTATAACATGCTATACTCAATTTGTCATAAAAAAAAAAAAAAAAAAATTTGGATGACAGTATAGTATGACTTTTTTGTCAAATTTTTGACCAATTTTTTTTTCAATTTTTTTTTTCAACTTTTGGATGACAGTATAGTATGACTTTTTTGTCAAATTTTGGGACAAATTTTTTTTTGTAATTTTTTTTTCAACTTTTGGACGACCTAGTATAGTATGACATTTTTGGTCAAAATCTTTTTTAAATTTTGGTCGACATAGCATAAGTGTGATGTTTTTGTAAAACTTTGGACCAAAAAATAAATAAATAAAAGGCTCCACCTGCAGACATTTTATGGTACTGCACCCAGTAGTTCTTTGTAGATGTCATTCATGAAGTAGAATGTAATTGTGTTGATTTATAAAGTGGAAATGCTGGTCCTCACTTTGTCAGCAACCCAGTCCTCAGTATGCAGCAAGTACAAGAATGTGTGTGTGTGTGTGTGTGTGTGTGTGTGTTCGTGCGTGCGTGTGCGTGTGTTCTGACACATTCATGCTGCTTACAGAGAAAAAAAGGGAAAAGAAAATCATAGCTGAGCTCATTAGTCTGAAGATAATCTAAAAACGCCGCGTGGTAGCGACATGAAACATCCTGATGTGTGTGTGTGTGTGTGTGTGTGTGTGTGTGTGTGTGCGTGTGTGCGTGATGTGTCTCAGATTCTCATAAAGAAGAAATATTACGACGCAAAGACGTAGAAAATCCCCGGCGTCGGCTCGTTCAGGCTCGCTGTCAAACCTCTGACTGAGTCTTCATTCACGATTGATTCCTTTTCTCTTTTTTAAGTCGCTTTAATGGGTTTAAAGCTGCCACCGTAAAAAAAAAAAAAACACCACCTGAAAAGCTCGCTGATTTCTTACCTCAGCATGAGATCGTTAAATTTAAATGTGTGTGTGAGAGAGAGAGAGAGAGAGAGGGGCGTGTTTCAATCCAGCAGGGATTACCACAGCTCACCTCCATCTTAATCTGTGTGTGTGTGATGTCAAACACAATTTCAGGACGTTTTAACTGGAATTTATGTCAATGAATGGGAAAAAAACGGACATTTTACAACATTGAAATGATTGCGAACTTAAATATAGTTCGTAAATCACGTGTTTGTATCATAATTTTGGCTGAAACGGTCAGATTTAATGCAAATATAGTTGAATTTCTACAATTTCCCCACACCAAAGCCCATGGAGAAAATCAGTGATTTTAGCTAACGGGGACACGGGAGCTGCTAGTCTACTGCTGCCTCGTGTGGTCATTTTGTGTCACTGGAGTAAATCAAAATGAAGGATTTTAAAAGCCGAATTTGACAAAATAAGTGATGTTAAAATCACTGATTTTCTCTATGGGCTTTGGTGTGGGAGAGTGAGTGGTTTACAAACTTCAGCTTCACTGTCTAACAGTGAGATAAAGACATGAACATGGTCCATCTCTCCAATTTACATGTGAATGTCTTATATACAGTATTTTCAATTTAAAAAAATATAATCTGTGAGGATTAACAGAAATTAAACTAAACTAAATCAATCAATATTTAATGCAAATACAGTTAAATATCAAAGTTAGCACATTTATCGTCCACAAAAGTACATTTGTTTTGCTTCGGTCAGTAACAGACGACACAAGATAATAATTTACAATAAACAATTATTGTCCTCGACAGTCTTGACCCATGACTTTGTATATGAATAAAGAGTCAGACGTGTCCCTTCACCCTGTTAGTGGACTGATTTTTGGACGACGGTGTTGTTGTTGTCGTTGAGGAAGCTCGATCCCCGGAGGCCGTTTGAGTCATTAAGGCTGTTTTAAAGTGCAGGACGTTTAACCTGAACAGCGTTAACGACGACCGCTGTGAGTCCATATGCTGCACAATCACAGGCCGGCGAGCAGCAGCTCTCACACAGTCAGAGTCTGCTGTAAGTACAGTTTGGTGTGAGCGTCCAGTCAGTCGAGGAAATATTATGGGATGTCCAGAAAGATAATAGCATGTACAGTCGGTATAATACAATCACTGAGGAGCAGTGTGGGTTTATCATCTGTAACTTTGTCCTTCTGTTAGCAACTTCCTGTCTACAGTTTTTTTTTTTGTTTTTTTTCGTCGGATCAGTCTGAATTTTCCGTGATGTGTAGGTGATCACACAAGTATGCTTCTATTCAATTTTGGTAAGAATCGACCCACTCATGACGTCGCAAATCACGTTCAAACTTTCAAGAAATCCCGTTCACTTACAATAGGCAAAACTGTAAAACTATATCTCTGTCAAAATTAATCGGATTTGAACCAAATTTGGTACGTGTATATAGGAACAGAAACTCTACCATCATAATGCATTTCATCCGGATCTGATCTAGATTATGGATTTGGCAGGAAATTAAAATGGAACATTACCATTATTTGCGAACATAAAGTAAATGTCTCAATGTATATTAGTCCGAAATAAACCATTTATTCATTCAACATGGTTCAGTCCCATTGAACACAAACAGATTACATTTTTCTCAATTAAGAGATTATTTTCATAAATATAACATAACATATATAACAAACAAACTCTTTTATTTGAAATAAGGTGAAATATCATGATAATTATTATCATTTTGATATATTTTTCTCAAAGACAAATCTCAAGAGTCCCCTACCGACCAAACTAGACAGGGGCCCCCAGGTCACTTGAGTGTGAAAACCCTCTTATTAGGATTCATCAATTACGCAATTAATCCCGATTCATTTTAACAAGCAGTCATTTCTTTATATATATAATTAAAAAAGTTTTTGTTGCTTCTTCAATGAGGATCATTTTAGATTTTTCTGGTCATAAATGACAATGAAATGACCCAAAATATGAGAATTATTCAAATTATTGTTTTGCAAATAACACCGTGTTTTCGGTCAAAGACAAACTCTTCTCCTCCTCATAAAAAGCCGTTAAACGCGATAATTAAAACCTTCGCTGTCGACCGACATCGTAAACGATTAAAAAACGGTCGTCAGCGCGGAGAAGAGATCGCTCAGGAGATTTCACGCAGCTCACTTTTTAATATTAAAAGTGTCCGTTTGAATCACATCAGGTGAACAGTGGCCATCGCTGTGTATATATTATTATTTTTTTAATTAAAAGATAAGATATTAAATTAGTTTTGTCCAAACTTTATTCAACTGTTATGAAAAGATAATCTGTGTTTTTTTCCTGCTGAAAGAGAAAAAAGTGTCACAGATTATTATCGATTTTCAGATAATGAACATTTTCCTTCGTTCTAACTTTTCTGCAAAGTCATTTCGATGATGTTCGGCCATAAAGTGTTGAATCTACGTTTTATGCCGTGTATAAAATTATAATTATAATAATATCTGTGGTCATTAAACCTAATTACTGTATGTGTCTCTCAGTCCCAGTCAACAATAAGAAACATAAGATATAAAATTAGGATTAAGAGGTTGGTTAGAAATATAAATCTGCCCATAAATGTATTTTTGCAAGATTTTTTAAATTCTTTCTCATTTATATTTTCTATACAGGGGTTTATGGATGTGGATAATGTGCATTATATTACTTAAATACTGTTTATTCTTTCTCTGAAG
Source organism: Microchirus variegatus (assembly GCF_963457635.1). Classification (NCBI taxonomy): domain Eukaryota; kingdom Metazoa; phylum Chordata; class Actinopteri; order Pleuronectiformes; family Soleidae; genus Microchirus; species Microchirus variegatus. Next base: position 1,729,459 of record NC_139804.1, read on the forward strand.
TGTTTCCTCAATCCGTCACTTTTATTATTATACACAAAAAACATCAATTGCATGTGTTTGTACCTTTTGCAACTATAAAATAATGTACTTTATGTTATATGTCAACATATTTAGTTTTAAAAGTTTTATCAGTGGTTCCCAAACACTGGGTCGAGTCCCAAATTTGGGTCATGGGAGATTTTTTCAGGGTCCCACCAAAAACAATTTTACATAATTTTAGCGTTTATTTTCACTTGGGAAAATGTCTTTTTATTATTTATGTAAAACTGTCAATTATATCTAAAAAAAACAAAAAAACAATTGAACATTATATTAGGTCGTTTTTACTACATTTACGGTTTATATACGATAGATTTTAATGGTTAAAAATGAGGGTTCCCATATAGAAAGTTATATAGATATATATAAACATTATTATAATTAGTTTGCACCGTTTGAAACTGTAAAATAATGTACTATGTATATACATATATGTTATATATATATAAAGATACCTTGCACTTGCAAAGTGGGTTCTCATATAGAAGCTTAGCTTAGCGCCCGCTGATGGAGAGGGCGTGGCTAATGTGGGTGTGGCTACATTAGCATAAAAAAATAAAGATGAGTTCCCGTAATGGTTTAGTTTCAACATTTATATTTTGCTTTATTTTGGAAAAACATACAGTGATATAATCTTTTATAACCATTGAACACTAATCTAATCTGAATATTGGTCAGATTAGATTAGATTAAACCCGAGCAGAGCTAGAGCTGTATAATGGAAAAGCTCCATGTAAGTGTAGGTGACATTTAAATTTCCTCTTTGGCGGCGCCACTCGCTCCTGAGGCTCCGGGCGATTTTTTAAATGTGGTTCGGATTTTTTTTTTTTTTTTGCTGTCGCGATGATATTTGCAGAAATGTAAAATGTAGATAATCATATTTTATTTCCTGAACAGAGGCACAATGGCTGCTGACACGTCGCCCACTGTGTTCCATTCATTGTCACATATGGTTTAACGGGCGTCCTCTACCGCCTCCTTCCCGTGCCCGCGTGCCTTTTAGCCTTAACGTCTCTGTAACTGCAGTGTGTTTCCTTTCAGCAGAGCTCTCACAGACCACTTAGAGCGACCGCAGCACATTTCTAACCCTGTAACGCGATGCTGCCGAGGCCTTAACTGCAGACGACTGTGTCGGCGCCGCCCGCCGCAGCAGAGCGGCCTCGCACGCCGCTGCCATTCAAATCACCATTAAAGACAAAAAACAGTCGTGTGCTTAAACAATGTCATTATGGAATACTGCTGCTCGGCACTGGGGGGAGGGAGGGGGGGAAAAAAAAAAAATAAAAAAAATACAGCCAGAAAATCTGTCCAATTTGCCACTACATTTGTTCAATCATTAGCTTGTTTGGTGCTGAATGCCTGATTGGCTGTACTGCAATAAAAGAGGAGTCGACCATTTAAAAGGCCTCGCAAGTGAAATTGACTATTAGTGAAACGGCCTATGAGCGTTCCTGCTCTGTATATATAGAACATAGAAGAGCCATTTTCTCCTCCCCCTGTTTTTAGCTGATGATGATGATGATGAGAAGATGGTGGAAAAAAAAGGAGTTAAAATTCTCCCAAATAACTGTGTGAACACAAGGGAGATGAGTATCTCATTATTATGACTTAATATCTCATTATTATGACTTAATATCTCATTATTATGACTTAATATCTCATTATTATGACTTAATATCTCATTATTATGACTTGGTATCTCATAATGAATTAGTGTCGGATTATAATGACTTAGTATCTCATTATTATGACTTAGTATCTCATTATAACGACTTAGCATCTCATTATTATGACTTAGTATCTCATTATTATGACTAAGTATCTCATTATTATGACTAAGTATCTAATTTTTATGACTTAGTATCTCATCTTTATGACTTAGCAGCTCATTATAATGACTAATTATGACTTAGTATGTCATTGTTATGACTTATCTCATTATTATAACTTAGTATCTCATTATTATGACTTAGCATCTTTCGTTATGACTTAGTATCTCATTATTATGACAGTATCTCATTATTATGACTAAGTATCTCATAAATATGACTTAGTATCTCATTATTATGACTTAGTATCTCATAAATATGACTTAGTATCTCATTATTATGACTTAGTATTTAATTTTTATGACAGTATCTCATTATTATAACTTAGCATCTCATAAATATGACTTAGTATCTCATTGTTATGACTAAGTATCTGAGTATTATGACTTAGCATCTCATTATTATGACTTAGTATCTCATTATTACAACTTAGTATCTCATTATTATGACTTAGTATCTCATTATTGACTTAGTATCTCATTAATATGACTTAGTATAAGTTTTAGTTGTAAGGATAGTTATGACTAAGTATGACTTAATATCTCATAAATATTACTTACTATGTCAGTGTTAGGACTTAGCGTCTCGTTATTATGACCAAGTATGTCATAATTGAGTTGGTATCTCATTATTATGGGATATTGTTCGCGACTGACTTAGTATTTCATAATTCTGACTTGGCATCTCATAGTTATGTATCTCAAAATTATGACTTAGTATCTCAAAAATATGACTTAACATCTCAAAATTAGGACTAAACATCTCATTATTATGACTTAGTATCTCATCATTGACTTGATATCTTAGAAATATGACTTAGTATCTCATAATTATGACTTAGTAGCTCATAATTATGACATAGTAGCTCATAAATATGACTTATCATCTCATGATTATGACATAGTAGCTCATAAATATGACTTAGTATCTCATTATTATAACTTGGACATGCATTCTTTTCCCGTGTGTCAGACACAGGCTTCCATAGATCCATCACTTTTTAAACAAATAACAGGGTGAATAAGTGAATCACAGGTTGAAATTGCAGTCAGATATTTGCCGTGTTTCTGTAAATTGTCCTGCTGAAAAACCTCCTTAGTGTCGTCTCGTATCAGTGTTGTTGTTTAGAAAAAGCACCTTTATTTCCCCGTTTGAGCAGAACATTTGCATATTAGTTGCGCGTGTGTTTACCGTCGTGCTGTGCAGATATTAAATCCTCTGCGTTAGCGCACAGTCTCTGCCGTCTGTGTATAAACCTGAGACCTTCCTAACGCTCCGTAAATACAAAGTGCAGCCATTATTTCTCAGAAACGCCCGTCGTGGGTTGTTTTGTTTTTTTCCCGCCACTTCTGAAGATTCGCCGTGAAAAATGTATTCGCCGTCGCCCGTTTGTCTTCTTATTGCCTTTATTGAAATCTTTGTTTTTATTGTTTGCGCTGACTGCATAAGTTCTTTCCCGCGCTTTACGTGACATGAGTTTTTCCGTGCGATCGCGGCACAAAGTCCGGCCGCGAGCCACGAAATTGGATTTGCAGCAGCTGTGATTCCTTTGTAGCGCGAGGACTTTGGAGATCAGTTGTGACTCGTCGGTTTGATGGATGTCGGAGGCTGAAACGTGTTTGCGGCGCTCGCGGGCCTCGCGCTGTGTGATACACGCTACTTTTATCGTATATATATGCGAGTTGTTTCGTATGCACTGTGTCTGGTGCAGCATCTGATCTTCGCCACATTAAGCGCTCGGTGTGTCGTTATACTGTTACTCACTGCAGATAAGTGTGAAGTGATGTATGTTCTTTTCATGAGAACTCCTCTCTGGGGGAACATGAGTGTTGTTAGGAGGACTGTTGAGAATGCAGATGCTCGGTCACGTCCGTGACACTAAAGTCTGTGCAGTGGAATCGTGGCGTGCTCTTGTTTGGACGCTGTAATGATGCCCCGGTGGAGCTGAAGGCTCGCTATGAAATGATTTAACCCGGTGAAATGTCTACACAATAATGTGCTGTGCTCTAGCTGACTGCACAATAGGATTCTTTCAAAAAAGTATTTACAATATCCATTTATCCGGATAAATCTGACTTACTCTACAGGCCTAGAGATTTAGTTTGAAGTAGCACAAGGGAATGCAGTATGTTTTCAGCCTATCCAGAGCCTCAGGATCTATCTATCTATCTATCTATCTATCTATCTATCTATCTATCTATCTATCTATCTATCTATCTATCTATCTATCTATCTATCTATCTATCTATCTATCTATCTATCTATCTATCTATGCAAGCTAGTTACTATTTACTTTATCTATCTATGGTAGGTAGCTAACTATCTATATATCTATATATTTATCTATCTATATATTTAATCTATCTATCTATCTATCTATCTATCTATCTATCTATCTATCTATCTATCTATCTATCTATCTATCTATCTATCTATCTATCTATCTATCTATGCTAGGTAGCTATCTATCTATGCTAGGTAGCTAACTATCTATGTATTTATCTATCTATATATTTAATCTATGCTAGCTAGCTAACTATTTAATCTATCTATCTATGCAGGCTAGCTAGTACTCTATCTATCTATCTATCTATCTATCTATGCAAGGTAACTATTTACTCTATGCTAGCTAGCTATTTATTCTATGTATCTATATATTTACTCTAGCTAACTATGCTAGGTAGCTAACTATCTATATATATTTACTCCATGCTATCTATCTATCTATCTATCTATCTATCTATCTATCTATCTATCTATCTATCTATCTATCTATCTATCTATCTATCTATCTATCTATCTATCTATCTATCTATCTATCTATCTATCTATGCAAGCTAGCTACTATTTACTCTATAGTAGCTAGCTCTTCTATGCTAGCTAGCTATTTACGCTATCTATCTATCTATGCTAGCTAGCTATTTACGCTATCTATCTATCTATCTAGCTATGCTAGCTACCTACCACAGTTGCTGGATGATTTATATCAAATTTAACTGTTTCGATGTTTGAACAGAATAGTATTTAACGTATATTTCTCATGTTTTTGTGAGTGAGAATATTGTCAGTGTCACCTCAGTCACAGCAGTGATGCAGTGCAGCACCTGCTGTTATATAACTTATATAAGTTTAATAACGACGCTGCCACGCTGTCCCTAAAAAAAGAAGAAGAAGAAGCGCTGTCAACGTCGTCCTTTATTTCAGGACCGGTGTCAGCAGAGCTGGAACCTGATGTATGTGGAACGCCATCCGTGTGGCGTCCACTTTAACTGTGGCCGAGCTCACAGCTGTACTTTATGTTCGGTGTCACTGTAAATCCAGTCTCCCTGAAGCAGCAGCATCATTGCCATCATCACTTCCACCTCTCCATCCTGAATCTCCGTCCTCCTCCTCTTTTTGTCGCACTGGTTTTTCCTCTGTGACCCACGTCTTTCTTTGTTTATAACACCTGGACGTAGTTTGACGGGTGGGACGACACATCTGGGGGGGTTTGGTGTTGTTTCTGGGTCAAGTGCAAAGTGAGAATACAGTAGGACTAGTCAGGGATGCACCAGCGCTGGTTACTATGGTAACTGCAGGTCTGTATTTAGTGCAGTTGTTTCACTGGCTCTCTGTTTTCAAGCAGGCGAGGAGGAGGAGGAAGAGGAGGAGGAGGAAGGAGGAGGAGGAAGAGGAGGTGGGAAGAGTGAGGAGCGTTTCCCATGAGGGCGAAGCGCAGAAAGTGGGGCAGCGTCTCCAATCACCGTCAAACAAAATCTCTCGGCTTGACAACGGCTCCCGTCACGAATTCCCCGCTTTGTTTTTCGGAGCGACTTGAGTCGACGCCGCCGCGGCGCTCAGTTCAGTTCAGTCCCAGCCGTGAGAGTCAACGCTCTTCTGTTGACGAAAGACTTTCTGATCAGTCGAGTTCACAGTCGCTCTTCTGCCGCCACTCAGTGACTGTGAACGAGGAGCAAAATGTGATCGACAGTATCATGGTAGAGTTACGGATGAGCTGACACGATACTGTAGTATGGTATCGGCCCAAAACGCGTCAAAATTATCTCTATATTTATTTATCTATCTATATATTTAATCTATGCTAGCTGGCTAACTATTTACATCTATCTATCTATCTATCTATCTATCTATCTATCTATCTATCTATCTATCTATCTATCTATCTATCTATCTATCTATCTATCTATCTATCTATCTATCTATCTATCTATGCAAGCTAGCTACTATTTATTCTATGCATCTATATATTTACTCTAGCTAACTATTTACATCTATCTATCTATCTATCTATCTATCTATCTATCTATCTATCTATCTATCTATCTATGCAAGCTAGCTACTATTTACTCTATCTATGCTAGCTAGCTATGTATTCTATGCATCTATATATCTATCTATCTATCTATCTATCTATCTATCTATCTATCTATCTATCTATCTATCTATACACGCTAGTTACTATTTGCTATATCTATCCATGCTAGCTAGCTAACTATTTACTCTATCTATCTATGCTAGGTAGCTGGTAGGATGGCAGGGTTACGGATGAGCTGACACGATACTGTAGTATGGTATCGGCCCAATACGCGTCAAAATTATCTATATATTTATTTATCTATCTATATATTTAATCTATGCTAGCTAGCTAACTATTAAATCTATCTTTCTACGCAAGCTAGCGACTACTCTATCTATCTATCTATCTATGCAAGCTTGTTACTATTTACTTTATCTATCTATGCTACCTAGCTAACTATTTTCGTGCTAAGCTAACACGTATCGCCACCAAATGAGGTGAACTATGGTCATTTATGTCTCTCAAAGCAATAAAATCTTGAATTAAATTCACTTTCTAAAATGAACCGACAGCCAATAGAGTTCATATGAAACAGGGCGGATTTCTTCACGCCCATAAATCCATTTTAATAATGTGAAGCGTCTCCAGTGAATCTTTATTCAAAATCACTTTAATCCAGAGAAAGTAACTGGAACTATTTCAGTGGTTTTTAGACAAAGAAAGAGCTTCAGCTATTTTTAAACAGGTGTTTATAGTTTTTCAACCTCAAGACCGATATAAAATAATTAAACATTGATGCACTGTGAACGCATAACTGCCTTAAAGTCACTTTTGTGAAATATATATTTAATCATTTTTATCACCCAGCTGTAAATCTAGGGCTGCAGCCAAAGTAAATATTCAAAATAATTGATTTATTTGTCAAATTTCTCCAAGTTGTGTTCATAATTTCAGTTTAAAAATCCCAACATTTATTCCATTAATGTGTTTTTATTCACAAACAAATGCTCAAACTAATGTTTGTCTTTAGTCAAAAAAACTAGCTGTTTATTCATTTTTACGAACGCACGAGTCATTGATTCATCAGCTCTAAGCTGCAGCTGCTGCAGTTCAATCAAATATTAAATCAAAGTTAAATACTTTCACGACAAAACCCTCATCAAATCACGAGTCAAGTTTGTTTTGTGGAGTCTGATCGCAGTGAATCAAAGGTTTATTCATGAGTGTTTGAATAATCCACAGTCATCTGGATTATTATCACCACGACTCGTTCTCATCCTTTCATCAAACACACAAACGTGTTTGATCGTCTTAACTTTTTGTTCTAAATTTCATCATAAGCCTTTTTTCGGTCGTGCCGTTGAATGATTTAATATCGTTTGTCTGATCAGTAATTCAGAATTAAACGGTCTGAGGTGGAGAAACGATCACCGTGTTCATGTAAATCTGCAAATGTTCCACCGAAATAGAAAAATAATGACTGTGTTTTCGCCTCTAAAACCCGAGTTAATGACCGTGAAAGAACAAAATGTTACCGTTGTTTTTTTTTTTTCTGAGGTTCAGCTTCATAATGACATTTATGTTGTTGTTGTTGTTGTTAAGGTTGTTTTCCCCAGTTGTAAAATTCATTTAAATGGCTTAAATCTATTAGCCTGTAAATAACATAAAAACATAATTGTTCTGTATCTTAAACATATCCTGAACAAATTAAACCTGTCGCGCGTGACCTTTAAATATAAACAAACGTCTGTTACGTTCAAACATTGTCAAATTAGCTCTTAAGCCCCGCCCCCACACTAGAGGATCATTGGCCAGTTTTCCGTCCCGATCTGTTTGCGTGTCTTTGAACAGATTATCTGGTCAGATTATCCTGTAGTGGATTACGAGACAATTTCGAATGGTAAGTATTAAACACAGGATCGACAGCGATTTTCGGGGCGGAAGTTAGCATGTTAGCATCAAAACTCACAATTTTAAGTTTGTCCCTTGTGGGCTACTGTACAAACGTGGAAGTCCAAAGAAAAAAATGGCTGCCTTTGTCGAGCTGATCCTGTTCCTGATTTAAATAATAATAATAATACAATTAAAATGCTCATTCTGAGTTAACCCTTTAAAACCTAAGCCTCAAAATGTCCGAAAATAAAGTGTCTTTGACCATTTTTCCAAAATAACTTTCAATATCTGGCAGTTATTTTCAATTTACTGCATGTTAAAATAGTGTATTAACAATTTAAAATGAAGAAAAACAAAAACAAAATGGTTAAATTTGAAATTTAAAGGTGCCATATGTAAGAATGTGGTCAAAAACGGTTACTACGTTCAAAATCAAAATACCGACGTCTTTTAGGTTTCATTTTCTGACCTAACTGGCAACCCTTGGTTGCTCGGCAGCTGAGACTCTACTGACTGCAATGATTGGTAGACAGCGGTAGGTGGCGCCACATGACGCCAAAACATGATTTCAAAACATTAACATGATTTACAGTCTGCAAAATATTTTTTTTAATGCAAATATTTTGTCTGTACTGTTGTTGTTGGTGAGTTCAGTTTGTTATATGAACATTATTCCTGAGTCTCTGTGACATATTAGGAGGATTTTATGATTTATTACATAATGCACCTTTAAACAGAATAAAACATATTAATAAATCACATCGAGGTGTAAAAAAGGACAAAAAATGGTAACTATTATGACTATTCTCCAGCTGTCCTGAAACATTGTGAGTGAAATTATGTCTCCGCTTTCAGAAGCCGTTGGAATTTTTCCGTTAGCACAAACCGTTGCGTAATTACGGCCACGCAAATGTGTCGTCTGCAGGGTGAAAAACATTCAATCGTTCAGTCTGGTGAGTGAGTATATAAAGAATTTAAAAAGTATAATTACGTTTTTTCAATTCAAATGAAAATAATTTCCCCTCAATTTTCCACGCTAAACCTTTAAAGATGAAAAAAAAAAAAAACTCCCCATTTGTACGAGCGTTGCTTCAGAGCAGAATGATGAAAGCTGGAGTAACCGACGTACTGTACCTTTAAGAGATGAGTGAGTGTGTTTTTCCTCACGTTTCTCTTCTAAATGAACCCGTTGCGTCATGAATGAATGAATGAATGATGTGAGGAACATCTGTCCACATGCATCTCCTGTGTTTTCACACCGGCAAACATATGTTAGGTTTATTATGGCGTACACCAGGTGCTGGTGGAGTACGGGGGGAGAAAACAAACAAAGACTTGAAACGAAAAAAAAAAAACTCATTTGTGTTTTCCTTCTGCCCGGCGACTGCGAGATATGAGGAAAAAACACACGCAGGGGAGGTTCAAAGTGTTCGGAGATCCCGGGCGTCGCATTCAAACGAGGCTGCAGTGAAGCTCCGTCGAGGGATCGTCGTCTCCGCGCCGTTTGAAGTGTGACGGCGCGTCGATGCCGACGCTTTGCTGCGAGCGACTGGTTTGGGGCTGAGGAGGATCATCACTGCAGGATCTGACACTGACACAAACACATCAGTCACGATACTGAGGGTCTTTCACTTACTCTGCTGATCATTTACCGGCAATTTATGTCTATTTATCGTCAACGGAGATCAGATCACGTTAGCGTCTCTTGCAGGGGACCGTAGACTTCCCTTTCCCTTAATTTGTGAACAGGCAAGGCAGGCAACTGCTTGGGGCCCCCAAGCCGATAGATAGGGGGCCCCGTTCGGCTGTTAACCAAAATGTTGGTGGTTCAAGCCCACCCAGGGACGACCTAGTGTTTTGGGGAGCCCACGTCCAAAAAGAAAGCTATTGGTATTCTTACCACATGGTTGCCAGTTCAAACCCCAGGAGACGTGAACTTCTGGGGTGCCTCTGGACCACGTCTCTGTGGCGCAATCTGGTTAGCGCGTTCGGCTGTTAACCGAAAGGTTGGTGGTTCAAGCCCACCCAGGGACTTCTGGTTTATTTGGGGAGCCCACGTCCAAAAATAAAGCTATTGGTATACTCACCTTACGGTTCCCAGTTCAAACCCCAGGACACGTGAACTTCTGGGGTGCCCCTGGACCACGTCTCTGTGGCGCAATTTGGTTAGCGCGTTCGGCTGTTAACCGAAATGTTGGTGGTTTAGAGCCCACCCAGGCACGACCTAGTGTTTTGGGGAGCCCACGTCCAAAAAGAAACCAATGGTATTCTTACCATACGGTTGCCAGTTCAAACCCCAGGACACGTGAACTTCTGGGGTGCCCTTGGACCATGTCTCTGTGGCGCAATCTGGTTAGCGCTTTCGGCTGTTAACCATAGGTTGGTGGTTCAAGTCCACCGAGGGACGACCTAGTGTTTTGAGGAGCCCACGTCCAAAAAGAAACCAATGGTATTCTTACCTTACGGTTGCCAGTTCAAACCCCAGGACACGTGAAGTTCTAGGGTGCCCCAGAAGCAAGTCTCTGTGGCGCAATCTGGTCAGCGCGTTCGGCTGTTAACTGAAAGGTTGGTGGTTCAAGCCCACCCAGGGACGAACTAGTGTTTTGAGGAGCCCACGTCCGAAAAGAAAGCTATTGGTATTCTTACCTTACGGTTGCCAGTTCAAACCCCAGGACACGTGAACTCCTGGGTGTGCCCCTGGACCATGTCTCTGTGGCGCAATTTGGTTAGCGGGTTCGGCTGTTAACCGAAAGGTTGGTGGTTCGAGCCCACCCAGGGATGACCTAATTTTTTTGGGGAGCCCACGTCCAAAAAGAAACCAATGGTATTCTTACCATACGGTTGCCAGTTTAAACCCCAGGACACGTGAACTTCTGGGGTGCCCCTGGACCATGTCTCTGTGGCGCAATCTGGTCAGCGTGTTCGGCTGTTAACCGAAAGGTTGGTGGTTCAAGCCCACCCAGGGACGACCTAGTTTTTTTGGGACCCCACGTCCGAAAAGAAAGCTATTGGTATTCTTACCCTACGGTTGCCAGTTCAAACCCCGGGACACGTGAACTTCTGGGGTGCCCCTGGACCATGTCTCTGTGGCGCAATCTGGTCAGCGCGTTCGGCTGTTAACCGAAAGGTTGGTGGTTCAAGCCCACCCTGGGACGACCTAGTGTTTCGGGGAGCCCACGTCCAAAAAGAAAGCTATTGCTATTCTTACCTTACGGTTGCCAGTTCAAACCCTGGGACACGTGAACTTCTGGGGTGCCCCTGGACCATGTCTCTGTGGCGCAATCTGGTTAGCGCATTCGGCTACACATTTTGTGTTCCCACTAGCCACCTAGCAGGCTTCGGCCCTCACCTTTGTTCTGAAGTTGGTTACCACGATGATTACCTGTCGGTCATTGCGCCACCTTTTGGCAACAGGAAGTACGCGAGCAAACATTTTCTCATTGACATGAAGCTTTCAGGGGTGTGGTGTCCATTTGCTTTTATGGTGCAGTCGGGGTGTTGAATTTGTCATGTGTCAGTTTCCGTGAATACGTTTGAATTATTCACCACTTTCCTTCACGTATTCTTATCGTTTCATTACAAATGACAGCAGCAGCAGCAGAAAAGCTCTCGCCGCCGCTGACGCCGCCGTTAATTTGAACAGCGAGCAAATTACGTGTATTAATTAAGGCTTGTGTTCCGCGAGTGTAAAAAAAAACAAACGTGATAACAAAATGTGAAATGATGTATGAATAATGCAAAATGGTTAAATGATGAGGGCAATGAGCAAAAAAACCCTCTAATGCGTGCACATGCAGTGTGTGCTAATGAAGGTTAACAGGGAATTGTCTTCAGCCAATGATGGTAACTTATTATAATCAGGGGTAAACTCGCAGAAAATGATATAATGATATTTCCAGGACGATAGCCGATATTGATAAAGATATTCCAGGAACTGTTCCAGGAGAACTGGAAGGATATTGATGATAAATGGTCATATAAAAAAGGAAAAACTGAAATAATTTGTAGCAGTAATAGTATTAGTAGTTGGCTTTTGTTTGTTTGTTTTTGTTTTTTCGACTGGACCAAAGAAAAACCGATTTCCCGACTCTGGATTAGTTTTACGTGGCGTCCCTCAGGGATCTGCTCTGGGAACCATGACATGATCATTAGCTGTGACACAATGTTGTGTTTCAAAAATCCTAACATAAGCTATATCTGTCTAAAATGAACGCTTAGATGTGTTTAAAATATGAATGACTGACAACTGCCTCCAGTTAAACACAGACGAACAGCGCAGGAATCTTCACTTCCTGTCATCAAACAGTCTGAAGCGTCTTCAGGTTCTGCTGCTCAGCACAACATGACAAATTTACGTGAAGTTATCACCGATCAAACACCCATTAATAGACTTCAAATATATAAAGGTAGCATGAAGCTTTCTGGCTTGAAAAGTGAAGCCGACAGGAAGTGGGGTGGAATTAGCAGATCTCGCAACTCCACTGACAGTTTGAATGGAAGTCGATGGGAAAATCGCTTTTATTATGTCCATTTTTGTATATGATCTACTGATCAGTTACGAGATTCCCTGAATGCATCTCCTTCTAGCTCCTCAGAGCGTTTTTTTGATAAAGTTAGTTCTTGTTTTGTGACTTTACTCTTTCACCGACTCATTTTTAAAGTCAGTTCTGCTTAGAAACCATGCGTTGTACACTCTTAGAAATAAGGGTTCCAAAAGGGTTCTTCTGCAAGTGCTGAGGTTCTACCTGGAACCATTTGCTTCCCGAATAAAGGGTTTTTTCAAGGGTTCTTGGTAACACTGATGGTTCCAGTAAGAACCATGTTGATACAGAGAACCCTTTAAAACCCCTTTCCTGAATAAAGGGTTTTAAAAGGGTTCTTGGTGGAACCGTCCAAAAGGGTTGGTTCCACCTGGAGCCAAAATGAGGACAAGCAGTAGAACATTATATAGTTCTACTAAGCACTTTTATTTCTGTATGAGCTTGGGTGAACCCAGTTTAATTCCATAATTCCACGAGCTACCACTGAGCAGAAGTCGTTTGATGCCTTTACTCGTTAGCTAACGCTCCTAGAAAACGTGTCAACAAACGTTGTTTTCCGTTGCTCTGCATACGTCATCCCGATCGTTGGTCTGATTGGTTCTTGGTCCGTCCACTTGCGTCTCAGGACGCCTCTTTGGAAGTGGGAGGCGACTACGACCATTTCCAGACTCGTACTTAGGGCTCATTCACACCAGGATAGTCCAGCGAACTTAGATCAGTTGTCCAGCGAATGCCTCAAAAGGATCCAGGACCCAAAAACGTAAATCCATCCCCTTCGTTGAGTCAGTTTCTGTTTCTGTTTGTTCAAACCTGAGTGGTTTTTTTCACAGGAAGCTGAGTATGAGTATGAGACAGCGAGCTATCGTCGTCACCTCCTCACCTCCTCTCTTTGGTTGGTTGCGTCGTCCATTTGCAGTTCCTACTGTGAGCGAAACCAAGACCCGCGTTGAGCAGGTCTTGGTCTTGATCTTTCGATCCCAGGAAAAGAGAAAACTCTGTTCCTCACCTCACACGAGATTGAGACGCAGTCAGCTCTGAGTCACAGGCTTCAGTTGCACGAGAAAACCTCGTCTCTTTTTGTTCCTTCAGTAGTGACTGATGTTTCTGTCTAGGGCTTTGGGCGATTTTCTCGATTCTGCGATATATATCGATGTTTTATTGTCCCAGAAAGTATCGATTTTTCAGCCGCGAGTATCGATACATTAAGTCCCATTAAAATCCCCCGTGTTCCGTCCCTTTAAAGGGACAATGTGTAGTATTTATGGGTTTATATGACCCAAAATCCACTCTTTTATACATATTATGTGCTCCTGCATTGTCTAGTCGCTGTATAACAGTTTTTGTTTCATTTTCGTAGTGTTTCAAAAAGTCATGTAAAATAACATGGTCGCGGGCCGTGGTTGCATAGCCACTGTTAGCAGCGAGACGCCATGTTTCTACCGGAGCCTGTAAGGACAAACGCGAGAGAACAAATCAAGCGTCGCTTTACTTGTAGCAGGAAGTCCCGCCTCCTCTCTCTCCGCTTCGTCTGCTACGGCCGCGGTAGCTCCGCCCTCTCCCTCGCCTCACGAACCTCATCTGCTGACACGGAGAAAGACGACGAGGACGACATTTGACCAGCTGAGGACACCGTAGCGCTCAGGGGAAGGGAGGGGGTGAGCAGAGGAGCAGTTCTTTGTTGTAAATCTCAGCCTCTCCTCTAGATGGCACTATAAACTACTTACTTCACCTTTAAATCTTTCAGAAAATGATGTAAGAGTATCGAATCGTATCGAACCGTATCCTTGGCGGAATATCGTGTATCGTATCGTATCGTATCATGAGATTAGTGTATCGTTACAGCCCTATTTCTGTCGGGAAACGACATCACGCCGTAGACTGTGTGATTATACAGTGATGTGGTTTCATCAGAACTCCAAACCTGAACTTTCCTCCGCTGGTTTGCGCGTGAACGTGACTGCGGTCATCAGTCTCCTCCACAGAGGTCGCTCTGTCACGCAAATGCCGTTTTTCACTCGCGTCGTTTTCCCATTTTACCGTTTCCTCTTCATTTGCTGCAGGGAGACGAATCCGCCGCTGAGACGCCGGCCACGTTTCCCTCTGCATGTGACTTTACTCTCATGAGTAAATGTGTGAGAAGACAGTGTGGGCGCGCCGCGGCTGGTGTTGGAAGCACAGTCAGGGAGGCGAGAAGCTGCCGAGCTGCAAACAAACACGGGCCTCCTTTCGCCGCAGATCCTGTCCCAGTTCAATGGGAAGCGGCAAAAAAAACCCTGGGAAAACCTGGTGTGAAATCTGAAGAAAAAAAACACAGCTGAGGTTTTTTCACGATCTCATACGACAGATCGCTGTGGATCGGCGGCGGCTCGTCCTCCAACCGCGAAGATGGCGTTCATTAGTCAACGCGCTGACGCGTCCTTGGGACGAGAGACGTTTAGCCTGTAATTGCTCCTGGAGGCTGAACCTGCGGCGTGTGAAACGGCCGTGTGATAGATGTGTGACGGAGATAGTGCTGCGTGTGCACGGGCTGCGTGAACGTGTGAACGTATGAACGTATGAATGATGTGTGGGGTAAAGAGCTCTATAAATACAGACTGATTTATGAAGGTCTGAGCTGCAACTTGTGGTCGTTTTTTTCGTAATCGATTCATCCGTAAACGATTTCCCCGTCCCTGTTTTTGTCCACGTACAACAAAATATATACAATTTAAATGATTTATTTAGTGATATGGAGGAAAGAAACACAATAAAAAGGACAATATTACAAACTTAAATTCACTCTCTGACGTCCATATGGGAAAAAAAATCATCAATCCTCATCATTTGTTGTCAATATATGTCAAAAATATTAATCACATAAATATTCCTATAAGGCTGGGTGATATGTCTTAATAAATATTATGTGTATTTTTGGATTTGAGTTTGGATTATCCTGATATGGCAGATAAATGTGGAAAACATGATCTTAAAATACACTTATTCACTTTTCTACGGTGGCCCTGAGGTGCAAAACACAAACGCAAATCACAAAACACAAACGCAAATCAAAAACACAAAAACATTACCTCAAAACGGAAAGACAAATCACACAACGCAAACACAAAGGCAGAAAACACAAAAACATTAACTCAAAACGCAAACACAAAAGCAGAAAACACGAAAACATTAACTCTCAACGCAAACACAAAAGCAGAAAACACAAAATTAAGTTAATGTTTTTGTGTTTTTGATCTGCAATTGTGTTTTTTGATTTGCATTTGTGTTTTTTGATTTGCGTTTTTTAATTTTTGTTGTGTTTTTTGATTTGCATTTGTGTTTTTTGATTTGCGTTTTTGATTTGTGTTGTGTTTTGTGATTTGCGTTTGTGTTTTGCACCTCAGGGCCACCGTACTATTCATTTCAGTTAAAACTTGCTTTATTTTTATCTTTAAAATAAGGATATTTATGTGTGTTATAAACAATAACATTAACTATAAATAAGGTCAAATTTTGTTATAACACTAATAATAATTAGACTTAAAATGAATTTTTTTATTAAGACTATTTTGTCTATTCCATGTATTTTTGTAATCACTATAATTTTTTATTTTTTATTTTAAATGTAATGTATTCCTCACTTCCTGTTTTATTTTGGCGACTCACCTTCTCCCTCTCACGTCAGAGACCTTGACTTCCTGTGTGTTTTCCCGCCTTAGAGGTCACATGCTGCTCTCTGATCAGTTCCAGCTGTGGCTCAGTGTTCAGCTGCATCTCTTTTCCTGGTTAAAACTGAGAAGTTTTTTTTACTGGAGCTGAAACATGAAAATATGCTGTTTTTTTCCAACGGTCGTAAAATATTGAAGACGATGATGAAGTTACACGACGAGCTGGAATTTAATTAAGGATTATTCACAAACGACTGTGGAAAGTGAACTTCAGGATTAATGAGACACAGACGTGAGGAACAAGTTTGTCGTATCTGTAAGTTCCACTTTTTCTAACTCTCTTTGCTCGATTGCATGTTTTTTTCTATACTGAGATGCGATAAATGCAGTAACATCCACTGAAACATGAAGTTTCAATCCAAACATTTGATGAAAACTGCTTTATATTATCAGAAAACCATAAATAATGTCACACAGGCCAAATATTTTGGCCATAAATAACAGAACTGTGTCGTATTTTAGGTCTTTGCTGCACTGTTTTTTTAAATATTGGCGTAAAAAACTCACATTTGACGACTTCTTGCGTGAGTGAATCACGTTGTTATTGTTTTTTTTGGAAATAAAGACAAATGATTCAGTCGACAGTTTTGTTCTGACATTAACAGGAGGGAAAATATAAATAAATAAATAAGTTAAAGGGATAGTTCGGAATTTTTGGACGTAATTTTCCAACTCGGCCGGTGTGATGGAGACGTCTGGAGACGTTTTCAAGAAATTTCGTTCAGTTCTTCTAGTTGCCGAGTTCGCTGATGCTATGGCTAGCGCAAGTCAATGATACAAGTTAGCATGGCATTAAAAACACTCATACTGACTCCACAGTGCACCCGAGGCAAAAAAGATTCCGTCTCAACATCGTTTCACCGCAGAGACGATCTGTTGTTTGTTTGTTTGACGGACGACGCCTCGTCATTTTTTACCTTTACGTTTTCAGAGATTGATGAACATTTGTTTATTCGCTTCTCTACGTTCTGAGGACATTTTTCTTCTCCGTCGCTGTGAATCTCTGACTCGTCCTTTTTTTGTTTTTTCTGGCCTTGGTTTAATGTAACGCAGCACATTTGTCATGTTGCTTTTGATTAGCATCTCCCTTTGTGCCGGTTTATGCCTTTAATATTGTGTAAATACACTTTCTGGAGAATCATAATTGTGATGGATGAAAGAAGCCAACAGTGTCATGTGTAAATGTCCTCACTGTGTGACTCATAAAGGACTTAAAGGATCTTATCTTAATGTCAAACCACTTAAAGGCACAGTATGTAATTTCTGCGCTCAATTTAAAAACAAGTCCAGGTGAATCTGCTAAAGTTTTTATCCACATGGAAACAACCTGTAAACTAACCTATACATCAACTATTAGTGACTGCCAAATAATGAGCTAACTTATACATCCACTTATAGTGACTGCCAAATAATGAGCTGACCTATACATACACTAATAGTGACTGTCAAATAATGAGCTAACTTATACATCCACTAGTAGTGACTGCCAAAGAATGAGCTAACCTATACATCCACTAATTGTGACTGCCAAATAATGAGCTAACTTATACATCCACTAATAGTGACTGCCAAATAATGAGCTAACTTATACATCCACTAATAGTGACTGCCAAATAATGAGATAACCTATACATCTACTAATAGTGACTGCCAAATAATGAGATAACCTATACATCCACTTATAGTGACTGCCAAATAATGAGCAATTTAAGAATCCACTATCAGACTGACTGCCAAATAATAAGCTTTTCTATATATCCACCAATGGAGTGACTTCCAAATGGTGAGCTATTCTATATAACCATCTATGGAGTGACTGCCAAATAACGAGCTATTCTATACATTCACCACCGGAGTGACTGCCAAATAATGAGCTATTATTTACATCGGCCAATGGACTGACTGCCAAATATGAGCTATTGTATACATCCAACAGTGGATTTTCTGCCAAATAATGAGCTATTCATCAACCAGCAGATTGACTGCCAAATCTATACATCCACCAATGGACTGACTGCCAAATAATGAGCTGTTGGAAACATTAAGAGAGTTGAGGTTGCGATGTTTGTTCTCGTGCAGACGAGGGACAGTGAGTGAGGAAGACCACATTCATGAGGACATGAGGACAGTTAATGTAACAAAAGAGGACAAGCTAGAGACAGGTGATCCACTGTGGCGCCCCCTAAAGGGAGAATGAGTCAGAAGACGGTGCATTTGTGTCGTCTTCATAGATCTTTACATTCTTTTTTTTAAACGACCGAGCGTTCCTTTAATCTTCTACTTTTTTTTTTTAAGTCTTGACGAAAACGAGTTGACGGCGAGACGCTCGTCGTCCCAGGAGAAACCAGTCGCTCTGAGCCTGAAGCGCCGCGGTGGCGACGGCGTGCGCCGAGCGCTGCTCGCGCAAAGAACGGCCTGTAATTAGCCCGCTAACCATCGCTAAAAAGGTTTTATTTTTTTAGTCCGGCGTCAAACTGCGAGGACGGCCGATCGAGGCGCGCTCGCCCTCGTCCCTGATGGAGACGGACAGAACGCTGAACAAACCCCACAGGAAAAACAGATCCTGCTCGCATGTAACAGAGCTGTGGATTCAGAGCATGCTTCTTAATTAATGACAGGAAGTAAGTGGATCAGGGAGGAGGAGGAGGAGGAAGAGGAGGAAGAGGAGGAGGAGGAGGTGAGACAGACAATCAGCATAAATATCCCACCACAGGCTCTGCAGAGACGAGCGCAGCGGCAGGTATTGAACTGTCGGCCGAGGCTCTGATTAATGACGGCTCTGGAGTCTGGAGGTGTTTTTTTTATTCCGTGGTCACGCGGCTCTCCGCTCGGCCCCCGAGCCGCTCAAAAGTGGATTAGTCCTCTGCAAATTCACTCATTGTAAATCATGCAGGAGACATCATCTCCAGGAATATCTGTTGTTTTGTCTGGAAGTCGGGTCTATAAATAGAGGAGCTGCAGAAAGTGCACACGACAATATTATTTATTGGTGTGTTTTTCTCTTTGTTTGTTCAGATTTATTTATCTGGCTCTTTATTTGTTCAGATTTATTTACTTTGTTGGGGAAAATTGGCCTCTGTTGGCTGCAATCTGCAGTCTCACCATGAGGTGTCACTGTTTCCTACACACTGGTCCTTTAATAATAGCAAAAATGCAAATTTTCTCTACCTGAAACTTTGATAATTAGGTTTAAAAAAAAGTGTTGAGATCCTGTCGAGATTACATGGTTATGTGGCTAATGTCAAACTTTCACTGTGCGATCTTTTTATTGATTGCGCTTCAAAATGTTTCCTGTGAAACATGGCATATTTTCATAAAAAAATGTCCGTCCATCTCACGTCCATCTAACCGTCCGTCCATCTCACGTCCATCTAACCGTCCATCCATCTCTCGTCCATCTAACCGTCCATCTCTCGTCCATCTAGTCGTCCGTCCATCTCACGTCCATCTAACCATTCGTCCATCTCCCATCCATCTCACGTCCATCTCACGTCCATCTCACGTCCATCTAAAAGTCCGTCCATCTCACGTCCATCCAACCGTCCGTCCATCTCACGTCCATCTAACCGTCTGTCCATCTAACCGTCTCTCCATCTCACGTCCATCTAACCCTCTGTCCATCTCACGTCCATCTAACTGTCCGTCCATCTCACGTCCATCTCACGTCCATCTAAAAGTCCGTCCATCTCACGTCCATCCAACCGTCCGTCCATCTCACGCCCATCTAACCGTCTGTCCATCTAACCGTCTCTCCATCTCACGTCCATCTAACCGTCCGTCCATCTCACGTCCATCCAACCGTCTGTCCATCTCACGTCCATCTAACTGTCCGTCCATCTCACGTCCATCTAAAAGTCCGTCCATCTCACGTCCATCCAACCGTCCGTCCATCTCACGTCCATCTAACCGTCTGTCCATCTAACCGTCTCTCCATCTCACGTCCATCTAACCGTCTGTCCATCTCACGTCCATCTAACTGTCCGTCCATCTCACGTCCATCTAAAAGTCCGTCCATCTCACGTCCATCCAACCGTCCGTCCATCTCACGTCCATCTAACCGTCTGTCCATCTAACCGTCTCTCCATCTCACGTCCATCCAACCGTCTGTCCATCTCACGTCCATCTAACTGTCCGTCTATCTCACGTCCATCTAACCGTCCGTCCATCTCACGTCCATCCAACCGTCTGTCCATCTCACGTTCATCTAACTGTCCGTCCATCTCACGTCCATCTAAAAGTCCGTCCATCTCACGTCCATCCAACCGTCCGTCCTTCTCACGTCCATCTAACCGTTTGTCCATCTAACCGTCTCTCCATCTCACGTCCATCTCACCGTCCGTCCATCTCACGTCCATCCAACCGTCTGTCCATCTCACGTCCATCTAACCGTCCGTCCATCTCACGTCCATCTAACCGTCCGTCCATCTCGCGTCCATCCAACCGTCCGTCCATCTCGCGTCCATCTAAACGTCTGTCCATCTCACGTCCATCCAACCGTCCGTCCATCTCACGTCCATCCAACCGTCCGTCCATCTCACGTCCATCTTGTCGTCCATCCAACCGTCCGTCCATCTCACTGTCCACTGTCTTTCTGTCTCAAACTGATTCCCACACCAGCTTACAGAGAGACACAGCGCCACCTATGGAGGCGGAGTCATAAGAACACGGTCAATAAGATTGTCCGTCTCAGTCAGACTATGACCTTAGCTTGATCAAACCTCAGGTGACCTCAGTGTCCGTCTCCGTCCTTCAGTCTGGTTTAGTTTCCATCTTAAACTCGTGTTTCCATGGAGACGACTCGTCGTGCACCTGGAGTCAAAAAGGTCAGCGACAATAAAAAAAAAATAACAGCATTTTTTAAGATTCTGCACAAAGGGCTTTAAAAACTAAAATTAAGAAAAAGAAAAGATATTAAGCTGCAGGACAAACATCCTCGGTGGATCAGAGACAATAAAATGTTTAAAATAAGAGACTTTATATCAAACTGATTTGATTTGTCCAAATGAAATGAAGTCAAATAAAAGTCAAAACATGGACGCTCCGCTAACACGTGGACATTTTACAATAAAAATAATCAGAATAAACATAATAAAAATAGAAAATAAACAGATAAATTGTGCTAAAGTGCAATATTTACGGTAAATATATTGTCATTTTTGTGCTTTAAAAGTTGAAACACAATCAAAACGTGATTAAAATATATATAGATATACAAATATATTAAAAACTTCAAATCAAAGTGTGAAATGTTGCAGCGTTTAAAAGTTAATGAGGCTTCTCTTAAAAGTTGGAGGGAAAATTATGTCCAAGGTTGTTTTTCTAATTGACTTCACTGAGGATATGGATTTGTAACGTTTGCTGCTACATTACACACACACACACACACACACACACACACACACACACACACACACACACACACACTCCTGCGGTCGTCCTGCAGCCTCTCAGCCGTGGTCGTGTGAACACAAATTTATGGCCCAGAGAAAGCGCTCAGATTTCAGGAAAATGGTGAAAGATTTATTAAGTTTTAGAGTCTATTAAAACTTCATGGTCGTTTATCAGACGTGGAAGCAGCAGCAGAAACAGCAGCAGCAGCAGAAACAGCAGCAGAAACAGTGACAGCAGAAACAGCAGCAGCATCATTGTGCTTTCAGGGTTTTGCATCACTCCCATATTTTGCCTTTTCTTCACCATTTCATCAGACGTTGTCACCTGAGCGTCACAGGAAACTTGTTTCACTAAATCCTGCTGTTTTTGTCATTTTAAATCATTGGTTCTCCAAGTGCGGCCCGGGGGCCAATGGCGGCCCGCAGAAACATTTCTGGCGGCCCCGCAATGAATTACAGTTGATAGTTTTAATCCAGGAGCGACTAAGCTTGTTAAATGTTTATTGGACATTACTGGATACAGACCAATAAGTGTAAAGTGTACAACTGTATTTACTATGTCATCAAATTTTGGACGACATAGTGACACAGTATAGTATGACGTTTTTGTCAAATTTTGACATTTAAATTTTTTCCCAAAAAAATGTCACATTTTGGACGACAATTATCCATTTTGTATGACATTTTTGTCAAATTTTTGACATTTTTTTTGACAAAAATTGTCAAATTTGGGACGACATAGTATTGTACAATGTTTTTGTCAAATTTCGGACAAAAACTTTTTTCCCAAGAAATTGTACAATTTTGAACGACATAGTATAGTATGATGTTTTTGTCAAATTTTGGACAGAATTTTTGTCAAATTTCCAAATTCTACGTATATTTTCAAATGAGGTCTCTAAAACAAAGTCCGTTCTTTACCTCTTCCATATGTAAATGGCCCGTATGAAGGAATCCGGTGAAGTTATCATCAGATTGAAGATAAAATAATTAAACAGGAGCGGCGTCAGCTCTGTGGAGGCGGCCATTTTGGCTCACCGAGTTCTTACAGTAGCTCACAATAATGGACAAACTCAACATGTGTTTTTTAGAGTTCTGATGCTAATTGAAGGCTTCATGGCTTCAACAACACTCTGAGAAGACGAGAGTGAGGCGAGTGTTCAGCTGCAACTTCACCAATAACTGTTACACACTCCACCTCTGAAGGAGAACCGGTTACCATGGTGATCTGGGAAGGTTGAGAGGCTCCCACTGACATCCTGAAATCACCAGGTTTTATTCTTATTGTAGAAAACGTACGAGGTAGAAATACAAATGTGAACTCGGGTTTCACTGAACTGTGCCTCAAATATCTGCTAATCCTGTCCATACAGAAAGTCTCAGCATCTTCATCTCTTTAGAACCGTTTCTGTGATTCTCTAAAGGTCAGAGTTCCTTCTCCACGAAGAAGAAAGAGCAAACGTAGGTTACGAAGAGTCTCTGAGTCGTCGCCCGACTGCACGAAATATTTTTTAAGTGTCCGTCACTCCGTCAAGGCACAACAGAGACGGCAAGAGCTGCGATTGGTCCTCAGGACAGGCCGAGATATCGCTGCTCTGTGCCGGCTCACAGTGCTCACCGAGCGTCCACAGAGGCGGAGCTGATCACCGCCGACAACGTCGCTGCCAAACTATAAATACGTCATATCTTAACACACACAGCACGTGTTTAGACTCTAAATGGCCAATTTCTCGCCTCAAATTATCTTAAAACTGCGTTCCGTGACACAGAAAAGTGAGAAACGGCCACTGTTTCAACAACAACAACAGTCTTTCTCTCACGGACGCCATTGCTCGCTGTAGCCAGAAGCACAACAACCTTGTGCAGCGACCCCTGATGATCGGGCTGGAAATTGCAGCGCGTATCCGTCACCACGACGCAGAAGTATGAAGGCTCGAGGCGTCTCCGTGGTGACGGAGACGGTTAAGTATAATGTGGCCTTAACAGTCTGCTCTTCCTTCATCCTTGAACTAACCGGATGTATGTCGCAGTAATTTGAGGACTTTGAATCATGAGAACTGAATGCAAAGACACATGGAGTGTTGAATTTGAATAATTCAATTTCAAATTAAACTATTCAGAATCAGTTTTTCAATGCAATAATTCAAATTAGACAATACAAATTTAAATTATGTGATTCAAATTCAGTTTTTTTTAATGCTATTATTCAAGTTTAGCGATTCAAATTCAAATATAAACGATTCAAATTCAGTTTCTGGTGGCACATATTTCCATATTGGCACTCTAATTAGAATTTGGAACTATAAGTATTAATTTGGAACTAAGTAGATTTTGGAATTATAAGTAAAATTTGGATCTTTAAGTGGATTTTGTAAATAAAAGTAGAATTCGTAACTATAAAGTAGAATTTGGAACTATGAGTAAATGACGATAGCTTCACCTGAATCCTTCATACTGGTCCTTTAAATATGGTCGTAAAGTGGAGTAACAGAGTAACGGAGTGAACTGTCTGTGTTTTATAAATCTGATTTGAGCTGATCTGAGAACAGTAAAGTGTGGACGCCTCAGTCAGCGACAGCTCAGTGACGGCTGCTGCTGCCGTCACACACTCATGTATCACACACTCGTCAAAGCCGTTTTCCTCCGCCCACAGCAACACCACGGTCTCACACACACACACACACACACACACACACACACACACACACACACACACACACACACACACACACACACACACACACACACACACACACACAAACACACACTCTGTTCCCATTATGGTGACAAATCCTGCCTGACCCCCCCCCCATCCATCTGTGAGTCACAGTGTGTGTGTGTGTGTCTGTGTAAGTTGAACTCCCCCGTCAGATGCCGTCCAACGCCCTCGTCTGGTTGCCGTGGACGATGTGAAGTCCAACCTCCCGCTGTTATAACGAGTTATAAATGTGTGTGTGTGGGGGGGGGGGGGGGGCGCAGTGGACAGTGGGGGGTGATGGGGGGGGGTGATGGGGGTCAGGTTAATCATCCCAGCTCCACTGCCTTTAATCCATTAAAGCATGATATCACTGCGACTCCGCTCCGGTCAGCTCTGATCCCATTTCCTCGCCGCACGTTTTCATTCTTCACCGTTTGACCTCCGTAATGGGATTAAAACCGACGCCGACTCCGAAATCTGAAAAATCTGGCTCTGTACGACCCCTGCAGGGAGGGGGCGGAGTCTCCTTTCACTGCATAATATTCCCACGAGGGATTAACCATGTTTCGGGGGGGTTACATAATCAGATTGCCTGCCTCGGTGTGAACGCTGACAAATTAACGCTAAGTCGCCGGGAGCAAGTGTGTGAGTGTGAGTGTGTGTGTGTGTGTGTGTGTGCGTGTGTGTGGGTGCACGTATGTGTGCGTGCACGGCATCTTTGTTTCCCGCCGGCCCACGGCGGCGACTCCTGTAACAACGTAACTCACACGACATGGTACTTAAAGTCGTAGAGGGCGATGTTATGAATAAGTTACATTATAGAATTTGGAACTTTAAGTAGAATTTTGAAATATAAGTGGATTTTGGAACAATAAGTAGATTTGGGAATTTTAAGTAGATTTTGGAACTCTACGTTGATTTCTGAACTTTAAGTAGATTTTCGCACAATAAGTAGAATTTGGAAATATAAGTAGATTTCAGAACTTTAAGTAGATTTTGGAAATATACGTAGATTTTTGAACTATAAGAATTTTGGAACTTTAAGTAGAATTTGGAACTATAAGTAGATTTCGGAACTTTAAGTAGAATTTGGAAATATACATAGATTTTGTAATTTTAAGTAGATTTTGTAATTTTAAGTAGATTTTGGAAATATTAGATTTCAGAATTTTAAGTAGATTTCGGAACTTTAATCGGATTTTGTAACTATAAGTAGATTTTGGAACTATAAGTATTGAATTTGGAACTTTAAGTAAATTTCGAAACCTTAAGTAGAATTTGGAAATATACGTAGATTTTGGAAATATACGTACACAATAAGTCGATTTTGTAATTTTAAGTAGATTATGGAAATATTAGATTTCGGAATTTCTAGTACATTTTGGAAATAGAAGTAGAATTTGGAACTTTAAGTAGAATTTTCAATTCCGTACAACCCCTGCAGGGGGCGGAGTCTTCTTTCACTACATATTCCCACGAGGGATTAACCATATTTGGGGGTTACATAATCAGATTGCCTGCCTCGGCGTGAACGCTGACAAATTAACGCTAAATTGCCGGGAGTGAGCTAGCGCGTGTGCGCGAGCGTGCATGTGCGCGAGCGTGCATGTGCGCGCGCGGCGTCTTTGTTTCCCGCCGGCCCGCGGCGACGCCTCCTGTAACGACGGCACCACATAACGACACAGGACATGGTAATTAATGTGGTAGGGGGCGCTGTTATGAATAATAGATGGCGCTACTGAACAAGCGCAGCTCAAATTACCTCAACGACTTTGCTTCTCTTTGCCGGATGCAAACAACAGCTTCAATCGCCCGAGCGCGCGTTTATTATTATTATTATTATTTTGGCGATAAAAGCAGAACGGCTTCGCTCGCACGCTAACGTTTTCACCCGGTGATAACTTTTGAAACACAGCGATTAAGAAACAGTTTCATTTTTTTCCACTTCATAATAAAACCATTGTGGAACGATTGACCTTGGCGGAACAAAGAGGGAGAGGAAACCTTTAGCTCCTCTTCGCCTCGTTCTCCTGCTGTAATAAGACGTTAGAAAAGCACTTCATTCTTCTGTTTCCTCAGCGCAGCCTCGGCCGCTAACAATCAACGCTGCAGTTTATCATCGTTGTGTTTTTCTTCTGCGCCGTAAAACGCGACGGCGTCCGTGCACTTTGGGTTTAAGCGTCTGAAATGAGACGGAATAATCACACGTTTGACCTCGTTCTGATGAAGGTTTTCAAAGATCTTTCCTTATTGTTTTAGTCGTATTTTGGACCAGTGAACGTCCAGAATGCGGAGGGTGAAGCTGCAGGAGCTGGTGTTTGGAGAGAATCCTTCGCGAAGGTCACATCTGTCTTTATCTGATTTTGTAGAGACGGCAGAAAGAAAATGAAGGAAATTGGATGAAATCTTTACAAAGTAAGAGAATCCAGTTTGAGCTGCTGTTTCATTTCATCATGAAAGTAATTCAGACTGATTATTAATAGACGAGAGAACATATGGACTAACGTTTGTGTTTTTGAAGTTTGACGTTTTAAAATGATTGAACTGAATTTTCCTGTCCTTTTTTATTCCTACAGACCTGATTTTATTTATAGCAGCAGAAAAATCTGAATGTTTGGAAATTTTTCCTCCTCAATCTGGAGCCATGTTTTACTTCTGATCTGTTGTTATAAACTGTTTGTGTGGAACCTTGTTGTTCTTGGTTTGTTTATTTTGGAGATTTTCCAGCACGTCTTGGTTTGTTATGGTTTCTCACGACTTCATAGCTCCTCCTCCTCCTCAACGTGGGCGGAGTCATCCTGTCACTGTGGTGATGTGGTTTTCTACGCGACACAAATGAGTGACTTATAAAGCAATTTTGGAATTTTAAGAATATTTTTCCAAAATCTACGTATATTTCCAAAATCTACTTAAAGTTCCAAAATATACTTATAGTTTGGAAATCAACTTGTAGACTTTGGAATTATAAGTAGAATTTGGAACTTTACGAATATTTTGGAAATTTAAGTAGAATTTGGAATTATAAGTTGAGTTTGGAACTATTAGTAGATTTTGGAACTTTTCCAAAATCTACTTATAGACTTTGGAATATAAGTAAAATTTGGAACTTTAAGAATAGTTTTGAAATTTAAGTAGAATTTGGAATTTTAAGTACAGTTTGGAACTATAAGTAGATTTTGGAACTTTTTTGAAATCTAGGTATAGTTCCAAAATCAACTTATAGACTTTGGAATTATAAGTAGAATTTGGAACGTTAAGAATATATTGGAATTTTAAGTATAATTTGGAATTTTAAGTATAATTTGGAACTATAAGTAGATTTTAGAATGGTAAGTAGATTTTGGAACTTTTCCGAAATCTACTTATAGTTCCAAAATCTACTTAAAGTTCCGAAAACGACTTAAAGTTCCAAAATCTACTTATAGATTTTGGAATCATAAGTTGAATTTAGAACTTTAAATAGAATTTGGAACTATACGTATAATTAAGTCTTTTTAACTGATCTCCAGTTGTTAAAGTACCATAGTCTTGGCCAGAACATCGTTGAAATAGACATTTTTAAAAAGTGTGGGACACCCTGGTTAAATCAAGGTTAAATATAAATAAATAAATAAATAAATAAATAAAAACACTTTCAGGCAGAGAACTCCACAGTAAATATCACACTCACATTTTCTATGAAGTTAATGTAGCAGATATTCACATATTTACTCATCCAGCAGCTTCTGTAATGAAGCCATTAAGTGTGTGTGTGTGTGTGTGTGTGTGTGTGTGTGTGTGTGTGGGTGTGGGTGTGTGTGCGTGCGTGTGTGCGAGTGTGCTAAGACGGTGATGGTTTTTTTTGTGAAAATGGACGACAATGAGGACGACGGAGAGTCTATTTGGGTTTTTTTCAAATCTGCTGACTCACCTGTTAGCTTAGCTGTTAGCTTAGCTGTTAGCTTCAGGTGGTGCAGAGTGAGTAAACGAGTGTTGTCATGTAATGAAGTACAACATTCACAAATCTGTACTTTATATATTTTTATGGCAACTTATAGTACTTTTTTCTCCACTACACTGCCTTCTAAAATCAGAAGAAGAAGAGCGGTTATTATGGTCTGTATTTATTCACACACTGCAACATGGGCTTAAGTGTCTTTGCTCAAGGACACGTACAGTACAGACGAGCAGAGCCGGGAATTGAACCCACAACCTTCCAGTTGTAAGGCCACTCGCCACTTAAGTCTGTTTTATATCAGAAAATTACTTAAATTGATACCTGAGTAAATGTCATAAACTTTAAGACTTTTACTTCAGTAATTATTATTAAAAGTGACTTAATTTTCTTGTACTTTTACTCAAATATCACTTTATTAAGGTACTTTATATAAAACAGATTAAGGAGATGAGCAACTTTGAGGTGGTTATTGGTGTAAGAATCATTGACGTAAACACGCGTCTTTCGCCCAGAACTTGATTTTTTATTTTGACAAATTGACAAAAATCTGTCAAAACCTGTCCTCACATATTTGGATGAAGTGTATTCTTCGGCTGGTGACACACGACTCTGTTAATCTGAGATGACGGGTTGTATTTTCGGCGTCCACACCGGCTCTGGAGGAACTAAAATTAGAGTCGCATCATCAAAGCAGACGTGAGTCACTTTCGGGCCGATGGCGCGACGGCGGCGCTCGTCAGATCTGAATCTGAGTCGCTTTGTCGTCTTTTGTGACACTTGTGGGGAAACAGAAACAGGTTTCCGTCCACGCCGGTTAATTCTGATTCAGGGAAAAGAGAGATCGCGCCGCCCTAAGGCGTTTAAAGATTTGTCTTTTTTCTCTGGATTATCTGCGAAGGAGGGAAGTCGGTATTCAGACGCCTGGCGCCGGCGAGATCAGCCGCCGTCCAAGTAGAACACTCCTGCAGGCTGAGCTGAACACGCAGACTTAAGTCACATAATCCCCTTCAATATCAGCGCGGGCGTCGATACTGACATGAATGGAGAGGATACAGCAGGGCTTTTCTTACCGCGAGCTGCCAGCAGGTTGCTATTATTAGCCGCCGCCGCCGCCGTGAGATTTGCTAACGCCGTGCACCAAAAGAATGTTTTTAAAAAAGCCGTCTCATAAAATGTCATCTGGAGCTACGCTGGCATTTATGTCGCCGGCCGATAGCGACGTGAACAAGTGAGGCGCTGGTCTCGGAGGAGACGGCGCACAATGGCCGCTCTCCGCGCCGGAGAGTTCAAATCCTCCGTCAGCGTGAACGAGCGAGCCTGTTCACGCCGAGCTAACAGTGACGGACGTGAAAACAAAGGCTTTATCTTTTTTTTTTTAACACGCTCAGATGTCGCTAAATGGTGAAAATAACATTTTGTTTGCTGCTCTGTTTCACTGCCAAACCTCTAAAATCCTACAGTTGACGTATTGGAACCGACTGTCGGCTTATTGTTCCACAGACTTCACTCTGGTTTTATTATGGGATAAAAACGTTTGCTGCTGCTGATGCTGATGCTGATGCTGCTGCTGCTGCTGCTGCTGCAGTTTCCCTCATAGAAGTCTCGTCTCCTCATCTCTTACCTCGTCTCATTTCCTCTTCACTTATCTGTCTCCTCTTACGTCACCTTAACTTAGCTCCTCACCTCTTATGTCACCACGTCATCTCCTCTCACATCACCTCAGCTCCGCTCATTTGCTCACTTTTAAATGCATGTCATCTCCTTCTACATCAACTCAACTTGTCTTACATCATCTCATCTTCTCAATGTTCTTGCCTCATCGTCTCTTCTTACATCAAATCGTCTCCTCACATCTCATTTCCATTTCCCCTCACCTTCGCCTCATTTCATTTTTCCTTAAATTCCCTTTTACACTGAACGTCCTCATCTCCTCTGACCTCATCCCTCGTTTCTTCTTCTTCTTTTCCTCTCACAAACGAACATCTCCTGTGTTTCAGGACGTGATCTCTGAGCAGAACGACGACGATGAGAGTCAAACAACAGACTAACGCACTCTGACGGATTTATTCGCCGTGTTTTCGCTGCAGCATCTTTATCGACGCTGAGATTCTGTCGCTCGTACGAGAGACTTTGAGTCTGTAACTAAACTCAGACACAAACGTGCAAAACGATCTGAGCGTGAAATGCTTCGTGTTTCCACTGCGTCTCCTCTGATAAAACTCTGTAACACAACAATATTTCACTGAAACTTAACTTTTTTACAATCAAATCACAATATTTTCCTATTATTCTTCAGCGTTAATGTAAAACAATATCGCTTAAGATATAATAAATATTGTGCTTGACATTTCTTCAGACACACAAACCATTTAAAAGTTGTTGTTATTATTATTATTATTGCGGGTAATTAAAATTATTATTTTGATTATGGCTGCGTCTTTAATGTCAGACACAACGGGACAGTTTTTTTTTCCAGCTGATTAAAAAACGTGCAGCAGTGAAGACGACGACGCGTCTCGCTGTTGTTAAGCGTTGTTCATTTAAAAGTTTTAAAGTTATTACAGTTTTTCTCGATCGTTTACACACATTTTCTGAAAGCATGCCTCACGCTCTCACAACTCTACACACAAAATCCAAAAACACACACAATGGGCAAAACCCCTCAATTCTCCTGCAAAATGAAACTTTACATTCAAAACAATGTTATTTCTTCTCAAAATTGTATTTTGTTTTCAAATGACACAGTGGTCTACATACAAAACAGAACCCTTTTATGCTAATGCACTGATTGCAAATTGTAAACCTGTGTGACAGGTGTTTTCCCATGTGATGAGTCACTTTGCATAGAAGGGAAATTAACTTTAGAATTTTCAATGACTTTGATGATGATTTTCTTCATGAAAATTGTGCCAAATGCAGAGAATTGTGTGTGTAGTGTTTTGAAAAAACGTGTGTTTTACAACTGCAATTTGAGCGTAAAGCAGGAATTGTGCTTGTAGTTTAGCAGAGTGGGTGCACGAGTCACCTGTTGTGGTCATTGTGTCTCAAGTACCAGAATTTGTGTGTAAACAATTGAGAAAAACTGTAAAAATCGATGAATGTGAAACGTCGGCACATAATATCACCGTTTTGGCACCCGGCACCCTCTGCTGGACCAGGCTGTGATGACTTCAGACGGTCTGAGGCACTTCTAGGATGTAGATTTCAGAGTCCAAGTTGATTTTTAAGCTTCAAATTGTGTATAAGTGTATATTCACATTTTTTACAGTTTACGTGTAGTTTTGAACGTCACATATGAAAAATACCTATAAAATAATGAAGGCAGTGTAAAATAAAAACTACATAAGGAAGAGGAGTTTAATTTAAACGGCGACGATGATGATGATGATGATGATGATGATGATGATGATGATGATGTGGCCCTGACAGATAATTCTCTCTGCTTCATTATCACGTCTGGGACGAGCAGCATGTTTTGTGCTCTTCCAGCTCTGTTTTATACAAACAAAATTTCTTGCAGTCCTTCAGGGAACAATCTGACATTATCTGAGCAGCTTTTCCCCGACCCAGCCAGCTAATTATCGCTTTATTTCTCCTGGCGTTTTTTTTTTTCTTTCTTTTTTTCCAAAAACTGACTCCGGCACCAAGTGAATGAATGCGAACCAACCAAGAGGGATTATGCACTTTTGGCAGCCAGATGCTGAACGAGATCCACGGGGGGAAAACAGATTGTTCAGAAGAATTTGAAATTTTAATTGGGAGGCCAAATTGACGCAGATGTTTTTGGGCAGAAAAATCACATTGGAGTACAATCACAGTCAAGGTGAATTTATGGATTAAAAAGCAAAGTTTAGCAACATTTATGATGGTTTTTTTGTCCAGTACCAACTCTAAATCCTTTTCCCAGATCTTTATTAAAGTTGCTAAACATGAATAATCACCTCTGCACACAATATATTATTTAAAACTCACATATTTGTCCCTTTAATCCTGTAATTAAAGAACAAAAATCCATGTTAGGAAGTTTATATTCTATTCTAAAGTTAATTAATGGTTTTAATCGTCTGCTTTTAGTAAATAAATTTCTTTTTTTTACACCAATAGTGGCCTAATTATTCATATTAAGTTAAAGGTTTGCCAATATCTGGATTTAGGCAGATAGATGGGATAGTCCGAGTTTCTTATAGCAGAAAAACACAGTTTAATTGTCTTACAAATATAAAGAAACTGAGATGTGGAGAATAAAATATTCCAGTTTCCATTTGAATCTATCGCGATTCCCAAAAGACCAGGACACAATATTTTGAAATTGAACTAACAGGTAATAATGTTAGAGCTGCGGTAGTAAAAGACCTCCCCTGAGTGAAGATAAACTAATTCTCTTCTTTTTTATTGCACCAGATATAAATGTTGAAGTCATTTTGTTCAGAGATGTTAAAAAAAATAGAAAAAAATAAAAAATGATGGAGAAAAATAATGAGGTAACATATGAAAATTAAACCTTGGAAGAACAATTATTTATCTGGTCCATTCTTGGAGTAGAATATTTGCACAGTTCTATTTTAATCTTGTTCTGTGAGTGAGTTGTAATTGTCTTTGTGCAATTTATCAATTTGTGGAGTAATATTTATGCCCAGATATTTAAAAACCTTCTGGACTTCAGTGACCGTTCGTATGAAAGAGACGACCATTGTATTTATTAAAATTATATCCTGAATATTTTCCAAATTGATCAAATGCATTATATATAGTTGTATTAGATAATTGTTGGTAGTCTGTAACATACAGAATTATATCATCAGCATATATATCGAGTTTCAGGGGAAAAACATGGATTAAAATGACATAATTAAGAAATATTGCATACATTTATTTTACATCCTGAATATTTTTCCAAATTGCTCAATTGTAATACGGAATTTTCTGGGGTTGTAACGTATAGAATTACATCATCAGCATATACTGTAAATCTGCAGAATAATTATCAAGTTTTGCTGTTAAAAAAACATGAGTTACAGACACATAATGAAGTCCTCATTATTGATACTGATGATTTAAAAATGGGGTTCATTTATTCTATATCCTAAATATTTTCCAATATGCATATATTGAGTTTCTAAATAAAAACCTGGGCTAAAGTTACAAAATTAATGTATTGTTACTGATGCCAATTATTTAAAAAAATTTGATTTTTGGAGGTCTGTAACATACATAATTATATCGTCAGCATATATATCAAGTTTCAGAGGGAAAACATGTTAAATACTGATTCTAATTATTAAAGACGTATGACATACATTTATTTTGCATCCTGAATAGTTTCCAAATTGTTCAATCGTAAAATCTAGCTGTAATACGGAATTTTGTGGGGTTTTAACGTATAGAATTACATCATCAGCATATGCTGTAAATCTGCATAATAGTTGTCTGATTTTTGAGGGGAAAAACATGGGTTACAATCACATAATAAAGTAAAAATGGGGTTCATTTATTCTATATCCTAAATATTTTTCAAAATGCATGTATCAAATTTCTAAATAAAACAAAATGGGCTAAAGTTACAAAATTAACCTATAATTACTGATACCAATTATTAAAAAATGGGAATTCTTGGCGGTCTGTAACATACATAATTATATCATCACCATATACATCAAGTTTCAGAGGAAAAAGTCACATAATTAAGTCATAAAATGGCATAAATCAGCATCAGAGGTGGACAGATAAATGGGTCAGCCTCGCTCTCGTATATCCCCGCTAGCAACGTATGGAACGCTAAGTTAAAGTGCGGCGTTAAAACCAACCCTTTTCGCTTCTTCCTCGTCTTTACACCTACAGATTATTTATGTGGCTCCGGTAAAAAATGTGCTGAGCGAGGATTAGAGTATAAATAGCTGCGAGGACCTCATCGGGGGGGGGGGGGCGGTGGCAGGGAAAGAGTTTTACAACCAGAGACAAACTTCCCCTGACTCGTCAAAATAAACAAAAATAACCTGAGCCAAAGTGCGGCGGTTGACGCGCCGAGCGCCTCGCTGACCTCTGTGGCCGCTGCCGCGCTGCTTATTATTCACCCGAGACGACGAGAGTATTGTTTTATTACTTTAGCGGTTCGCTGATTTATGTGTTTTTCAGGAAACGCATGCAAAAGAAACCCCTTTTTTTCTGTATGTGTGTGTTATTAAAAATAGCTTCACAACCAGGCTGCTTATTGGAGCGTGTTTTATTTGATGTTCGTCTCCGAGGCAACTTGTGGCGGCGAGATTTTCCCCTGCGTACGAATGAGTCACGACGACAGCGAATATCGGTGAAAATATCAACACTGTGTCCGTCGCCCATCATCGTTTACACCTCCGTGGTTGTTATCTGTGCGCTCGTGTGTGTGTGTGTGTGTGTGTGTGTGTGCCGCAGCCTCAGGTCGTTGCCTTTGTCTGGAGTGCTCTCTCTCTCTCTCTTCTCTGGAGGTCACGCCGCGCTCGCCCCGCGGGCCGCCCCCGTAATGGACAGTAGTGTGTCAGCGGCGTGGGCGAGCTAACGCGCTAACGCGAGCGTATGTCGTCTGTTAAATCTGCGCTCGGCGGCGGCGGCAGCGGCGCAAACGCGGGCGGCTGTTTTGGTCTCTGATGGAAATCGCAACAGAATCCTCACCGCTCGCGTCCTATTCGCCTGAGTCACGTCCTGTTTTTGTTCTTCTTTCGAACTCGGAGAACGACGAGGCTCAGTGGAAACTATTTTTTTTTTACAATCAGCGTTCGTCAAAAAATGTGTTAAAACTCAGATTTAAACTGTTTTTTTGTCCACTGTGACTGTGTTTCAGGACAATTCACTGTGCAACGCATCCATGTTTTCATCGGCTTCAACTCCGACTCTGCTAATTTTGTCTTAGTGTTCTCTCGTTTGGCAGAAAATGCAAATTCTCGCCTCATTTACGGTGCAACGCCACGACATGCATTCATCGTCCGCCCATTAGCCGTGAATGTTTGTTGGGTTGTTTCAAATGCTTCAAAAATTTTGCCAAGACTCGGTGTCCGTCAAAATAATGTGACGGCTTTTAACCGATCCGTATTTCCAGCAACTGCTTAAGCTTATATTGTTTTGTTAGTCCACATAGATAAACAGCAGGTGGCGCCAAAGTCAAACCATTTATACCCAGATTTAAAATGTTTTTAATCACTGTGACTGAGAGAATCTGTGACGTACACAATTGTATCATCTGCGTACGTATCAAGTTTTTTATGGAAAACACGGGTAAAAGTTGCGTTCCAGCAACTGCTTAGGCAAATATTATTTCGTTAGTCCACATGGATAAGCAGCAGGTGGCGCCAAAGTCTGTATCATGACAGAGGGAGAATATATATATTAACCGTCGTTAATTATTGTTCCATTACATTTAAGGTTTATAAGAGTCTGAGTCATGATTTTGTTCTAATATAAAATGGAGGTCACATTAAATACTTGACTCTTTTAGCCTGAAGAAGCTGTTTTTTAAACGACCGCACACACACACACACACACACACACACACACACACACACACACACACACACACACACACTTCTTTCTATATATTTTAATACATATTAATTAATGTTGATCTAATGTTGGCCTCAGACATTGGCGCAGGGCTGCGTGTGTTTCTGTGATTACTTTTTTTATTGGGTAGGTTTATTTGTGTGTGTGTGTGTGTGTGTGTGTGTGTTCTTGTTCTTGCAGCAGACTGAGGACCAGTGAGGGTTTTTAACCAACAAAGTGAGGTCATTTTTACGCAGTAAGGACATTTTGGCCGGTCCTCACTTTTTTTTCATTGAAATCACTTCCTTAGGTTGCTATAACATGCTATACTCAATTTGTCAACAACAAAAAAATTAATTTTTGGTCAATTTCTTTTTTCAAATTTTGGAAGACATAGTATAGTATGACATTTTTGTCAAATTTTGGACCAAAAATTTTTGGTCAAAGTTTTTTTTTTTAATTTTGGTTCGACATAGTATAAATATCATGTTTTTGTCAAATTTTGGACCAAACATTTTTGGTTAAATTTTTTTTATAATTTTGGTTTGACATAGTATATAATGTTTTTGTAAAATTTTGGACCAAAAATTTTGGGTCAAATTTGTTATTTCAAATTTTGGACGACGTAGTATAGTATGATGTTTTTGTAAAATTTTGGATTAAAAAATTTGGTCAAATTTTTTGTAAAATTTTGGTTCAACATAGTATATGACGTTTTTGTAAAATTTTGGACCAACAATTTAAAAAAGTCGGAAACGTTTTCCAGCCCTTTTTGCTCTGGGGCTCCACCTGCAGATATTTTATGGTACTGCAACCAGTAGTTCTTTGTAGATGTCATTCATGAAGTAGATATTTGTAATTGTGTAGATTTATAAAGTGGAAATGCTGGTCCTCACTTTGTCAACAACCCAGTCCTCAGTATGCTGCAAGTACAAGAATGTGTGTGTGTGCGTGCGTGTGTGTGTGTGTGTTTGCTGTATTTTCACACATGGTTCAGACGCAGCTATAAGAGAGAACCTTTTCGCTCTTCATTAAGAATTCTGGAGGGTGTTTGGACCGAGAGGCGATAATGTTTCCGTGGCCTCAAGTGAAAAAAAAAAAAAAAGACAAGGAGAGAGAAAAAAAAAAAAGGAAAATCCAGGCTGCAGTTATTTTATCAGGAAAGCTGCTGAAAAGCCTCCATTTTGTCTGTCCGTGTTTGGTTTGATCCACGTTTGCACTTAAGCAAACTCCTCACATGTGGACAGAAGCTCTGAGACTCGACAAATAGATGTTTGTCCTTGACGAGGACAACGTGGACGACGGAGGACGAGGACGAGGACAAAGGCCAGGAATGTTTAGAAGAGCAGGAGGAAAAAAATAAATCTGCAGTTTTACAGTCGACTGGATCATCAATCATCTTCAAATCACCACGTACATATTTTATGAGATTGTTTGTGTATCGATTTATCAATTAATTATAATGACACTTAATATTAATCATTTTGAGCTTTTTTTTTCCACTCATCATTTATATATGTATGTATAAATGCAGAAGGCATTTATACACACAGTATAGTTTGTATATAGTATATAGTCTGTATATATAAAATGTAAGTAAATTATTAAGTGTGATTATTTATATATTTGGTCTCCATAACGTAGATGCACAGAGAAACTAATATAAGTAATAATGTATGTGATCAGTATTAATCCAATACTGTTCACAATCACCATCATTTAAATAATACAAAATACAAAAAATCAAAAACGAAATATTTTTCATATTAAAGAAAATTGGCAAATATTGAATCAATTATAAATATGTAAATGCATAAAATGAAAGAAATTGACAAAACATTTAACAAAATACTTTATCATATAAAAAAAAAATGGCATTCAAATACAATTGACAAAAACTAAACTAACCATAGAAAGACAAGAAAAAAGACAAAACATAAAAAAAAAATTTAAAGAAAAATTATTTAAAAAAAACACAATTTAAAAAGAAATAAAATGACAGAATAAACTGAACATGAAAAATGTGTTAAAAAAAAACCTTTTAAAATTCTAATAATAAAATTGCCACAGAACAAAGAGCACATAGAGACAGAAAACACCATAATAACAAACACATTAACATCAGTAATGCATTAACAACATTATTTACTTAATTATGTGTAATTATGCTGATGATGATCAGCTCTGATCTTTGTGGGCGTCTGAACTCATAGTAATCGTCCAGTTGCTGTAAAATCACAATGTGTTGTTACACATTTTCACACTTTAATCCCAAACAGTAGTTTATTATTTATCTCACTGATGTTTGTTCTGCTCCACAAATAATGAGGTTAAAATTGGTGATTTCTGGTTGATTTTAAAGACAATAATTCTCTATATACGATCATGCAGGAGTGCAGGAGTAATCGGACTATGAATCACATTATCCAGTTATGTTAGTCTGACTAAGACTAGCTCTTTAGTCGGACTAATGTGTTTAGTTGAACTAAGCGTGTTTAAAAGGCATTAAGAAAACTGAGTTATTGGCTTAGTCTGACTAAAATCTGACTTTTAACATGACCCGGGAGGACATTTTGTTGCGTGCACAGAACACCAAGTCTGACTAAGCATAGACATGCAGGAGTAATCGGACTATGAATCACATTATCCAGATGTGTTAGTCTGACTAAGACTAGCTCTTTAGTCGGACTAATGTGTTTAAAAGGCATTAAGAAAACTGAGTTATTGGCTTAGTCCGACTAAAATCAGACTTTTAACATGAGCAGGAGGACATTTTGGTGCTTGTGACAAGTCTGACTTCAGTCTGACTAAGCGTAGACATGCAGGAGTAATCGGACTATGAATCACATTATCCAGTTATGTTAGTCCGACTAAGACTAGCTCTTTAGTCGGACTAAGCGTGTTTAAAAGGCATTAACCGGGGAGGACATTTTGTTGCGTGCACAGAACACCAAGTCCGACTAAGCGTAGACATGCAGGAGTAATCGGACTATGAATCGCATTATCCAAGTATGTTAGTCCGACTAAGACTACCTCTCTATTCGGACTAAGCGTGTTTAAAAGGCATTAAGAAAACTGAGTTATTGGCTTAGTCTGACTAAAATCGGACTTTTAACATGACAAGGGAGGACATTTTGTTGCGTGCACAGAACACCAAGTCTGACTAAACGTAGACATGCAGGAGTAATCGGACTATGAATCACATTATCCAGATATGTTAGTCCGACTAAGACTAGCTCTTTAGTCGGACTAAGCGTGTTTAAAAGGCATTAACCGGGGAGGACATTTTGTTGCGTGCACAGAACACCAAGTCTGACTAAGCGTAGACATGCAGGAGTAATCGGACTATGAATCACATTATCCAGATGTGTTAGTCTGACTAAGACTAAATCGATGTCAGTGAGGGAAACACATTAGTTTGACGGAGTGAATAATTTTACACATTTTTAGGAGTTTCAGTTTGGAAGCTTGTGCCGTTGAGTCTTCGCCCTCTGCTCCGCACGGCCCACAATGCACCAGTGCGGGGTTTTAAGCTCAACAGAAACAATAACAACAACAGAGCAGCAGCAGTAAGCAGCAGCAGCAGCAGCAGCAGAGAAGCCTCTCCTTCACTGCTGCTGTCGCTCAGAGCCGAACAGGCCGCGTTTGATGCGAGTGTGTGTGGGAGTCTGAAGAGTAAATGGAGGGTCAGCGTTAGCGTGCACTCGCGCCAACGTGCACGACCCGCGCTAAAGTGGCGTGAAAAGCAGTAGCGTGTGTGTGTGTGTGTGTGTGTGTGTGTGTGTGTGAGCATTAATCAGTTTCTCAGCGCTGTGATCCCTCAGGGATTCGCGGACGCGTCGCCGGAGCGAAGCACGCGTGAAATTGCTCTTCTCACATCGCTCTCCGAGGTCGGTCAGGAAGTCGCCGGCTTTGACGGGAATTTATCGAACGCTAAACAAAACAGAAGCCCGAACGCTCGCCCGCTCGGAACGATACGTCGGTGATAAGCGGCGCCTGCGAACGCGCTGGATAAACGTTTGCAATATCACCCGCGTGTTTATGACCTGCAGAGATGACACTGAGGAGGACGACGACGACGTAAAGGGCAGCGACTCGGCCACCGCTGAAGGTCGCATCTGTAAATGTCGGGGGGCGTTTCGTGGACGACTATCTTTTCTTGACGAATCGAGCGCTCGTTTGGTCGATAAAATGTCAGGGAAAAAATTAGGTCAAACCTGGAAATGATGACGTTTTAATGCAGGGTATCCACGGGGGGCTTAAAATGACTTAAATCCAATAATTTGAATTTAAGGCCTTAAAGTGACTTAAATTCTCCTAAAATCTCATAAAAGGTCTCAACTTTTATTTAAAACGTGCATAAACTTCAGTCTCGCGTTGAAATTTTTCTATCTTTGAGGATGCGCTAGCATAACTACAACACGGAACTAAAGTAGGCCACCTGTGCTGCACCGGTGAGAATTTACCGAGCACCGCTAGCTAGCGTGCTGTGCGCGCGCCGCGGTGTGTTATAGCTTAGCCTAGCATAGCAGCGGAGAAAACTTAACGAAAGCCCACAGCTAAGCCCAATTGCTTGCATAAGATGGGTAAGTGGAAGTTCAACGATTTGTGGCTCCAATTTTACCTCACGTCTTTTGTACTTTTTTGCCGTCATGGATGTGAAACGGGTCTTAAATTGTGTTCATTATGGTCTTAAAAAAATTCTTAAAAAGTCTAAAATCCAATAATTTGAATTTTAGGCCTTAAAATGACTTAAATTCTCCTAAAATCTCATAAAAGGTCTCAACTTTTATTTAAAACGTGCATAAACTTCAGTCTCACGTTGAAATCGTTCTATCTTTGAGGATGCGCTAGCATAACTACAACACGGAACCAAAGTAGGCCACCTGTGCTTCCCGGTGAGAATTTACCGAGCACCGTTAGCTAGCGTGCTGTGCGCGCGCCGCGGTGTGTTATAGCTTAGCATAGCAGCGGAGAAAACTTAACGAAAGCCCACAGCTAAGCCCAATTGCTTGCATAAGATTGGTAAGTGGAAGTTCAACAATTTGTGGCTCCAATTTTACCTCACGTCTTTTGTACTTTTTTGCCGTCATGGATGTGAAATGGGTCTTAAATTGTTTTCATTATGGTCTTAAAAAAAGTCTTAAAAAGTCTTAAATCCAATAATTTGAATTTAAGGCCTTAAAATGACTTAAATTCTCCTAAAATCTCATAAAAGGTCTCAACTTTTATTTAAAACGTGCATAAACTTCAGTCTCGCGTTGAAATTTTTCTATCTTTGAGGATGTGCTAGCATAACTACAACACGGAACTAAAGTAGGTCACCTGTGCTGCACCGGTGAGAATTTATCGAGCACCGCTAGCTAGCGTGCTGTGCGCGCGCCGCGGTGTGTTTTAGCTTAGCTTAGCATAGCGGCGGAGAAAACTTAACGAAAGCCCACAGCTAAGCCCAATTGCTTGCATAAGATGGGTAAGTGGAAGTTCAACGATTTGTGGCTCCAATTTTACCTCACGTCTTTTGTACTTTTTTGCCGTCATGGATGTGAAATGGGTCTTAAATTGTGTTCATTATGGTCTTAAAAAAAGTCTTAAAAAGTCTTAAATCCAATAATTTGAATTTAAGGCCTTAAAATGACTTAAATTCTCCTAAAATCTCATAAAAGGTCTCAACTTTTATTTAAAATGTGCATAAACTTCAGTCTCGCATTGAAATTTTTCTATCTTTGACTATGCTAGCATAACTACAACACGGAACTAAAGTAGGTCACCTGTGCTGCACCGGTGAGAATTTATCGAGCACCGCTAGCTAGCGTGCTGTGCGCGCGCCGCGGTGTGTTTTAGCTAAGCTTAGCATAGCGGCGGAGAAAACTTAACGAAAGCCCACAGCTAAGCCGAATTGCTTGCATGAGATGGGTAAGTGCAAGGTCAACGATTTGTGGCTCCAATTTTCCTTCACATCTTTTGTACTTTTTTGCCGTCATGGATGTAAAATGGGTCTTAAATTGTTTTCATTATGGTCTTAAAAAAGTCTTAAATTTGACTTGTTGAAACCTGCAGAGACCCTGTAACGGTTTCTTCACTTTATGGAGCAAAGAAACCAGAAAATAATTCACATTTAAGAAGCTAAAGAATCAATTATTGTAGCTCGGGTGTTTACACATGGGCAGAGGTCAAAGGTCAGGTTTGGTAAACATCCTCGTGTTCCCGCGGCTCCGGCTGTTTGGATTCTCATCGAGATTACAGCGTAGTGTTTAACCCTTAGAGCACAGGGCGGACGATGTTAAAGCTTATATACACAGACCATAAGAATATAGTGCGATATAGTCTTATATCCTTTGTTTCAGCACAACCTATAGGCAAAAAAAGAGGCTTTATTTTAACACACCTGAGCAAAAAGTACTCAATTTGTGAAATTTATGAGAAACATTACCGTTTAAAAACAGTTTCACTCATTTTTATGAACAAAAATAGAAGAAAAAATGTCTATTTTGTGACTTCTGCACAATTATTGCTGCTCCTGTTTGGTTGTTTTTAATTATGCGATAAAAAAATAAATCAAGAACGTATAAGTAGATGGTTGGAGTTTTGAGATCTTCTCTCTCTGGGACCTGCCTTCCAAAAAAAATAGCATTTCATTGCTCCCAAAACAAAGGCCAGGATACGATAAAAACCTGTAGCGGATTCACCTGGACTTGTCTTCATGTGGACTTGATGGTATTCCTGAAAACAGTAGAGGAAAATAATGTGAAATCATTTTTAATATCGGCAAAGAAGGTTCTTGGTTCTGTAGAAGAATCTAATCCATGTCCGATAAATGGGGTTTTGCGTCAGGAAGAACATCCCCGGCGTGAAAATCGAATATGTGGATCGCTTAAAGCTGACCTAGACAGGAAGTTCCAATTAACGCTGTTGTTTATTGTGTATCTGCGTCATTACCTTGTTTACGAAGCCCTGAAGGTTCTAAACAAACAGTTCAGCCACTGCTGAGAACGTTGTGTTTTATTGTAATCTCGGGCTCAGCGAGATCTCTGAAAAAAACCCGGTCCCGGTTACGTAAACACCGGTTCTCCTGAACAGCAGATCCTCCTGCTCCGGGCACTTGTCCGGGCACATCCGGTTGCGTACGTTGAACCCGCAGAAGAAGAATAACGTCCGTTGTGGAGGTGTTTCACGAGCGACAGTGTCTTCTGGAGTAGACCTCCATAACTAACATATATGTGCATCAGGACCACACTATGTGAGCTTTAAGGCTCGGGTTAACGACGAAGGTTCATGGATGTTGAGGCAGAAGATCTGCTGTGACCTCTGGGAGAAGATTGAATGGGAACAAACTCGGGTGATGGAGGAAGTTTGTTCGTCTCCTTTTCAAAGATCTTTTTTTCCTCCCACTTTGTTTCCTGTGTTTTTTTTCGGTCTCCAGCTGAGTTTAATGTTCAGTGCAGTCTTTCGCTCGCACTAATGCTCATATTGTCCAGTGCATCGTCTCAGCAGGTGAACTCACCAGGGAGAAAAGAGAAGGAAAAGTTCTGCAACTAAATCATTCTCTGAAGTCGGTGCCTTTTTTTGAAGACGAAGTCGGCAAAGTTTTAAAAAGGTCAAACATGAGTTTTGCACTTTTCAGAACCAAAAGTGTAAAATCAGTTTGTTGGAGCCACGTCGATGTTCTATAGGTTTGATGAAGAAAACTCATATTTTATGACATATTTGTTGATCGTGCGCTCGTCCTCTGTCAGTCCACATGAGGCAGTGATTTGTGGGTCAAGTAGGTTTGCTCATGGGCGCATAATGTCCCTATTTGTTCCTTTTTATATATAAATAATAGATTAGTCCTTTATCAGTCCTGCAGGGGAAATCGCTTCTCTGCATTTAACCCATTGTCTACAAGAAACCTTTCCGAGAGTTAGGAGCAGCAGGCGCCCGGGCAGAATTGGGGGTTGGGTACCTTGCTCAGGGGTACTTCAGCCCTTCTTTATAAACCTGGTGAGGACT
This sequence comes from Microchirus variegatus, assembly GCF_963457635.1. Taxonomy (NCBI): domain Eukaryota; kingdom Metazoa; phylum Chordata; class Actinopteri; order Pleuronectiformes; family Soleidae; genus Microchirus; species Microchirus variegatus. Next base: position 1,773,285 of record NC_139804.1, read on the forward strand.
CAAACTTGCAACCCTTCTGTTACAAGCCAAGTTGGGTTAGGGTTGTATAGGGGGATTAGATTAGGTTTGGGTTAGGGTTGTATGCAGCAATCAGGGTTGGGTTAGGTTTAGGGTTGAATGCAGGAATCAGGGTTGGGTTAGGGTTAAAGTTGTATGTAGGAATTAGGGTAAGGATAGGTTTGTATGCAGGAATCAGCGTTGGCTGAGGGTTGTGTGCAGACATTAGGAAACCCTCACCCTTAGATTTGAGTTGAAGGACAGGGTTAGTACTGACTGGACAATATGGATTACCTCCATGTGTGTTTGCAGTGCTCTAATGTCGCCTGTAACCTTCATCGACCACAAAGACAAGGAAGCACAGAAGCTGCAGCTGCAGCTGCTCTTGTGTAGTATTTGTTTTTACACTATATATATTTACTGTATATGGAAGCGTAGAAGTGAGAAGTTTGATGTTCTTGCCTCATCCATATGAGGCGTGTACTGTACTGTATCGTCTGTATGACTAAACCATTAGACACTGAATTATGAAAGTCTTCAGTAAATAAAAGATGAAGATGTTCATGGTGTTCAAAAACATCTATTTATTTTTAATATACAGTCCTTGGACTTATGTTACACATTTGACCAACTTCAGATTATCCTTTACATTTACAACTATCATTTAAACTTTAAGCACAGAGTTCATTTTATTCTTAGTCCTGTGTTTATGCATGATGACAAAGTGGACAGACGATGAATGTAAATAAAAGTGTTGGAAGGTGTAGCACTGTGTTCAGCAACTGGTGGCTCATGGCCCAAAACTGGTCCGCCCGCACCAATGTCCGGCCCAGTAGATGAATTTAAAAAAAATGTTATTTTAAATAATTTGCTAATCTTCACAGAAACGACAAAGTTTTGCAGAATTCAGTGACTTTTATTCTGAAAAAAAGATGAACTTAGGTTTTAAACCAATAAATGTGTCTTTTTTTTTGTACAAGATTAAATTGTTTACATGAGAAAACAAAGGCTAGTAGAAATAAATATAGGTTTTGCAGCTTCAATTATGTTTATTTTTTATAATACAATATGTATTTTATATATCAATATATATATATATAATACATGTATATGTATATATATATAATACATATGTATCCTTTGATATGTATGTGTGTGTGTATATGTATATATATGTATATATATATGTGTGTATATTTATTTATGTGTATATGTGTGTATATTTATTTATGTATATATATGTGTATATGTATATATATTTATATATGTATATATATGTTTATATGTATATATGTATATTTATATATGTATATATATGTGTATATGTATATATGTATATATATGTATGTATATGTATATATGTGTGTGATATGTATATATATATATATGAAGTTCAAGTTCATATGTATATATATAGGAATATATACATGTACATATATACGTGTATATATATGTATATTCATATATAGAGAGAGAAAGAGAGAGGAAATAAATATAGAGAAATTTGTAATAGAATAAAATAAGGAAACAACAACAGGGACTTTGTCTCTGCTCAGTTTGTCAGATTCATTTCTCTTGCAGCTGGAGTTCAAACCGAGCGTCTCCACTGGTGATTCACAGCTTCTTCCCACACACTCGGTGCGAGCGACTTCATGACGAATGATTATTGTGATCGATCACTGAACGCGTTTACACTGAGATTTAATGCACATCGCGGCAGTGACGACGGCTAAAGATGCTAAAATCGCTAAAAAACCCTCGACAAACGGAGCGAGAGAGAGATTTACTCTTCAAACATCTGGAGAGTTTTCAGCGTCTTCTGCAGACAGATGTTCTCTGAAGAACCTTCTGTGTGCGACAGACTCATTACAATGTTTTTGTGGTTTTTAAATCCTCCAGACATTTAAATACTGAACTTTACTAATAGACTGTAAACAGGTTTTGTTGGGGTTAGCATGTTGTGTTGCTATGCTAACCCCAACAAAACATGTTTACAGTCTATTGTAGTTCAGTATTTAAATGTTCGTTCTAAGAGAATAAGAAGATGAATCACATAACCATCTTTATTTGGTCTCTCAATCCTTCCAATGCCAATCAAAGCCTTACCTTTTAAAAACTGCTGAGTCATTGGAGCCAAAATACGGCAACTTCCGTCCCCCGTGTCATGGAAAAATCACGTCCGGTGTGAACAAACGGACAATTAAGACAATAATTCAGTTTTCTTCATGTCATCTAAACACGTTAGACCAACTAAAATGGAGCTAGTCTTAGTCAGACTAACATACCCGCATAATGTGATTCATAGTCCGATTACTCTTGCATGTAAACACTTAGTCAGACTAGAGTCAGACTTGGCCAAAATGTCCTCCCCGGTTTTTGATCCTGAAGTAGACGTTTAAACTGTCCATTTCATCTAAACCACATTTTGTCCTGTACATGTAAACTAAGACTCTGTAAGTTGTCCGATTGTCTGTCTTAGTCAGACTATGACCTTAGTCTGATTAAACCGTACATGTAAACTAAGACTCTGTAAGTTGTCCGGTCGTCTGTCTTAGTCAGACTATGACCTCAGTCTGATTAAACTGTGCATGTAAACTAAGACTCTGTAAGTTGTCCGTTCGTCTGTCTTAGTCAGACTATGACCTTAGTCTGATTAAACTGTACATGTAAACTAAGACTCTGTAAGTTGTCCGATTGTCTGTCTTAGTCAGACTATGACCTTAGTCTGATTAAACTGTACATGTAAACTAAGACTCTGTAAGTTGTCCGTTCATCTGTCTTAGTCAGACTATGACCTTAGGCTGATTAAACTGTACATGTAAACTGAAAGACTCTGTAAATTGTCCGTTCGTCTGTCTTAGTCAGACTATGACCTTAGTCAGACTATGTCCTTAGTCTGATTAAACTGTGCATGTAAACTAAGACTCTGTAAGTTGTCCGTTCGTCTGTCTTAGTCAGACTATGACCTTAGTCTGATTAAACTGTACATGTAAACTAAGACTCTGTAAGTTGTCCGTTCGTCTGTCTTAGTCAGACTATGACCTCAGTCTGATTAAACTGTGCATGTAAACTAAGACTCTGTAAATTGTCCGTTCGTCTGTCTTAGTCAGACTATGACCTTAGTCTGATTAAACTGTGCATGTAAACGTACAGAATGTTGTAATGTTAGCTTTATCACAGTAATATTAGGATTTTTTTCTGGGTAAAATCTCATAATGATCCAAAATCCTGGTGAAAAAAATCTCCATTTGCAGTTAACTCCTGACCTTTGACCTTTGACTTTACCTCGATACCTCAACAAGAACCCGCCCGTCATCCTTTGTGTCTTTCCATGAATCCACAAAATGGACGGACAGGGATACGGGGGGGGGGGGTTTGGAGCGAGGGTTGAAATTGGACTGAGCTTTAGAGGAAGCAGTTTGTCTCGTGGTCCTGACAACATCAATAAAGCCTCAGTGGAAAAGCACACGGACGCTGGAGCTGCACATTTTATGGTTTTTATTATAACTTTAGCAGCTCAGTCGTGCTCTGTATTAGATTTAGTTTGCAGTTGTTGTTGTTTTTTTACACAAAATAGTCTTAGGTTTCCAAAACACACACGTGTGGAAATGGTTACTGTGCTTTTTTATTATTTTACCAGTTTCCTGCAGCTCTAACAGATTAGAGTTTAGGTTAATTAATGGATTCAGTTCGTTCTGTAGGTGTGAATATGAGAGAATGTTGGCTCTGTGATAGGCTGATGACCTTGTGTGTGTGTGTGTGTGTGTGTGTGTGTGTGTGTGTGTGTGTGTGTGTGTGTGTGTGTGTGTGTGTGTGTGTGTGTGTGTGTGTGTGTGTGTGTGTGTGTGTGTGTGTGTGTGTGGATTTGTTCTCAGCAGGAAAAAACACATTTGCTAATGTTAGGTCAACATCAACAACAAGCTCCTTATAAATGTATTATCACCAGTTTGTGATTCTGTTTTAAAAGCTCTGTGTCTCTGCACACACCTGCTCTACTTACTTTCCTACCTCCTTACCTACATCTTTATCGGCCCACCTTCCTACCTCCTTACTTACTGCCTACCTACCTACCTTCCTCCTTCCTTACCTAGCTATATATATCAACTTACCTCCATTCCTACCTCCTTGCTTACCTACAGTACCCACCTACCTACCTTCTCTCTACGTATCTACCTTGTTACTTCCTAACTTACTTTACCTAACTTCCATCTTTCTATGTACCTACCAACCATCTTTATATATCGACCAACCTACCTACCTTCTTTCTACCTTACAGACTTCTTTACCCACCCACCTACCTACCTACAGTCATACTTCCTTTCCTACCTATTTACTCTCCTATTATTGTGCCTCCTGATGTGTATAATTTCCTACAAACCTTCCTACCTACTTCTTTACTCACCTACTTTGTCCTACTCCCTTACCTATATCTTTACTTACCCACCTTTCTACCTACCTACTTCCTTGGCTATCTACCTACATTCCTCCTTACTACCCTGCCCACTTACCTACCGATCTACCTATTTTTTACTTATTTACCAACCTTCCTACCTCCTTACTTACCTGCCTACCAACCAACCAACCTTCTTACTACCTAACATACATCTTTACCCATCTACATACCTACCTACCTACAGTCATACTTCCTTTCCTATCTATTTACCCTCCTATTATTCCACCTCCTGATATAAATAATTTCCTACAAACCTTCCTACCTACCTCTTTACTCATCTACATTACTACTTTCCGGGCTTTCTACCTACCTACCTCCTTGACCCACCTACTTTGTCCTACTTCCTTACCCATATCTTTACTTACCTCGTTACCCACCTGATGACCTACCTTCCTACACCGTTGCCCACCTTTCTATCCCCTTACCAACCTGCCTACCTGTGTACCTACTTCCTTGCCTATCTACCTACTTTTTTACTCCTACTTATTTATCAACCTTGCTACCTCCTTACTTACCTGCCTACCAACCTATCTGCTATCTACCTACCTTCTTACTACCTTACATACTTCTTTACCCACCAACCTACCTACATTCATACTTCCTTTCCTACCTATTTACCCTCCTATTATTCTACCTCCTGATGTGAATCCTTTCCTACAAACCTTCCTACCTACCTCCTTGACCTACTTTGTCCTACTTCCTTACCTATATCTTTACTAACTCCTTTACCCACCTTTCCTACCTACTTCCTTACCTACCTGCCTACCTTCCTTCCTACCATCATATCTACCTTTGTATCTGATTGTCAAGTCCAATTGTACATTTATTGCATCATTTTCATTGGTACATTAAACATGTTATGTTTGTATTTCACACAGAGAATCAGTTTTGAAGGACGAGGCAGGAATAAAAATAGTTTTTCCTTCTTTAAAATTCCACTTGTCAGAGAGGCTCAGTGCACACTGTGATATTTCCAGCGCTGCAGAAATATCAAATCATTCGTATTGAGTCTGTGATGGATTCAAAGATTGATCTATAAATTGAGCCTTTTTATGAATCTGACAGTATTAGAGCTGCTGCCTCGCGGCCCCCGATGTTATTTGTGCCGCTGTATTAAGGTTTGCGATGGTTTGTTTCTCTCCGCAGACTCCTTTGAAGTGAACCTTGTGAGGAGCATCCAAAACAACACGGGATTCTGGTGAGTTCCCAAAGCTGAAATGAAACTCCTCTTCATATTTTCATTATATGCAGCCACGCAGTTCTCATGCAGACGAGTGAGACGAGGCTAGAAGGGAGAGGTGTTGGTAACAACAATGCTGGAGGGAAGAGAGCGATGATTTCCTCCTTTGACGTGGTCACCGATCATCCGGAGATTTACTTCACGAGGTCAATGAAGTGTCTTTGGCGCTGAAAGTAACGGGTGCACGTTGCATTCGTGAATCTTAGGAGAACCCTGAAATAAAAGCGAGAAACAACATTGTCATTGTTGGCGGGTTAGCTCGTTCCCGCGGTGGTTTTTGTCACGTTGTGACGTCGGTAACGAAACGAAATGAGTCGGAGGAAGGAGAAGGAAAAACAACAATGACACCATGGAGTTCAGTCACAGCGATGGTTACCTTTTCATATCATTCACTCTGAGCCCACTTTCAATCCATTTTTGAACTGATCTGAAAGAGTAAGGAAGTTGTTTTTGTTCTTATTGTCTCCGTTTTCTTGAAAAAAGGCTCTGTCAAGCAAAACTATCAGACCTGACAGAGGGAGCATTTGTGTGTATGCAGCAGTAGAACAGAGGCAGGTGGAGATGAGGAACGTTTATCCTGTTTTAGTAGGAATAGAATTTTTTTTGTGTGTGTGTTTTCAGGTTAGTTAAAGGCGCCATATGTAAGAATGTGGCCAAAAACGGTTACTACATTCAAATTCAAAATACTGTGGTCTTTTAGGTCTGGTTTTTCTGACGTAACTGGCAACCCGTGGTTGCTCGGCAGCTTAGACTCTACTGACTGCAATGATTGGTAGACGGCGGTAGGTGGCACCACATGCTGAAACATGATTTGCAGTCTGCAAAATATTTTTTTAATGCAAATATTTTGTCTGTACTGTTGTTGTTGGTGAGTTCAGTTTGTTATATGAACATTATTCCTGAGTCTCTGTGACATATTAGGAGGATTTTATGGCTTTAATGCACCTTTAAACTCTAACCTGTTTGCAGTCGTCTCACTTTGCTAGCTAACGTTGCTGTTGCCTGCGTTTGTCTTGCCGTAAAACAAATCACTTCCTGCGTGCAGTGCAGCCAGGAAACGTTGCCGGTCGACATGAGATCCAAACACTCTTATACTGATAAACGCAAACAGTGTTGTGTGAAGCTGATTCACTTGCATAGTTTTCCATGTGCAGGTGGATAAATTAGATTGTTTCTGCTCTATCGAAGGCCAATTCACCCAGGACAAGAAATCTCAGTAAAACGACCACAAGTGGGAGGGGTCAATCAATTTTTCGATGCCACTTCCTCACATCAACATAGCGTCGGCAGAAGCTAAACCGCAAATCTGGGACCAAGGACGATCCCACTGGTTGATTTTTATTGGCATTTTATTAGCCACATAGCCTCGGGCTACTACACGGCGAGGTGCTTATGTTAGTATAGTGCTGATAATACTTTTTGTAAACATGAGATGACTTGATTTGAGCATTTCTGCACATATTTACCGCCGCTCTGTTTGCACTGGATCATCATTACCTGCGGTGATGAGCGTGGTCATGATGGTCTTGCATTTTCCACCATTTTCGGCTCTGTGGAGTGCATCACCTCTTCAGATGATTTCACAAATTTCCCACAAGAAATTGAGTTCCACCACAATACGATTCTTGAGGTGGGAGACCCTGGAGATAAAAAATCAACCACCACTTTGTCATGTTTACAGGACTATATTCTAGTATTTCTTTGGAAAATTTGAATTTTAACTCATTGGTGTTGTTGGACAGTTACTTGGGTCAAACCACAGCAAATGTAATGCTAATTTGAGCTAGCACGATGAAATTATGGGCTTTTTCGTCATCTCACCCCTATCTGGGCTAGCCTAATTTGGCTCTTTTTCCAGATATTAAGGTAGGTCTATAAAGAATAGCCCAAAAAACTTTATTTACCACAAAAATAAAGTTCCACAACGATCCATTATTTCATTAATGGAACCTCAAAATCTGAGGGGCCCTCCTTCTAGACTAACCATTTCTGCCGACACTAAAGTCATGTTTACAGGACTATATTCTAGTATTTCTTTGGAAAAATTACACTTTAACTCATTGGTGTTGTTGGACAGCTACTTCGGTCAAACCATAGCAAATGTGATGCTAATTTGAGCTAGCACGATGAAATTATGGGCTTTTTCGTCATCTCACACCTATCCGGCCTAGCCAAATTTGGCTCTTTTTCCAGATATTAAGGTAGGTCTATAAAGAATAGCCCAAAAAACTTTATTTCCCACAAAAATAAAGTTCCACAACGATCCATTTTTCCATTAACGGAACCTCAAAATCTGAGGGGCCCTCATGCTAAACTAACAATTTCTGCTTACACTAAAGTCATGTTTACAGGACTATATTCTAGTATTTCTTTTAAAAAATTTAATTTTAACTCATTGGTGTTGTTGGACAGTTACTTGGGTCAAACCACAGCAAAGTTAATGCTATAAAGGTAGGTCTATAAAGAATAGCCCAAAAATTCAATTTCATTAATGGTACCTTAAAATCTTAGGGCCCCTCCTGCTGAACTACAATGCCGATCTAATTCTTTGCTGGTAAAATTGCTGAGTCATTGTACCGGAGAGTGACTGAGGATCAAACTCATTCCCACTGGTCAAAAAAAAAAACGTTAAAACCCAGGATTTAATGGGGTTTTGTTTTGGAGCAGTGGGAATGGGATATTATTCATGAGTCAGCCGTAAGGTCGTGGGTTCAATCCCCGAGCCTTCATGCCGATGTGTCCCTGGGCAAGACACTTGCCCCCCGGGTTACCCCCCTGACATCTGTGTGTGAACGAGTGAATGAGTGAAACTGTGCGGTAAAGCAGCTTTGTTATAATAATTTCAGTTTCTTCTCTTTCTCACGTCTTTGACAAAAGTCTCTTGTTTTCATGACTTTTCGTCTCCTTTTATGATTTCACGTCGCTTGAGCTGAAGGCTAAAAAAAATCCACTTTGATGGACAATAAAGTCATATTCTCTTCTGTTTTTCACGACACTAAACAACAGCAGCAAACACGGAGAGCTTTGCGGTGCAGTTTCCTGGGCGACCACGCTGGCACACAGTGTTTTCCCATCATTGATTTTTAGGGGGAAAACATGAAAGCCTCAGGTCAGTCGGTCCAATAAACAAACGTTTTCCGTGCTCTTTTGAATTGACGACATGAAGATAAAGCGTGTTTAATTGTCTCTCTGTGAACACACGGGGAACACAGAGACCTTTCGGGCGTTAGCCTATAGTTTTCAGATCGCCGGTTAATCCACAATGTCCTAATCTCAGCCCAGGACGGACAACCTCATCCTTTCTGTTTAACTTGGATTGAAAGCCACTTATTCCTGGCAGAAGTGATAGTGTTGACCCGTGTCTTCCATCTCCCGCTGCCTCACCAAAGTCTCTTTACGGACACAAACCTTTAGATCTATTATTTCCCTGCCCAATGCTTCTTAAAAAACTAATCAGACGTTTCATTTCGGTCAACGCCTGAGCGTCCAGAGAGCCACATAAATATTATATTCCAGCCCATTGATTCTCGACCCTGAACTGGCTTGAATGTAAGATTTTAACATCCAAGTCAGATGGTAGATGTTACATTTGTATTATTTAGTGGTCAAAGAAAGTTGATCACTACATTAAACACAGTAGAACAGTGTTTCACAATCTTTCTATATTTTGAAAAATGGCAAACTATCGTCACCCGAAAATATAATGATTTCAAAAATTCATTAAAATTATTCCTTAAGAGGTTTGCAAATATTTTCAATGGATCCTTGTTCAGGGTGATGTTGACTGTCATTATAGAAAATTTCAAGTCATTCCGAGATACTTTTTGCTTTTGAGAAGAAAGTCAGCTCACTGTCAAAGTGCATCAGGGCAAATTGAACATTTGCTGAATTTCAAAAATTCATTAAAATTATACCTTGTTCAGGTTGATGCTGACAATTATGATGGTAAATTTCAAGTAATTCCGAGATACTTTTTGTTTTTGAGACTGGAGTCAGTTCACTGTCAAAGTGCATCAGGGCAAATGGATCATTTCCTGAATTTCAAAAATTCATTAAAATTATTCCTTAAGAGGTTTGTAAATATTTTCAACAGATCCTTGTTCAGGGCGCTGCCCACTATTATGATGGTAAATTTCAAGTCATTCCGAGATACTTTTTGTTTTAGAGAAGAAAGTCAACTCACTGTCAAAGTGCATTAGGGCAAATCGAACATTTCCTGAATTTCAAAAATTCACTAAAATTATACCTTGTTCAGGTTGATGCTGACAATTATGATGGTAAATTTCAAGTCATTCCGAGATACTTTTTGTGTTGAGACTAAAGTCTGTTCACTATCGGTGCATCAGGGCAAATGGATGATTTCATGAATTTCAAAAATTCATTACAATTATTCCTTAAGAGGTTTGCAAATATTTTCAACTGATCCTCGTTCAGGGCGATGCCGACTATTATGATGGTAAATTTCAAGTCATTCCGAGATACTTTTTGTTTTTTAAAAGAAAGTCAGCTCACTGTCAGAGTGCATGATAGCAAATGGATCATTTCCTGAATTTCAAAAATCCATTACAATTATTCCTTAAGAGGTTTGCAAATATTTTCAACAGATCCTTGTTCAGGGCAATGCCGACTATTATGATGGTAAATTTCAAGTCATTCCGAGATACTTTTTGTTTTTGAGACTTGAGTCAGTTCACTGTCAAGTGCATCAGGGCAAAGGGATCATTTCCTGAATTTCTTCAAATAGATCCTTGTTCAGGGCGATGCTGACTATTATTATACACACCTGTGTTAAAAGAGAGCATATATATATACACATAATGTACAGTATGTATATATGCATATGAAGTCAGATGCAGGTTCTTTACTTCCTTCCTCTCTAGGTCACATGCAAATTTCACCACATTCTCACACACACACACACACACACACACACACACTCGTGCAGGGACAGAGTGAGACGGAGACGGCGAGTGACTCTTTTAGCTCTCGTCTCACAGATGCAGAGTTTTGGGCCGGTGCCGAGGCTCTTTGCCTCATAGCCTGCGCGATGGGAGTCGGCTCCATTATCAGAAGCTGCTGCTTCGCCGTCCTGCAGCAAACCCAGCGTTCTCCGCTCCTGCAGATTTAATTCCTTATCTCAGTAGGGAAAACAGCCCCAGTGATGAACGGCACAAAACACCCAGGGCCGCTGTGAACCAAAAAAACACACACACACACACACACTCGCACACACAAAAGATGTGTTTGATAAACTCGTGAATGTGCACTGCAGTGCTTTTTTTTTTCTCTAACATCACAGGAATCTGTGGCCGGTCATATTATTATTATTATAATGATATTCAAGGCCTTTTTAATGCAAATGCTCTCATCTCCACGCTGCGCTATTTAAACTGTTATTAACGCGTTAGCCGACCGTCGCACAATATCTGCCACCGTTCGCTGTCACTGCTCTTTATCAGGGCAAAGAGTTAGCTTCATTCAGCAGTAGCAGCAACTGTTGGTCCTCACTTACGTAAAAAGTCCTATATTTTTAAAAACTATCATCAACTGAAAATATAATGAATTCAAAAATTTATTAAAAGTATTCCTTAAGAGGTTTGCAAATATTTACAATGGATCCTTGTTCAGGGTGATGTTGATTATCATTATAGAACATTTCAAGTCGTTTCAATTATTATTATTGTTATACTTTTTGTTTACTGTCAAAGTGCAATTTCAAAAATTCATTTAAATTATTCCTTAAGATGATTGCAAATATTTTCAACAGATCCTTGTTCAGGGCGATGCCGACTATTATGATGGTAAATTTCAAGTTATTCTGAGATACTTTTTGTTTTTTGAAGAAAGTCAGCTTACTGTCAAAGAGAAATTTCAAAAATTCATTTAAATTATTCCTTAAGATGATTGCAAATATTTTCAACAGATCCTTGTTCAGGGCGATGCCGACTATTATGATGGTAAATTTCAAGTTATTCTGAGATACTTTTTGTTTTTTGAAGAAAGTCAGCCCATTGTCAAAGAGCAATTTCAAAAATTCATTTAAATTATTCCTTAAGAGCTTTGCGAATAGTTTCAACGGATCCTTGTTCAGGGCGATGCCGACTATTATGATGGTAAATTTCAAGTCATTCCGAGATACTTTTTGTTTTTGAGAAGAAAGTCGACTCACTGTCAAAGTGCATCAAGGCTGTGTTGTGGACACCGTACACTGTCTCTCTCTCCACCGTTGACGTAAGATTCCGTGCAGAACAATGAGCGAGTAAAGTTAAGACGAGAGAGAGAAAATGACGATGTGATGCCTGGGAAATGAACATTCCAACATCTCTGGTAATTTGGTCCTGGAAAGTCCTTGAATTTGTTGCAAACTGTAAGCTCCGTATTTGGTGCATTCCCATCGGTATTTATTCCCCTTTATTTGCTTTATTTTTTTTAGAAAAAAAAAAAAAACAGGCAAATGTTCTTTTCTACTCCATTTGTTTGGAAGTCGCGATCCTTAATGGAGCACAGAGATTTGACTTGTTGTGGCTTTTCCCGTCTTTCACCAGGCGCTTCATCAATGTCACACAAAGCCACTGCAGAGGTAATTGTGTGTCAGCTTTCCCAGGCCCTAAAACAAGAGTTATTATGTGAGCGCAAAGAAGTTATGTAACCCGATATAACCCCGGCTGAATTAGTTTCTTTGTGTTTTACAGTAATCACCGTGTCGGGCTGTGCTCGCTGTTAGCATTGTTCTCTCACACACACACACACATGCGTCTGTGGTCCTCCGGACGCGTCCAGAATTATTTATTGCAGTCGTTAATGTTTCACCATCTTTGAACCAGTGGTGCAGGACGACGTTACAGGTGCAAACACCGATACTGCACTGTGGGGAAAAAAACATGTAAATAACACAATTAATACAAGTAGTAGTAGTTTCTGTTTCTGGCTTTTTCAACCATTTGCGAACGCCCATTCTGAATGAAAATATAAAGCTGGTTGCTTCCGCTTGAAAATCTGTACGGGAAGACACTGACGACATACCATAAGACGTGTGGTGGGTTCAAGGACAACTGGAAACTCGGAATTTTGAATTTGCTCAACTGTTCATTTTGGTTTTAACAAGTCATTGGAATTTTTTCCACATCAGGAAATCACGGGAAATTAGCATCCTCTGCGTGAAAATAATCAAACTATTTATAGGAAAGCAGTGGACTTGGACAATGACGTTTTTTCAAGTTTTGACAAAAGAAAACTCCACTGACTTGTTAAAACCAAAATGAACAGTTGAGAAAATTCAAATTCCGAGTTTCCAGTTGTCCTTGAACCCACCACACGTCTTACGTTATGTTGTCATGTTTTTACCTCACGCATTAAATGTTTTTACCTCACACATTAAATGTTTTTACCTCTCACATTAAATGTTTTTACCTCTCACATTAAATGTTTTTACCTCTCACATTACATGTTTTTACCTCACACATTACATGTTTTTACCTCACACATTAAATGTTTTTACCTCACACATTAAATGTTTTTACCTCACACATTAAATGTTTTTACCTCTCACATTACATGTTTTTACCTCACACATTACATGTTTTTACCTCACACATTAAATGTTTTTACCGCTCACATTAAATGTTTTTACCTCACACATTACATGTTTTTACCTCTCACATGAAATGTTTTAACACATTACATGTGAGAGGTAAAACAATTGTATGTGAGAGGTAAAATTGTGAATGTGTGAGGTAAAATTGTGTATGTGAGAGGTAAAATTGTGTATGTGAGAGGTAAAATTGTGTATGTGAGAGGTAAAACAATTGTATGTGAGAGGTAAAATTGTGTATGTGAGGGGTAAAAAAAAAAGGAATTATGGCCTACACGGCCCCTCATACTTTAGACACAGACCTGGCCTAGATGTTTTATTTGGTTTGCAAGCAAAAAAAACTACGTCCTCATTTAAGATTCTGTCCACGGCTGCAACATTTGACCCAAGAGCAGGACACAAACTCACAGAATTGTGCAGCTTTAAAATGGAATAAAGTAAAAAAAAAACACCAGTAAAATAAACCAAAACTTTACAACCAAAATCAGAGTAGAATGTGAGGCGCGTGCAAATCAGATCCTCGGAGCTGCTGACACCACTGCAGCGATCTGTGAATTCATTGAAATCAGAGAAATAATCAAAAAAAGGACAGTTTTTTCCATTTCATTCTTTATTTTTTGCTTTTCCAACACATTTCGACTTGGTTTGGTTCGTTTTCCATGACTTCATAGCTCTGCGACAAGAACAATGGGGATTTGCTCAGGGGTAACCCCAGCCCTTGACCTGGTGGGACTTGAACCGGCAACCCTTTGGGTCACAAGCCAAGTTTCCTTTCCACTTGGCTGACCGGAAAGTTAAGGTATTATATTGAGATCTAGAGCTCAGTGAGATGCAGAAGTTGCATATCGCGAGCACATTGCTCTTGTTTATGTGAACATCTAACTGAGCCTAAACACTGAAAATAAAGTGTTTGTCAACGGCCCCTAACAGTCTAACAGATGTATAGTATTATACGACTGTTAGGGAAGCAGATAAAGAGTATTTTGTTTTAGTTTGGTCCATAAAATGTCAGAAACTGGTAGGAAATGTTTGTCAAACCTGGACATTTGTCCACCAACCAAAATAATTCAATTTTAATGATTTAAGAAACCAGAAAATTTTCACATTTAAGAAACTGAAAACCCACAGAAACTTGATCAGTACATTAAACACAGTAGAACAGTGTTTCACAATCCTTTATATTTTTAAAAATGGCAAACTTGTCACTTTAATGAATTCAAAAATTCGTAAAAATTATTCCTTAAGATGTTTGCAAATATTTTCAATGGATCCTTGTTCAGGGTGATGCCGACTATTATTATAGAAAATTTCAAGTCATTCCAAGATCCTTTTTTTTTTTTTTTTTTTTTTTTTTAATAAGCCCTGTAACTGTCAAAGTGCATCAGGGCAAATGGATCATTACCTTAAGAAGCTAAAAAAAAAATCACAGAAACTTGTTTAAATTATAAACTACGACTGTGAGTGTTAACAGTTGTAGAAAGAAAGAGAAACTGACTCATAAATGTACTTTAGTCCACTGGAGTACAGGATGATACCAGTATGATAAACATCAGTCCTGCACTGACACCACTCACAGAAAACCACACCTAAACGTTGCAGATATTGAAAGCAATGGTTTCCAGGTGGCTGGAGTTTACACAACGTGACACCGTGAGAGAAAATTGATTTTTCCTGCTTTGAACTGTTAGTCCTGTGAGATGCTTCTGTGCACACGACCAGTGTTTGACTTCAACACAAACCATCTGTCTGCAGGTCATTGGACGACTGTGTAGAGGTAGAAAGGTAGAAATCTATAGTGTGAACACATTTCAAACAAAAAACACTCTGAATATACATAACTTTTCTTTACGTTTGTAAGTGACATTAATCTCTAACACTTTACAATAAAGTACCAAAAAAGTGAAGTAAACATTAATTAACATTAATCAATGGTAGCTAATCATCAATTTATGATTAGTTAACATTAACGAATGAATTGTCAAGTAATCATTACCTGGCCAAATCTTGTCTATTTGCCCACCTGTGTTCATACTGTACATAGTTATGTACCTAGCTACCTATCTATATACGTAGTTATCTACCTATCTAAAAACAAAGTTATCTAGCTACCCATGTACGTAGTTATCTATCTATAAACGTAGTTATCTAGCTACATACGTAGTTATCTACCTACATACATAGTTATCTAGATATCTATCTATAAACGTAGTTATCTACCTACGTACATAGTTATCTACCTACATACGTAGTTATCTAGCTATCTATCTATAAACGTAGTTATCTAGCTAGCTACCTATATACGTAGTTATCTACCTACATACGTAGTTATCTAGCTATCTATCTATAAATGTAGTTATCTAGCTAGCTACCTATATACGTAGTTATCTACCTACCTATCTATAAACGTAGTTATCTAGCTACCCATATACGTAGTTATCTATCTATAAATGTAGTTATCTACCTATCTATGAATGTAGTTATCTAGCTACCTAACTATATACGTAGTTATCTAGCTACCTATCTATAAACGTAGTTATCTACCTACATACGTAGTTATCTATCTATCATAGTTATCTAGATATCTATCTATAAACGTAGTTATCCACCTACATACGTAGTTATCTAGCTATCTATCTATAAACATAGTTATCTAGCTAGCTACCTATATACGTAGTTATCTACCTATTTATCTATAAACGTAGTTATCTAGCTACCTAACTATATACGTAGTTATCTACCTACCTATGTATTAACGTAGTTATCTTCCTACCTATCTATAAATGTAGTTATCTAGCTACCTAAACATACACGTAGTTATGTACCTACCTATATATATACGTAGTTATCTACCTACCTATATACGTAGTTATCTACCTATCTAAATACGTAGTTATCTAGCTACCTACCTACGTATATACGTAGTTATGTACCTACCTATAATACATACGTAGTTATCTACCTTCCTATAATATGTAGTTATGTACATGGCTACCTACCTGTACAGGTAGTTACATACTGTATCTACAAGCGTTGCTAAGTACTTGCTAATCGTTGCTAAGTACTTACCAAGTACTACCTTAGAGTCAGCCGTCATTCTTGTGTGTCAGTAAACGAACAGACCATAATTACTGCGGTTTATGTTGAACGTGATAAAGACGAGAGAATATTCCAGTAAATCTGATGTTAAATTCAATACACGCTGATGAGATTAATAATCATCCCCGTGTTCTTTAAGGAGGGAATTCTGCTCTTTTTTTTTTTTTCACCGAAGAAGTGAGTGCAGGTAATGAGTTTGACAGCTTTGACATTTTATTACGCGTCCAACAATGCATCCATTAGTCTGCACTCTGAGAGCAGCTTTGTGCGGAGAGACTGAGTGCAGCAGCCATTCATCATCGGGGGGGGGATGCGTTTGTTGTTTACTCTGTTCTCTGTACCCTTGTCTTCAGTATAAATGGAGCCACGGAGCTGTTTTTAATGGGGAAAATCACAGCACAAAGATGCAGCGCACTTTAAACACTGTTTATGAACATTTCAAAAGGCACCGGGTTTTTACGCCGAGTCCTTCGCCGTCAGACGCGTGGATTTAGAACGTTGTTAATTGATTTTAGTTGCAGAAAAACTTTAAATAAGTAAAAAAAAAACAGAGATGTGAGTTTCACATTGTGATGCACTTTCATGTGATGACAGGAAACGAATGCAGTTATTGTTTTCTTACAGAATCACAGATGTCAGACTTGAATTCAGACGTCAAAACAAATCCATGTTTAACTGAGCGTGACCTCGGTCGACTGCAGGCTCAGACGCCGCTCAGAGCTCAGCAAACATGAAGAAGTCCGAGAAGAAGAAGAAGTAGAGTTTTTAACCAACAACAATGTTGTGCTATAAATAATAATCCAGGAGCAGACTCTCAGGGTGATTTGAAAAAAAAAAGTAAACAAAAAAAAAGCCTGTAATGTACTTTATATAAAGAGATAAACTGGTATTGGGTCACGTCCTCTTCAGACTACGTACAGGGTTCTCACACCGTGGTTGACCTCAAATCCAAGGACTTTTTCAAGGAATATCCTGGACCAAATGTGCCGAGGACAACTCATAAGAGCGCGTCTTCGTCTTTGTCTTTTGTCTTTGGTGAGACGGAGATCTTCTGCATCACGTCGTCGTTTTCCTCGCTCTCGTCTTAGCTTTACTCGCTCGTTGTTCCGCACGGAATCTCACGTCAACTGGGAGCAATGACTCCACGTCGACATCCATCAACTTCACTTCTTTACTGCACAAAATTCAAGCACTTTCAATGACTCTTGTCTATTTAGAGTGATTTTCAAAAACTGTAAAGGGCCTCAACTACCGAACTCACCTACTTTCCTACTTTTAATGTACATGTGTATTTTCCTACCTCTGTACCTGGTCACCTGCGTACCTACTTGTGTACCTACCTAAATACCCACCGACTGCATATGTAGGTAGAGTCCATACAAACCTACCCAGCTGCTTATGTATCTTCCTACCCGCCATACATGGGTATCTACTGTACGTACTACCCACATACATAGACTACGCACCTCCTTACATACTTATTCACCTACTTACCTTCCTACACTGACACTGTACGTATTCAGCTACGTATGAACGTACGTACATGTTTACGTACCGATCTACTTACGTTCATTCATCATTTCCTACATAATATTTCTACATACATATGTGTGTATATATGTGTATGCGTATATATGTATAAATATATGTATATATGTACACATGTATGTATGAGTGTGTGTATATATGTACATATATATGTATATATTTACACATGTGTATATATGTACATATATACGTATATTTACGTTTGTACATATATTTACGTTTATACATATATACACGTATATTTACATTTATACGTATATGTACGTATATTTACGTTTATACGTATATTTACGTTTATAAGTATATGTACGTATATTTACGTTTATACATATATATACGTATATTTACGTTTATACGTATATATACGTATATTTACGTTTATACGTATATATACGTATATTTACGTTTATACGTATATATACGTATATTTACGTTTATACGTATATATACGTATATTTATGTTTATAAGAATATATGTGTATTTATGTTTATACGTATATGTACATATACATGTACATATAAGTATGTGCATACATATTGTACATATATATGTGAGTGTATATACATATGTGTATATATATACATACATACGTATACATATATACATATGTACATGTATACATATATATATATATATATATATATATATATATATATACACATACAAATATATATATATATATATATATATATATATACAAATATATATATATATATATATATATATATATACATATACAAATATACATATACATATATATATGACGGCGGTGACCGTTCCACTGCCACAGAAAGTTCACACCGTTTGTTCTAAATAAATAAATGAATAAGTAATTACATTTCCTGTTAAAATGCTATACTTCACTTTTACCTCATTAGCATCACCTCAGGTTATGAAAATAGGTGTAAATAAGTGTTTTTTTGTGTATAGAATAAAAATCATTAACATAATGCTTAGTAATAATTAAGAAGCCCCAAGGAAGTGTATTTTATGAATAATTGATGTTAACCAGCAGTGGAGATGATGTGTTTGTGTTTATATGTGAGGCGTAAACTGTTAAAATCACTTATATCACAAAATATTTATTACTTTCTAAATAGATTTTTTGCTGATTTTGCATCTGTTGGAGAAAGTTTTATTTATTATTAATTTACCACAGAGCAGGGAAACGCTAAATCAACGCTTATAAACCTGGTGTTTTTGTCAAATGTAAAAAAGACTTGAGATCAGAGCTCTTTACTCGTCACATTCACAAAACGCCACGACACCGAAAATACAGATTTATGAAATGACTCTCACTTTCACCCAAATGGCTGTTTTTGGTGTCTTTTGTTTGGCATCTGCTGCTTTTCTCACGGCGCTATAATTAAACAGGAGGAGGCCGCAACCCTGCTTTATTCAGTGTCACTTTGAAGAATGGCTGCTGTGTGTGTGTGTGTGCTGTGGAACAGCAGCTCACACACACAGCACAATCCCATTTTTCGGAGGACTCTTGAATTAAGTTTCATTTGTGTGGCGCTCCCGACGTAGGTCGTCTGAAAAACGCTCCCAAAATCAGGTTTGAGGCAAATTTGCTCGACGTCTCTGCGACGCGTTCTGGTTTTTGAGTATTTTTCACTCGAACGCCTCGGCTGATGGAATCACAATTTTGAAAGAGTCACTTCAGTTTCATCATCATCGTCGCTGCTGCTGCTGCCGCCTGCAAATATAACTCAATATAAGTAGTTTTAAGAATTTTAAATCTGCTCCTTTTTATTTTCAAGGTTTTACATGCATGAGTACGGTGGCCCTGAGATGCAAAACACAAACGCAAAACACGAAATACAAACTTCGTTATTGTTTTTGTTTTTGCTGCGTTTGTGTTTTTGTGTTTGCATTTTGTGATTTGCGTTTGTGATTGTGTTTTGTGATTTGCTTTGTGTGTTTTGATTTTCGTTTTGTGATTGTTTGTGTTTTTTGATTTGTGTTTTGTGATTGTTTGTGTTTTGTGGTTGTGTTTTTGTGATTTGCTTTGTGTGTTTTGATTTTCGTTTTGTGATTGTTTGTGTTTTTTGATTTGTGTTTTGTGATTGTTTGTGTTTTGTGGTTGTGTTTTTTTGATTTGCTTTGTGTGTTTTGATTTTCGTTTTGTGATTGTTTGTGTTTTTTGATTTGCGTTTGAGTTTTTGTGTTTGCGTTTTGTGATTTGCGTTTGTGATTGTTTGTGTTTTTTGATTTGCGTTTTGTGATTTGCGTTTGTGGTTGTGTTTTTGTGATTTGCTTTGTGTGTTTTGATTTTCGTTTTGTGATTGTGTTTTTTGATTTGTGTTTTGTGATTGTTTGTGTTTTGTGGTTGTGTTTTTTTGATTTGCTTTGTGTTTTGATTTGCGTTTGTGATTGTTTGTGTTTTTTGATTTGTGTTTTGTGATTGTTTGTGTTTTGTGAATTGCGTTTGTGTTTTTTGATTTGTGTTTTGCACTTTAGGGCCACCGTACAATAGCGGCGGATTAACACACGTTTAGAGGAGCTGTGCAAGATTTTTACCCTACTATAACATTGTGATGGTTAACCGATTTACGCTCTACATGAGGGTCACCACAGGGGGGTGCTGTACTGATCTCAGTTGACATAGGGCGAAAGGCAGAGTCACACTCTGGACAGATCGCCAGTCCATAGTTTTTGAAATTTGAATTTTGAAGATCAGGGTCATTAACCTGTAATCTCGGTCTCGCGAAATCTCGGGTCTTGCGAGATCAGAGCAGTGATAGCTTTATTTTAGCTCCACAGCTTGTGTTCGCCGGCTCTGTTGAAAACATGCAACAGTGAGAATAAAGAGGATTCATTTTTATTTGATTAAACCTTTATTTAACCTTTATTAGGAGGAACTTATTGAGACCAAAATCTCTTCTCCACAGGTGACCTGGTGGTCAAGAGGTCAGCATTACGTTATAGTAGATATTAGAGATTTAGGAGACAGAAACAATCATGTAATAGTGTTTATAAAGTTTGACATTTAAAGTTCAGGTGTTTAGGTCACAGCGATGAATCAAAAACACTCACACTTTTCGCTGGTTCCTCGTCGTCTGTCTAATAAGAAAAGTGAAATCAGTTCACGTAGTTTCACTTCAGCGTGGAGAGAGTTCCGTACACAGCGAGCGTTTGCTCACAGAACTTCACAAGAACAAAGAGAACAGAGGCTTTTATTCTTTTGAAGAAGAAGAAGAAGAGTGTGCAGATATGGAGGAACTGAGCATCTGAGGTCGACGATGGATGGATGTTTACTTTGGTCTTGTAAAAAATATATTTATATATGTAGAGTTAAAAGCAAAAAAGTGAAAAATTCATGAACTCCTGTACCTTTTTTTTTTCCTTCCCTGCACCTGAAGGTTGAGTTCTGTTCGGTGTTTGACCTTTTTTAAAAAATAAATACAAACAAAAAGTCTCTTGGTTTGATACAGAGCCGTGCGATCGGCATATATTTGACAGATTGTTTGTTTGTGGTTGTCCATCGAGTCCGATGATGACGTCCGCCTCTGTCTTTTAGCGGCTAAATAGACCCGTCATGGACCCTGAGGTTCTATTCCAGGTTGGACATGTAGTGTATGTGCGGTCGTCGTGTTGGTGTCAGAATTACCGACAGCTGTGGCTTGTAATCCTCCTGTGGCGTCTTTTCATCGTGTCGTCTTTGCCGCCAGTAGTTTCTCTGTCAGTGTCCGTGTTCCGAAGGACCTCAGGCATGAAATTACACCTCTTTAGCAGAGTTTTTAGCCGGTCTTTATGGCGCTTCTTCTGCCCTCCAGCAGAGCGTTTGCCTCGGTGTAGCTGTCCAATACGAGCACTCTGCGAGCGCAGGCGATGACGGAGCGTTCTAACGACATATCCCAGACCGTCATCGTAGGTTATTGTGATTGTGGCCTCAAAGCTTTTACAGCACTGTTTTCCTGAGTACCTCAGTGTAGGGGACGCGCGATTATGCCAAGTGATCCCAGGATGAGCTGGAGGCAGCGTATGTGGAAGAGCTCCTGGTTACCCAGGATTCATATTTTTTTTTGGTCGTGGTTCTGAAAGACCAGAGAGAATCCATTTGTGTGGACGGCAGCAACGTGACGGCATCGTTTATGTAAAGACCAAACAACAGTGGGCCTAAAACGGAACCATGTGGTACGCCGAGCTTCTGTTTTCACGTGTCGATTTCATGTTCTGTACTCTATCACACTGTGTCCTTAGGCTGGCTTTACACGACAACGTTCCCAAAGTATTTTAGCAGATGTGCCTTTCGTTTAGACGGCGACGGCGTTTTTGGGGCTTTAAAAACGCAAAAAAATGAAGCCACCCTCCAGAGTGGAAATCATATAAACGCTCCACCATCGCGTTCCCTTTAGCCACCCTTTAGCGTACCCGTCTAAAGGGTTGAAAAACGCAAAAGTGAGCTCTGAGCTGCTCACGCTGGCTATCCTCCCGTACGCGTTGACGTCAGATCCATGTGCAGTTACAGCCAAACAACAACAAACGTGGGATTATAATCCATCAGTCGGACATTCGAGTCGACTTAGCTGCTACTTCGCGCTACTAAAGAGAAGTAGAAGGACGTTTCGACGCTCCTGGTGTTGTTGTATGGCAGTGCTTCACAGCGCCACCTAGCCACCTGGCTTGCATACTACTTCAAATTTCACACAATTTTGCGTCACCGCGTGCGTGCAGATTTCCACCTGAAGACGCTCGTCTAAACGCGGAAATAAAAGTGGGAACACAACGACCACTTTTGCGCGTAAAGCTAGCCTTAATGAGAGCTAGAGCTAATGAAACTAGGGCTGCAACGATTACCCGAGTGATTCGAATAACTTGATTACAAAAAAGTATTTGTTTAATTCCTATCCTCGTACAAGTATCATTGTTCCACATGGACCGATCTGCATTTAAACAAGAAGCCAACAAGGTCCAGTGGAAACACTGTGAATGACAACTGGCGTAACCACAACAGCAGCGCGTCCTCCATGATTCAGCATCCGATCCGATAGCATCCAGGTGCTAATGCTAAAGCTGTCGGCACACGCTAACATAAACATTGATGTTAGCCGATTTAATGTAGCTTACTCTGGCTGCAGCTATCAAATATTTTTTTTGTAATCGAGTATTGTACCGGTTATTCCTCGATTAATCGAATAACCAGATTCGATCGCTGCAGCCCTAGTTTTTGTAAAGACTAAACAACAGTGGGCCTAACACGGAACCTTGTGGAACACCGAGCTCCTGTTTTCACGTTGTTGACTTCATGTTCTGTTCTCTAAGTCACTTTGTCCTTGATGAGATTGAACCATTCCATCCAAAAGTTGAAACTCACCCGAGTCGGTGTAGTTATCGGTGTCTGGATGTTTTGATTAATTCAACAGGACTAAATAACTTTGAAACGTTTTTTTTTTGTCAAATATTGGACCAAAATTGTTTTGTCAATTTTTTTTCCAACTTTTGGACGACATAGTATAGTACAACGTTTTTTGTCAAATTTTGGACCAAAAATTTTGAGTACATTTTTTTTTTCAAATTTTGGACCAAAAATTTTTGGTCAAATTTTTTTTTGAATTTTGGTTGACATAGTATAGTATGACGTTTTTTGTCAAATTTTGGACCAAAGAAAAAAAGTTTTCCAGCCCTTTTTGCTCTGGGCCTCCACCTGCAGACATTTTATGGTATTGCAATCAGTAGTTCTTTGTAGAAGTCATTCATGAAGTACGGAACCTTGTGGTACACGAGCTTCTGTTTTCACGTTGTTGATGTTCTTCACGTTCTGTTCTCTAAGTCACTTTGTCCTTCATGAGATTGAACGATTCCATCCAAAAGTTGAAACTCACCCGCTTCGGTGTAGTTATCGGTGTCTGGATGTTTTGATAAATTCAACAGGACTAAATAACTTTGACCTTGTTTGTATCGTTTCCCGACGTATTAGGAACACACTCCATCATCGCGTTTTAAATTACGGTGAAAGTAAAAAAAAAAAAAAAATCCATGTTTTTTTATTTACACTCTGCCCAGGGTTTACGCCCGCAGCAGCAGCAGCTTCTCTGTAATCCGACAACATCCCCAGGATTACTCTCATGTATCATCATTACGGACTCGGGCACTTTGACAGAGTTTGCAGTCCAGTGGAGAAAAGGTACAAAGAGGCCAGAGAATAGATCTCTGTGATGAACCAGAGATTATGATGGAGAGGTGAGCAAACGCACTCGTCTTTCTCCGCTAACACGTTCAGCTCAGTGCAGCGAGACCAAGACGACGACGACGCCAACGACGTCTCGCCCGGCGGCAAATTACTGCCTGGAATCAAAGGCGAGCTGCGAGTGTGACATAATCCTCTTAGATCTTTGTTTAAACAGAAACAACAGTGTGTTAACACGAAGTCCAGAAATCGTTAAATTCGTATTTAATGAAAATGAATGAATTAGCATGTCGTTCATTTGCATAAAATGGATTATTTATGGCGCTGTACGGGCTTCTGCACGTGCACCGATGTTCCAGAGAAAGGTTTGTGTGTGTGTGTGTGTGTTCTTGTACTTGTGGCATACTGAGGACCAGTGAGGGCTTTTGACCAACAAAGTGAGGTCATTTTTACAGAGTGAGGACATTTTGGCCGGTCCTCACTTTGTTTTCATTGAAATCACTTCCTTATGTTGCTATAACATGCTATACTCAATTTGTAAAAAAAATAAAATCGAATTTTGGACGACATAGTATATAATGACGTTTTTGTCAAATTTTGGACCAAACAATTTTGGTATTTTTTTTTTTCATCTTTTGGACGACATAGTTGGTATGACTTTTTTGTCAAAATTTGGACCAAAAGTTTTGTCAAATTTTTTTTCAACTTTTGGATGACATAGTATAGTATGACGTTTTTGTCAAATTTTGGACGGAAAATTTTGTGTACATTTTTTTTTTCAAATTTTGGACGACATAGTATAGTATGACGTTTTTGTCAAATTTTGAAAGAAAAATTTTGTGTAAAATTTTATTTCAAATTTTGGACTACAGTATAGTATGACGTTTTTGTCAAATTTTGGACCAAAAATTTTGGGTACATTTTTTTTTCAAATTTTGGACGACATAGTATAGGACGACGTTTTTGTCAAATTTTGGACCAAAAAAAAGTTGGAAAAAAAGGGTTTTCCAGCCCTTTTTGCTCTGGGGCTCCACCTGCAGACATGCTATGGTACTGCAGCCAGTAGTTCTTTGTAGATGTCATTCATGAAGTAGATATTTGTAATTGTGTTGATTTATAAAGTGGAAATGCTGGTCCTCACTTTGTCAGCAACCCAGTCCTCGGTATGCAGCAAGTACAAGAGTGTGTGTAATCTGCAGCCTCTCTCAACTCGACTGCTATGGGACGCGTGAAAAACTCGGACGTAAAAATTTCCACTGCGTTCTCCCTCGTCTTAAGAGCTTAACCCCGGCTGGGTTTGCCTGAGCTCTGCTCGGTGTTTTCCGCGGCGTTACCTGAGTCTTCCCCGGTCTCTGAAGCACACGCTGTACATTAAAAAAAAAATGGAGCACAAATAAATGGTGGCTCAGTGGGTAGAGTGGGTCGTCTTTTAGCCGCAAGGTTAACGGGTTCAATTCCCAGCTCCTCCGGTCGAGCGTGCACGCCGGCGTGTCCCTGGGTACGACGCTTAACCTCAGCTCGTTCCTTATGTGAGTGAATGAATGAATGAATGAATGAATGAATGAATGAAAGGTAAATCTGCAGTGAGGTGTGAAGCAGCTCGGCGAGGTCATCCAGACGAGAACCACTGCTCTGTAAATACAGACAGTTTACTACTCACACAGAGGAGTGGAAGCAGTAGTGAGGCCACCAGGGGGCACCTTGGTTTACAGCATCAATTAACATTGTTCTCGGGCCAGTTAATGGTCTCCATCACTAGCTCCTGCTTTTCTTCACTAGTTGGCTGCAGGCGACTGGAGCTGAACTTGAGAGAAGCTTCTTCAGTATCTGGTGGGAAAAAAAACAGGTTATTTAACCTCTGAGGCCTCAGAGGTTTAATGGATGTAGAGATAAGCTCATTATTTGGCAGTTTGTCTGTTGGGGGAATGTATAGAACAGCTTGTTATTTAGCAGTTTGTCTGTTGGGAGTGTATAGAATAGCTCATTATTTGGCAGTTTGTTCAGTGTGGGATGTATGTAATAACTCATTATTTACCAATTTGTCTGTTGGGGGGGATGTATATAATAGCTCATTATTTGGCAGTATGTCTTTTGGGGGAATGTATAGAATAGCTTGTTATTTGGCAGTTTGTCAGGTGGGGGTTGTATAGAACAGCTCATTATTTAGCAGTTTGTCTGTTGGGGGATGTATAGAATAGCTCATTATTTGGCAGTTTGTCTGGTGGGGGATGTATAACAGCTCATTATTTGGCAGTTTGTCTGTTGGGGGATGTATAGAATAGCTCATTATTTGGCAGTTTGTCTGTTGGTGGGTGTATATAATAGCTCATTATTTGGCAGTTTGTCTGTTAGGAGGATGTAATGAATAGCTCATTATTTGGCAGTTTGTCTGTTAGAAGGATGTATGGAATAGCTCATTATTTGGCAGTTTGTCTGTTGGGGGGGTGTATAAAATAGCTCATTATTTGGCATTTTGTCTGTTGGGGGATGTATAACAGCTAATTATTTGGCAGTTTGTCTGTTGGGGGTTGTATAACAGCTCATTATTTGGCAGTTTGTCTGTTAGGGGGGATGTATAAAATAGCTAATTATTTGGCAGTTTGTCTGTTGGGGGATGTATAAGAGCTCATTATTTGGCAGTTTGTCTGTTGGGGGATGTAAAGAATAGCTCATTATTTGGCAGTTTGTCTGTTGGGGGATGTATAGAATAGCTCATTATTTGGCAGTTTGTCTGTTGGGGGAGGGGGTCTATGGAATTGCTCATTATTTGGCAGTGGATATGGAAGTAGGAGTGAGGCCACCAGAGGGCAGCGTGATTTACAGCATCAATTAACATTTTTTAGGGGAGTTAATGACGACTAGTTTCAGCTTTTCTTCAGTAGTTTGCTTTAGGAGACTGTGAGTGAGTATCTGATGATTAAAACCAGGTATTTAAATAAATGTTAAGTAATGTTTTGTTAAATCTGTTCGTGGATATAGAGAATAGCTCATTGTTTGGCAGCCACTCTGTTGGCAGATATGTAGAGCTCATTATTTTGCAGTGGGTCCATTGGGAAATATATAGAATAGCCCATTATTTGGCAGTGTATATGGAAGTAGTAGTGAGGCCACCGGGGGGGCAACTTGATTTACAGCATCAATTAACATTGTTCTTGGGATAGTTAATGGTCTCAATCACGAGTTTCAGCTTTTCTTCAGTAGCTGTAGGCGACTGGAGCTGCTTGAGTCGAGTTGAAGATGTTTCACCTCTCGTCCAAAACACCAGGTCTCGGCCTCAGAGGTTAAATCGTGTTTTATTCAGGTTAAATACCTGTTTTTTTTCCTCAGCTCCAGAGAGTCAGAACTGAAGAATCCTCTTGGACGAAAGGTGAAACGTCTTCAACTCGACTCAAATCCCGCAAGTCCAGTCGCCTACAGCCAAATATACATGAAGAAGACTCAATGACCTCCATGGAACATGATGGAGGTCCATCATTTTTTAACCACTTTATCCTCCACAGGAGGCTCCTGAAGGGAGCTGGAGTCAATCCCAGCTGATCCCAGTTTCCAATCCATCACAGGACAAAGACACAGAGAGACGAAACAACACCATTACAGTCTCACCTGTGGTCCAATCACCTTGTCTGCATGGTTATGGACTCTGTGATTGACAGCTAGTGAATCCCAGATTACACAATCTGACGCGGTGTCGTTGAAATTGACAATCTGGAGGATTCACAACAAGGAGTTTGTTTTGCAACCAGCAGCTTTACAAATCGCTCTGTGCAGAGCCTGCTGAACAAAAACATTATTGTGATTTTTAGATGTATAGAATAGCGCATTATTTGGCAGTTGGTCTGTTGGTGGATGTAGACTGTAGCTCAGTTTTTGGCAGCCACTCTGTTGGTTAATCTAGTCTGTCGGTGGTTATAGATAAAAGCTAGATTATTTTGCAAACAGTTTCTTGGTGGATCTATAGAAGTGCTCACTATTTGGCAGTTGGTCTGTTTGGTTATGTTTGCAAGAGCTCATTATGCTGCAGCCAGTCTATTGGAGATGCATGGTACGGTTTGGCAGTCTGTCTGTCTGCTAAACAGTTGTCTGAGTCGTTTTTGTTTTTCATCTTTAAAGAAACTTGGCTCAGACGGTGGTGGATACTCAGAATATGTCTCAGTTGCAGTTCTACCATTGAAAAATGTGTTTCTCTACGGACGTTTTTTGCCCATTTTCAGAAATCGGGGCAGCAGATCGTCGCCCATATATTCAGCCAATTACATTTTTGTCCTTCCACGTAATAAAATATAACTTTTAAATAATAACAAATGGTTAAAAACAGTAAGTCGACCCCCGAGTGACTTCCACCACCAAAGTTCTGCTTTCATTCGACTTCAGCCTTTACATAAAAGGCCCCGTCTGTATCTGTTTATTATACAAATATATGTGCAATCTTCTCCATCTATATGTAAGTGGGCCAGACCTTCATCAGAAGCTTAATTATCCTCTGCTATTTAAATCGCACGAGTTCATTGTCGCTGTGATGATCTCTGCGATAATAACGAGTCGACGGAACTTCACCAAACACAAAAAAAACAACTGATGTATGGAAATAAATCACTTGGTGTTACATAACCAATCAGACACAGATACTAACATCCATATCAATTATTTCAGTGTCAAACGACTTCACACTGATCCTGAAAACCATAGTTGGACAGTTCCATCATCACGGCCGCTTTCAGTTTCTCTGACGAATGTTTAAAGTTGATTTAGAGTTCCCTTCCCGCTCACATCAACGCAACTAATGAGCATTATCGCTTATCAGAGGCTTCATTATTTCCTACTTTCCCGTTTGCGTCCCATTTCCCTTTCAATGGTACATTTGTCATGTACGTGACAAATGTACCAGTAAAGTACGAGTAGTACGAGTAAAATCCATTCTGCGCCAAATGTCCTGGAACAAGGGGGCGACAGTGTGATCAGTGTGGCCTGAATTTACACCGAGTTTTAGGAAGAAAGAGCGAGAAAAAGAGTGTTTTCTTTCCACACAACGTTTGAGTCTGACTCTAAAACACACTTACATACACGGTGCAGAAAAGAGGTTTTGCAGCTCTGTTAAGAAGCTCTTGCAACAATCTGACACAAACAATAGAAAAAAGAAGTCTTCTTCTTCTTCTTAGATCATTATTTGGCAGCCACTTTGTTGGTGGATATGTAGAATAGCTCATTGTTTTTGCAGTTGGTCCGTTGGGGGAATGCATAGAATAGCACATTATTTGGCAGTTGGTCTGTTGGTGGATGTAGAGTATAGCTCAGTTTTTGGCAGCCACACTGTTGGTTAATATCTAGTCTGTTGGTGGCTATAGATAAAAGCTCATTATTTTGCAAACAGTTTCTTGGTGGATCTATAGAACTGCTCACTATTTGGCAGGCGGTCCGTTTGGTTATGTTTGGAACAGCTCATTATGTTGCAGCTTGTCTGCTAGTGGATGTATCAATAACGGTTCACTATTTGGCAGGCAGTCTTGGTAGATATGGATACAAGCTCATTATTTTGCAGGCAGTTTCTTGGTGGATCTATAGAATTTCTCACGATTTGGCAGTCGGTCTGTCCGGTTGTGTTCAGAACAGCTCATTTTGTTGCAGTTGGTGCATGTACTGTATAGAACAGTTCACTATTTGGCAGGCAGTCTCTTAGTGGATATGGATACAAGCTCATTATTTTGCAGGCAGTTTATTGGTGGATCTATAGAATTGCTCACAATTTGGCAGTCAGTCTCTTGGTTGGTGGATGTATAAAATTGCTCATTATTTGGCAGTCAGTCTTCTTCCAGGTTCACCACAGCATTTGCCTCCATCTTGTCTTGTCGCTTGTGTCATCCTCTATTCCACCAACTGTCCTCATGTCCTCATGAATCTGTGGTCTTCTTCTGTTCCTCCTGTCCTGCAGCTCCATCTCCAACATCCTTTGTCCAGTATAATCTCTTTCCCTCCTCTGCACGTGACCAAACCATCTCAACCTTCACTCTCTTACTTTATCTCCAAACCGTTCAAACTAAGCTGTCCCGGGATTATATGCTAATTTCTAATCCTGTCCGCCGCGATCACTCCCAGCTGAAGTATTCCTTCCCTTTCACTTTCGCTGCCGTCCTTCTGTCTCACATCACCCGACGGCGCTCGTCTCCACCCACTCAAAAATAGATAAATTACAAATGTGCAGTGGCGTCCCAGTTCCATATTCTGTGCAAAGATCATTTGCATAGTCGTGCAAAATGGGGCATGACTGCATGCCTGTGCAGTGTTTTGTGGTAAAAAAAATGTCCTCAGAATAAATAAATATTACTTACGCAGCAGCCCGTGGCTGTGGTGTTATGTATATATTGATGTGTCCAGAGTCAGTGGCGGTTGTTAGCGTTAGCGTTAGCCTAGATGTTGTTGGTCTGGTTTAGAGCAGCCACAGCTCTGGGGAAAAGAAGCTGTTTCTCAGTCTCGTGGAGCAGGAACACAAGTCTGCGACGTCTCCTGAGGCAAAGATTTCCTCCAGAACTGGGAGTTGAGTCCCGGTGATACTTTGTGCTCTGGAGTTCCTTCCTTCCTTCCTTCTTTCCTGTCGGCGTCGAGATGCAGTAAATGTACAAACGGTAGAAAGAGCATCTGTTGTTGCCGCTGCGTCCAAACTTTTTATGATTTTTTTACGCACAAAAATACAGGAAAAAACAACAAGAAAATGGAGTAAAAAGATCTTGAGTGAGTGAAGAACTGCCTCAGGGGAGGAAAATAATATCGTTATACCGAGAAAGTTTTTAAAAAGTTTTAAGTCGTTTGTCCAAATCCAGCTCTTAATGATACTAGACTATTTAAAAGATTAGCTCCAGGGCCTCGTTTAGCACCGGGTTTTGGTTCCATCTGTAATCAGAGAGAAGGAAGAAGATGTTTGAAATTCTTTACATGAACCACACCTGCAGCAACACTGCCTCACTCTCAACCATAACACCCCGAATGTCTACTCAGATGTACTGTTTGTAGAGAAGCCATCGTCTTGTTTTCATACAGTTTTCGTTTCTTGCTAATATTTATTAGTATTAAACGTCTTTTCTTTATTTCTACTTTCTACCTGTTGGTGTTTGTTAGCTGCTCTATGGGGATGAATGAAGGATTATCTTATCTTATCTTTTCTTATCTGATCTTATCGGTTCATTAGAAACTAACTTGACTGTGATGACTGTATTTGAATATCAAAAACTCGTCCATTGAAGTATTAAATTTGTTAGACCTCTTATTTCCTATGAAGCTCATTGTTTTTGCAGTTGGTCCGTTTGGGCATGTATAGAATAGCACATTATTTGGCAGTTGGTCTGTTGGTGGATGTAGAGTATAGCTCAGTTTTTGGCAGCCACTCTGTTGGTTAATCTAGTCTGTTGGTGGTTATAGATAAATGCTCATTATTTTGCAAACAGGTTCTTGGTGGATCTGTAGAGCTATTACTCACTATTTGGCAGTTGGTCTGTTTGGTTATGTTTGGAAGAGCTCATTATGCTGCAGCCAGTCTATTGGAGATGTATGGTACGGTTCAATATTTGGCAAGCAGTCTGTTGGTGGATAGAGAGAATAGCTCATTGTTTTGCAATCTGTTGGTGGATATAGATAAAAGCTCATTATTTTGCAGACAGTTTCTTGGTGGATCTACAGAAGCGCTCACTATTTGGCAGTCAGTCTGTTGGTGGATGTAGAGAATAGTTAATTTTTTGGCAGTCACTCTGTTGGTGGATATGTAGAATAGCTCATTATTTGGCAGTCTGTCTGTTGGTGGACATAGATAAAAGCTCGTTATTTTGCAGACACTTTCCTGGTGGATCTATAGAAGCGCTCACTATTTGGCAGTCTGTTGGTGGATGTAGAGAATAGCTCATGTTTTGGCAGCCACTCTGTTGGTGGATATGTAGAATAGCTCATTATTTGGCAGTCTGTCTGTTGGTGGACATAGATAAAAGCTATTTTTTTACAGACTAGGATCTATAGAACTTCTCACTAGTTCTACAGTGAGCCAATCACCAGGCAGCTTCTTAAGGCCCGCCCACAAACAAAAAACCACGACTCAAAGAACAAATGTAGTTTCAAACAATAAAATACAATACTTTTGAACGTTTAAATCGATATTTTATTTGCTTCTTAAAAAGGAGAAGAACAAATCTAATCCCACAGGAAGTCACTCACAGAAGGACAAATTTCCAGATAATCCCACGCAGATGAAAACATCACCTCCACGGTGGAGGTAGTAGCATCATTTCTAAAAGCTCCGGCCCTTTAGCCCAGTGCTGTCGACGCTTGAATCAGAAACGCCGCTTGCCTGCGAGCGTGTTGTCGATCTGTTAAGTCGTCTTCCTGCAGACTGGGAGACGTCCCACTGCTTCAGTCTCCAGAGAGGCCAGGTCTCACTGGGGCAGTTCTCCAGAGAAGCTCACAGCAGGAACCGCTAAACGTGGAACTCTCCAAAGACTTCACACTGAGAGCAGGAGGCTTCTTCTTCTTCTTCTTCTTCTTTTTCTTCTTCTTTTTTGCATCAAGAATCCACCAGCACGTCCTGAATATGTTCATTATCGCGGCTGCAGCCACTTGAACGAGTGACACGTGACCAGGTCTGAGGCTGATTACTGACCTGATTACAAACAAACCACACCTGACCGATTCATCAATGACGCATTCAAGTGCTTCACTCGAGATCTTTGAAGTGTTTCTATGGAGAATGTGTGTCCATTCTTTCTGTAGTGGAGCACTGATGATGATGATGATGATGATGATGAGGTCAGACACTGAGAAGCTTCTGGATCACAATCTCTGTTCCGGTTCATCTCAAAGATGCTCCATCATGGTTGTTAAAGGTCAGGTCAGTCAAGTTACCTGGTCAAACCAAGTCTTTATAGCCCTTGTTTTGTCCACTGGGACACAGTCATTATTGGAATAGAAAAGAACCTTCTTAAAAACTGTTGGAATTATAGCATTGTCCAACATGTCTGTTGAAGTGTTAAGATTGTCATTAAAGCCACCAAGAAACTGCCAAATAGTGAGCATTTCTATAGATCCACCAAGAAACTGCCAAATAGTGAGCATTTCTATAGATCCACCAAGAAACTGCCAAATAGTGAGCATGTCTATAGATCCACCAAGAAACTGCCAAATAGTGAGCACTTATTATTAACCAGCAGAGTTACTGCCCTGAGTCAATGTTAGACACATTCAATCAGGACCTCATGATTTTGTTGTTTAATGACAATAAAGATCTTTTCCTTTCCTATTTTCCCAATTGATGGGTTAAGTATTTCTGGTTCTGAGATATGTTGCATTTAAATTTTCCCGCCAAAAAAAATCCGTAATCTACAGTTTGGAACATAATAAGAGAGGCATTTCTTGAAAATTAGACTTATTTCCTATGAAGCTCATTGTTTTTGCAGTTGATCCGTTTGGGCATGTATAGAATGGCACATTATTTGGCAGTTGGTCTGTTGGTGGATGTAGCGTATAGCTCAGTTTTTGGTAGCCACTCTGTTGGTTAATCTAGTCTGTTGGTGGTTATAGATAAAAGCTCATTATTTTGCAAACAGTTTCTTGGTGGATCTATAGAACTGCTCACTATTTGGCAGAACTTTACCTTTAACTTATAGCTATGACCATTTTGCATAAACGTGACAAAATTCATCCTCATCTGTGAAGATTTCGCTGAGATATGTTGCATTTAAATTTTCCCGCCAAAAAAAATCCGTAATCTAGTTTGGAACATTAGAAGAGAGGCATTTCTTGAAAATTAGACTTATTTACTATGAAGCTCATTGTTTTTGCAGTTGGTCCGTTGGGGCATGTATAGAATGGCACATTATTTGGCAGTTGGTCAGTTGGTGGATGTAGAGTATAGCTCAGTTTTTGGTAGCCACTCTGTTGGTTACTCTAGTCTGTTGGTGGTTATAGATAAAATCTCATTATTTTGCAAACAGTTTCTTGGTGGATCTATAGAACTGCTCACTATTTGGCAGAACTTTACCTTTAACTTATAGCTATGACCATTTTGCATAAACGTGACAAAATTCATCCTGATCTGTGAAGATTTCGCTGAGATATGTTGCATTTCAATTTTCCCGCCAAAAAAAATCCGTAATCTAGTTTGGAACATTAGAAGAGAGGCATTTCTTGAAAATTAGACTTATTTACTATGAAGCTCATTGTTTTTGCAGTTGGTCCGTTGGGGCATGTATAGAATGGCACATTATTTGGCAGTTGGTCTGTTGGTGGATGTAGAGTATAGCTCAGTTTTTGGTAACCACTCTGTTGGTTACTCTAGTCTGTTGGTGGTTATAGATAAAATCTCATTATTTTGCAAACAGTTTCTTGGTGGATCTATAGAACTGCTCACTATTTGGCAATGGGTTTGTTGGTGGATGTAGAGTATAGCTCAGTTTTTGGTAACCACTCTGTTGGTTAATCTAGTCTGTTGGTGGTTATAGATAAAATCTCATTATTTTGCAAACAGTGTCTTGGTGAATCTATAGAACTGCTCACTATTTTGGCAGTTGGTCTGTTTGGTTATGTTTGGAACAGCTCATTATGCTGCAGCCAGTCTATTGGATATGTATGGTACGGTCCAATATTTGGCAATCAGTCTGTTGGTGGATAGAGAGAATAGCTCATTTTTTCGACCAGACTATTTTGTGTGCCAAACGTAAAAGATAGTGAAATTGCTCTTTTAAAGTTAAAATTAAAGTTTTTAATGTGTAGGAACCGTCTTAAAACTTTTAATCTAAAGCAGCAGCAGTGTCTTCTGTGCATTTGTGCATTTGGCGAGATCAGATCAGACGTAGCCGAATCTAAAAAAGATGAAAATGAGGGCGAGCGGAGACAGAGCGAACGTCGTGGCGTGAAAGAGCACGAGAGAGAAAATCATATCAGATCATCATGTTCCCTTTGTTCAAAATAAATCTCCCCTGATTGTGCAGCACAACAAGAGCCGTCATAAATAATTCAGCCGCTCTCTCTCTCTCTCTCTCTCTCTCTCTCTCTCTCTCCGACTGGACGCGTTCTTCTGCCCCGTGATTTTAAAATGGCAGCTTTAATGCATGTGACCTCTGAGCGCGACGCTGCCATTCATCGGGCCTCTCTTCGTCTTATTGGAGCTGCGACTCGGGTCGTAAAATACTGGAGAATATCAAAATAAATGTGACGGCGCGGCATAAAAAAACGGGCGGGATTTTTCCTGACGTATGTAAATAACAAATGTTTTTCCGTATAAAGGACGTCGATCTCCGTCTCGATTTCCGTCTCGTCTCCGCGTTCGTCCACTTCAGCAAAAGTTGCTCCACATTCACGTCACCAGAGGCGTTTGGAAGGAGTTTGGGTTCTACGTCAAATTTAAAAATCCCCTGAAAGCAAAGCAGCAGCAGCGAGCTCACCACACATTTGCTGTTCAAGCAGAAGTTAAAGACAAACTGTCTGTTGTCAGCATTTATTATTATTATAAAAAAAAAAACTCTGTCTATTTCTGTGGAGGAAAGCAGCTTCTCTTTCTTTCTTTCTTTTATGAAACACCAGGAAAAAGCATCTTCAGCTTCTGTTTGTGCTCCAGTTACGTCCAGATGATGAAGAGAGGAACAGTGTTAATATAACTGATGTTTTGACGGAGATGAAACAAGAATAAAATATGTTTATTTACAATAAGTAGTAGAATCTGGAATTATAAGTAGATTTTGGAACTTTAAGTAGTTTTTGGAACTTTAAGTAGATGTTGGGATTATAAGTATAATTTGGAATTATTAAATAGAATTTGGAACTATAAGTAGAATTTGGAATATAAGTAGATTTTGGAACTTTAAGTAGATTTTGTAATTATAAGTAGAATTTGGAACTATAAGTAGATTTTGAGACTATAAGTAGATTTTGAGACTATAAGTAGATTTTGGAACTTTAAGTAGTTTTTGGAACTTTAAGTAGATTTTGAAACTATAAGTAGATTTTGTAACTTTATGTAGAATTTGGAACTACAACTAGTTTTTCGATCTTTAAGTAGATTTTGTAATTATAAGTAGATTTGGAACTGTAAGTAGAATTTGGAACTTTAAGTAGTTTTTGGAACAATAAGTAGATTTTGTAATTATAAGTAGAATTTGGAACTTTAAGTAGTTTTTAGAACATTAAGTAGATTTTGTAATTATAAGTAGATTTTGGTCCTTTAAGTAGTTTTTGGAACTTTTAGTAGATTTTGAAACTGTAAGTAGATTTTGGGATTATAAGTAGAATTTGGACGTTTAAATAGATGTATTAACTTTAAGTAGATTTTGTAACTTTATGTAGAATTTGGAACTACAAGTAGTCTTTGGAACTTTAAGTAGATTTTGTAATTATAAGTAGATTTCGGAACTATAAATGGTATTTTTAAGTCTTTATAGCTTTAAGTCTACAGTTGGACATTGTTGGTTTTGATTCTTGTGTCTTGAGTCGTGCTCATGACTCTTCAGTGACGACTCTCTCTGACCAATCAGTGACCTTCAGTCTGATGACGTCACATTTTAGTATCGGCTCGTCTGAACCTCAGGAACTCGGTTCTATTACCGATGGAAAATCACCAATATTGTAAACACTCGTCTGTTAGTGGATGATCTTCTGTCGCCTCCTCAGATTTAAGACTTTAAATCAACACCGACTGCACGTACGATGCCTGTTTTTCCCTGAAAGTCAAGTTATCTTTTAAAGTTCTTGCTCCGCTTCTGCGTAAATCAAGCAAATATCTACTTACAGTTCTTATTTCTGCTTTAAATAAGGTCCAATGGTTTGTTTTTTTGACGCTCTGGGAGCAGTTTTACAAAAACAGCGTTTCAGGGCTTCTGTGATATGTGGATAAAAGAGCGGATTAGACACAAAACGTTTGTGGAATGAATTTGTTCTTGTTTGTTTGGGCCTTCAGGGCCTTGAACGCGGCGCTGGTGTCTGTGTAATAACAAATGTCTGGTGAAGAACATTTATTTAAATCACCGTGGGCTTCACTAAATAATATGAATAATGTGCTTCTATCGAGCATCTGTCGTAGTTTATCACGCGCACATAACGGAGCTGTCGCTGCCCTGTGACGCCGGTCGACTCTGGTGAGGAGATGATTGTATTCAGTGTCAGGGTGAAGGTTTCTCTGCTGATGATGTTGATGTTGACAGTTGGAGCCGTCGGTGAAGTAAAAGCAGTTTTCGCTCAGGTTTACAAAGTTGTGTAGATTTACTTTATTGATCCCAAAACTGAGAAATGATTTTGTGTTAGAGCAGCAGCAGCAGCATCGTTTCAGGCACTTTATAAACTTTTATAAATATAATATGTGAGATTAACTGCAAAATACACATGTAAACAGAAACATAAAAATGTAATATAATATATTAAACAGCTAAGAAAAGACGCAATAAGAGATCAGATAAGGTTGCGACGCGTGATAAGCAGGTCTGGAGATGACTGAGTAAACTGATCAACACTGATGAACTCTGTATATATATAAAGATATATGTTCAGCCGTGAAAATTCACCATATCATTTCGGAGAATGCTAATGTTGGTGGCTAAATTCTTCGCTAGTGCTGTACAATTCTTAGCTGAAGTCAACAAAGACTGAAAAAACAACAAGAATAATATATTATCTACTAGTAGTAGTAGTAGTAGAAGTGACTAAATTACCTTAGATTCTTAAGAAGTTGACGATGAGTCATTCACCTTAGCTGCTAACGCTAGCTGCAGCCACACCAGGGCTCTGAAATGAGTCGGCGTTTTTCAGCCTTCAAATATTTAAAGGGATTGTCCTGAATTTTGGACATAAGACCTATTTTCCAACAGCTGGTGTGATGGAGACGTTTAAAAGACATTTTATTCAGTTCTTCTAGTTGCCGAGTTCGCTGGTGCTATGGCTAGCGCAAGTCAATGGTACAAGTTAGCATAGCATTAGAAACACTCATACCGACTCCACAGTGCACCAGAGGCAAATCGATTGTAACGGCAGACTATTGATGTACATATCTGTGTTGATAGAATGATATTTGAAACAAAACTAACCTCGGATTGCATGAATTTCTTCAAATTGCAAGGTTGGTTTTATTTCAAACATCAACACAGATATGTACATCGATAGATAATTGATTTGCCTCGGGTGCACTGTGGAGTCGGTATGAGTGTTTCTAATGCTATGCTAACTTGTACCATTGACTTGCGCTAGCCATAGCATCAGCGAACTCGGCAACTAGAAGAACTGAATGAAATTTCTTGAAAACGTCTCCAGACGTCTCCATCACACCGGCTGAGTTGGAAAATAGGTCTTGTGTCCAAAATTGCCAACTATCCTTTTAAGAAGTTGATGATGAGTAGTTCACCTTAGCTGCTAACGCTAGCTGCTAACATCAGCTGCAGCCACACGAGGGTTCTGAAATGAGTCGGCGTTTTTCAGCCTTTAGATGTTTAAATGAGTGTTTCCTGTATTTGCAGGAGCGCGAGTCGTTTTTCAATTTGAAGCTTGTGGGTTTGATGACTGGTTTCGCTAATCTACATGCTGATGTGTCCTTGGGCAAGGCGCTTTAACCCAACGTTGCTCCTGACGGCTGTGCTAGCATCGCGTGAATGGGTATGAAAGATGGCTACAAAAGACTGGAAAAGCAGACCATTTAATCTGTGTGGATTTAAAGTGCAACTAAACCATTGTTTTCTAGGGATTGGTGAAAATAACAGTTTAGTGATATATCGTCGTCCTTCCTCGTACAATACGATAATACACCAGGGCAAATGTCTGTAAGTGCGGTAGTTTGGTAGTTGGTTAACACTTTAACAATGTGCAGCTTCACAAGTTCACGACTTTAGTTTGGTTAGCCTCAGTTTGATTCAGTATTGGCTGATCAGTACCACGTTTACTGGAGGAATCGTAGAACAGATAAAAGACCACGCGCACCTTTTTTTTGTGATTACCAAAAACCTCTCTGATGTTGACTCCCCACTGAGGGAGATATAAAAAAAAGAAGAAAGTTAAGCTCGTACAGATTCTCCGACTGGCGTCGAGGGAAACGATAACCTCGTCTTGGCTCAAAAGCACCGAGCTTGATCTTTTTTTCCCGGAGAGCGTCGCGCCGCGGTAAATTAGATCAGTTTGTCGCTCCATTCCGAGCTAAAACTGAGGCTAAAGCACGATCCTCGTCGTCTCGTTAGAAAACTGATCCATTTTTCAAAAGGCAAAAGATAAACGCTATCGTAGCCGGCGTCCTCCAGATAGAAACGCTCGGATCAGAAAACACTTCTTGGGTTTTGACTCTCGAGGACACTGACGAATGACGTCGGGTTTGTCGTTTAATTTGTCAGAGTCGCAGCGACAAGAGAAAGAGAAAGAAAGACGTGCATCGTTTGATTTCACTGATAACAGCTGCAGTGTTTCCTACATGAGAATCTGAGAATGCTGCAGCAGAGAAAGACGGAGTGAGAAACTCTGCCAGAACTCATTTAAAACATCTCTGCTTATAGAACAGTCAGCTTATAAATAGATGTTGGAATTATAAGAAGAATTTGGAATTATAAGAAAAATTTGGAACTATAAGTAGATTTGGGAATGATAAGTAGATTTGGGAATTAAAAGTAGATTTTGTAAATATAAGTAGAAATTTGAATTAAGTCGATTTTGGAACTATAATTAGAATTTGGAACTATAAGTAAAACTTGGAACTATAAGTAGATTTGGGAATTATTGGTAGATTTTGTAAATATAAGTAGAAATTGGAATTAAGTTAACTTTGGAACTATAAGTAAAATTTGGAACTATAAGTATATTTTGCAATTAAGTAGATTTTGGAATTATAAGTAGATTTTGGAACTATGAATAAAACATGGAACTATAATTTGATTTGGGAATTATAAGCAGATTTTGTAAATATAAGTAGAAATTTGAATTAAGTCGATTTTGGAACTATAAGTACAAATCGGAATTAAGTAGCTTTTGGAACTATAATTAGAATTTGGAACTATAAGTAAAACTTGGAACTATAAGTAGATTTGGGAATTATTGGTAGATTTTGTAAATATAAGTAGAAATTGGAATTAAGTTAACTTTGGAACTATAAGTAAAATTTTGAACTATAATTTGATTTTGGAATTAAGCAGAATTTGGAATTGTAAATAGAATTTTGAATTAAGTAGATTTTGGAACTATAATTAGAATTCGGAACTATAAGTAGATTTTGGAATCGTAAGTAGATTTTGGAACTATAAGTAGATTTGGAAACTATAAGGACTTTTTGGGAATTATAAGTAGATTTTGTAAATATAAGTAGAAATTGGAATTAAGTAAAATTTGGAACTATAAGTATATTTTCAATTAAGTAGATTTTGGAATTATAAGTAGATTTTGGAATTTTTAAGTATATTTTGGAACTAAAAGTATAATTTGGAACTATAAGTAGATTTTTAGTAGAGAAAGAAAACCGTGCAGCAGTGTTTCCTACATGGTCACAGTTGTTTCATTGAGAATCTGAGAATGCTGCAGCAGAGAAAGACAAAGTGGGAAATTCTCCCAGAACTCATTAAAAACATCTCTGCTTATAGAACAGTCGGCTTAAAACTTTAAAAACACTGCCCAGTGTGAGATCTATGGAATACAGTAAATCTCATTTAGCTACAGCGGGGATTCTGTGATGGAGCTGTTTTTAAATGCAAAAACTCTCCTCATTTAAATTCACTTGTTTTGTTGTTGTTGTTTTGTTTTTTTTTATCAGCGTTGTAATATCACACAATATAAGAGACGGATTAAGGAAAACGATTACTGCCCACGCCTATGAACACACTGTAATATGTCACAATATAAGTCATTTAGATTTTCTACGCTCGCAACTTGGAGCCCATTAAATAATGTGAGGCACTCACACACACACACACACACACACACACACACACACACGGGAAGATTGTTAACGTGGATTCATGTGGATTTTTTTATTGTTTTCTGAGTGTTTGTGTCGTCAGAACTCACACACACTCAAGTCTGAGGTCAAGTCCACTCACTTTTAACGAGCTGCTGTCAAAGTGAATGGACTCGTCATTATGAGTGTGTGTTGTCGACGTGATCAGTCAATCACAAGATTTTACTGTGTTACAAATCACATCTGTTACTGAGGAAATCAGGTGTAATGGGGATTTGGAATTAAGTCGATTTTAGAACATAAGTATTTGGAATTATAAGTAGAATTTGAAACTATAAGTAGATTTTGGAATTATATGTAAAATTTGGAATTATAAGCACATTTTAGAACTTTAAGTGGATTTTGGAATTATAAGTAGAATTTGGATTTATAAGTCAAATCTGGAACTATAAGTAGGTTTTGGAATTATAAGTAGATTTTAGAACTATAAGTATTTGGAATTATAAGTAGATTTTGGAATTATACGTAAAATTTGGAATTATAAGCACATTTTTGAACTTTAAGTAGATGTTGGAATTATAAGTCAAATTTGGAACTTTAAGTAGAATTGGAACTAAAAGTAGATTTTGGAACTTTAAGTAAAATTTGGAATTATGAGTCAAATTTGTAACTTTAAGTAGATTTTGGAGCTGAAAGTAAAATTTGAAATTATAAGCACATTTTAGAATTATAAGTAGATTTTGGAATTATATGTAATATTTGGAACTATAACTCAAATTTGGAACTTTATGTAGATTTTGGAATTATAAGTACATTTTGCAACTATAAGTCGAATTTGGAACTTTAAGTAGATTTTGGAACTGTAAGTCAAATTTGGAATTATAAGTACATTTTGGAATTAAATAGATTACAGTAGTCGAGGTCCTGATATAACGATATAACGGAAAAGCACCATTAAAGGTATTGAACCCTCACCCTCTCCCTCGAAAGGCGACTCTGTCCCACACTGATCCACGGTGGTGTCGGCGCCTCAGAAACACTTACAGTCACTTTCTACAGTCACAGTTAAAAAAAAACCCATTAAAGGTCGTTGTTGTTGTTCCTGTTTGACATTCATGGTTTTTTTACAGCCACAGGAGAGAGAAAATCACCTCCTCATCTTTTATTCTCCTTCCAAACTGGTATTTGTCCACAAACTCGTCTCCGCGTTACGAGCGGAGTTTGTGTCGGTCGCTGATCGTTAGTCACGGACCATTTCCTGTCTTTTTAGGACGTGTCATTGTGAAGCAGCAGCAGCAGCAGCAGCAGCAGCAGCAGCAGCAGCAGCAGCAGCAGCAGCAGCAGCAGCAGCAGCAGCATGTTTACAGAGCATCTCAGCATCTGGGTGGCACTCTTGATTAAACTCTCAGCCGTCGCCCCGCTCCCCCGTGTCCTCTCCCTTTTTTAGCAAATAGATTGGAGTGAGCTGACCTTTAATCAGATATGCACAGCAAACTTTAATGTGTGAGCCTGCAGAAGCAGACGCGTTAGCTCCAATTAATCAAGTGAATGTCATTACAGCGGGGTCACGTGTCGGCGACGCCTCGCTGCACCTCAGTCAATCACAAACATCACTGACGTGACGCGGATCGTCGCTTATTTTATTAACCGAATTTTATCAACAAAAATAGAAGAAAAAATTTCTATTTTGTGACAATTATCGCTATTCCCGTTGTTTTTTAAATCATAATCTGACTCGATGACACATGAGTAGACGGAAAAACACATTTATCCTCTTTCCCTCCTTTTTCCAGCTGTATCTCCACCCCTTCATTTTTTCTTCCTCTGTGGTCGAGATGTTTTTGAGAGGAGTACGGAGGCTTTTTACCGTGTGTTTTAGCTCTAAAATCTGTATTTAAGGTTCTGAATTTTCTTTGAAAAGAAGCTCCCAATGGGGTTAGTCAATTTTTTTCGCTGGTCGTTTATTTATCCTCCACGTTCAGTGGGTGCTAACATGCTAATGTTGTTGCTGAAGTCCTTTTATTTTGGTTTAATTAAGTAAATTTTGGAACTATAAGTAAAATTTGGCACTATAACTAGATTTTGCAATTAAGTGAATTTTGCAATTATAAGTAGATTTTGGAACCATAAGACACGCTTGGAGCTATAATTCGATTTGAGAATTATAATTCAATTTTGTAAATATAAGTAGAAATTTTAATTAAGTCGATTTTGGAACTACAAGTAAAATTTTGGAATTAAAAGTAGTTTTAGGAACTATACGTAGATTTTGGAAATAAATCTAAATCTACTTTTTCTTCCTCTGTGGTCGAGATGTTTTTGAGAGGAGTACGGAGGCTTTTTACTGTGTGTTTTAGCTCTAAAATCTGTATTTAAGATTCAAAAATGTTCAGAATTTTCTTAGAAAAGAATCTTCCAATGGGGTTAGTCAACAAAATTTTAATGATCCGTTTGTTTACCCTCTACGTTCGGCGGGCGCTAACATGCTAATGTTGTTGCTGAAGTCTTTTATTTTGGTTTTATTTCATATTATTGTTTGACTTGTCCAGCTCACTTCTTTCCCCCTGTTCTTCATAGAAGACAAATCAGCTTTTAATCCAGATTATCTTGGTCAGATTTAGCACTTTAGCGATAGCGCTCACTCGGCCATCTTTTCTAAAGCTCACATCAGAGTACCTTAAAAACGACCTAAATTTAGCCACTTTCATGCTAACAACATTGTTCACCTTTTAAGAAACAAAAATAAGGTTTTCCAGTTTTACATCATGGCAATTTACAACTTATTTTTAGCTTTTAAAGCAAAACGATGACGTGATGCCATGATTTTATCGTCTGACATTTTGTGTAATGAACAAATTGAATTATACATTTTGACGACAAGTGACTTTTTCGGTTGTTCCTTGAAGGATTTAACGATAAAACAAAAACAAACGTTGAGTTCAGGTCAATGAGAGCCAGACGCAATCGATACAAGTAATTAGGCAGGAATTAAAATGTCTCGCAAAAAGGTCACGATGAAGTGGAAGCTAATTACAAACGTGACGTCTGTCACTTAATAAATAAATAAATAAATTCACTGATAATCTCTGCAGATTTAAACGGTCAAGGGTGAAATTCTGTAGAAAGATTGACATTTGTTATATAACATCGATCATTTAGAGGCAAATGTGCTCTTTCTTGACCACAGATGCTAATCTGATGGCAAGAGTCGCAGAGATTACGTTAAATTATATTGGATTACGTCAGATTAGATTCATTACTTTAAACCTGGATTATGTGAAGTGATAGTGATTAAATAAACACACAGCATCAAAACAACAACTTTTATTTATCAGATTAGGATTGCTTGGTTTAGATTAGATGAAATTGTGAATTTGGTCAGATTAGATAAATTAGCTATATTTGGTTAAAAAAAAAAAATTGGTGTACAATAATATTAGATTGGATTAGATTAGATTATATGATATTGATCAACATTAGATGAAACAAAAAATATTTTATCTAACAGATTAGATTAGATTCGATGAAGGTGGAGTTGGTTATATTGGTTTGGATTAAATTAGATGGATTAAAATGTGTTCACATTTTTCAGATTATAATACATTAGATTAGATAATATTAGATTTATATATAATATGTCAGGCTGGATTAGATTAGATTAGATTGTTAGACTTTGTACCAAGTATAAATAGAAAATATATCTTATATTAAATATAACTTTACTTTGGAAACTAGTTTGAAAACTGCTTGTGTGTATTTGACAGTAATGACTGAAGTATCACACAGATGTATAATTATCAGCATGTTCA
The DNA here is from genome assembly GCF_963457635.1 of Microchirus variegatus. Classification (NCBI taxonomy): domain Eukaryota; kingdom Metazoa; phylum Chordata; class Actinopteri; order Pleuronectiformes; family Soleidae; genus Microchirus; species Microchirus variegatus. The sequence goes on from NC_139804.1 coordinate 1,818,026, forward strand.
CACACAGGTGGGTGTTCCACATATTCTGATGTGATTATCTGCACAAAGGCTGCAGATTAGTAATCAGATTAACAGAAGTGAGTGGGTGAGATGCAGAAACAGGAGCTTCATTATCACTAACTGGCAGTTTGGGGATATGGTCGTGATACGACGGCTCTGTATCTGGAAGCAACTCATTAAGTAGATTTAGTTTTTTTCTCTCTCTCTCTCTCTATAATCTGACAGAGGATTCACGTCTAATCATTTCATTACAGACTCCGTATCAAACGCCCTTTTAATTGCAGATGTTTTTACCCAAACATTTTCATCTCCACATCTTCAGCTCTGGGCGTCTCGCTGGGGAAATTGATAACTTTGTTTTTTTTGCAAATGATGTGTCGCGCATGCAGAGTTAAGTGTACCTGAGAGTGGCAATTTAACACGCTGGAAATGAACATTAACGCGGCCTCCAAAAAAAGATCTTTTTAAAAAGACATATTGAGAGGCTGAAGAGAGAATCCAGCGGAGTGGTTTGATCTGTTTTATGTGTATATAGACAAATGTTCACTGATAATCTCAGTCGTCAGACACAGCGACAAAAACGTCATAAAACCATGTCTAACTTTAACAAACACAGACATGCTGCATACTCACAGAAAGGTCAGAAACTCAGCTAAAAGCTCATATAAACCATTCTTATGTTCACGAAACACAGTTAAAACACCGACGGATCAAACCAGCAGGAGCGGAAAAAAAACGTCACATCGCACACATTGAAAAGCGGCACCGGAGCGTCAGCGTGATTATGTAAACAAAAAAAAACACGTGTCGACTGGACAGCGGAGAATCTACAGATTCCAGCGGTACCATTTTTATCACTCTACGACCAAGATTCACGGATCCAGCCCCAAAATAAGAGCAAAACAACTGACTTTCAAGAAATACAAGCAGAAATGTCGTCTTACCTTTGCTGTTTATCAAAATAAGTTAATTCCACCGGAACAAAACCACTTCTAATAAAGAACTACACTTCCCAGCATGCTTTGGGAACAAATCCCGGTCTGATTGATCATTACAGAGCGACATTAGATCGTTCTGATTAGAGAAGGGCGAATGTCCGCCTAAATGCGTCATATGCATTTATGTCCTTTTGACTCGCTAATGAAGTGATTGACACGCATTTGGAAACCTGGGGCTGATTCTACCGGTTTAGACGTTTAAAACGAGCTGTCAATCACCCTAATTGACCAAGGTAAGCCAGAGCCATGGCGCTGCGAAACTGAAGACGCTGCAGAGTCACAGAGTTGTTATTACGCACCACACAGGAAGCATCGATTTACAGCGTGTTATCCATACTTTTTTTTTCTTTTCAAAACAAGTTCTTTTTAGATCTGTAGTGACATATAAATAAAATTCAATGGGTTTTTAATAATTTGGTACCTAGGAAATCTCAAATGGCACAGATGGTGCCAAGCTGTGCCAAAAGTGAGAACGCCCAGACATCTCTTTACTAAAACCTCCGTAATTTCACTCTGCTTCAATCCTGCAGCATCAGACTTTGCACAGCTCATGTCCACATGTTGTTACATGACCTCCATGTGTTTTTAAGCTCCTACTGCATATTTTAAAGGTGATATTTGCTTCAAAATGCAATATTTTTTTAGGCGAGAGAAACACTGACACAGTGGCATCTACAGTGAAACTTACACCTGGAGGAGGGACTCCAAAAAGAGGGTCAGGGAAGAAGTGATTAGTGATAGTGACGAACATTAGATCCAATAAAAGCACAGCATCAACGAAAAAAACACAACCTTTTATTCATCAGATTAGCATTGCTTGGTTTAGATTAGATAAATTAGTGAATTTTGGTCAGATTAGATGAATTAGCTCGATTTGATTGTGTAAAATAATATTACATTGGATTAGATTAAATTAGATAGTGATAGTTATGAACATTAGATGAAACGAAAAATATTTTATTTATCATATTAGGGTTGCTTGGTTTAGATTAGATTCAATTCGATGAAGCTGGAGTTGGTTAGATTGGTTTTTGGATTAAATTAGGTTGGATTAAAATGTCTGTTTTTTGTGTATCGACAGAAGATTCCCTCCGAATAATTAAATTACAGGACGAAACTTGTTTTGCACGATTGATGAAAAGAAGTGGTTTTGTAATGAGCGTTTAATCACGAGCGAAACTGAAATCCATCCCCGAACACGGTCGACGCCGCGCGCTAAACGTCGATAGCAGGAAGATCCATTGACGAGTAAACCATGACACTGAGCCGCCCCCTCCCCCCTTTTCTGAGGCTTTTAAGCAGAATGGAGCGATCCGTGAGGTGGAAAACACACTCAGGCAAATCTGTGTTTGGCCTTGAAACGTCAACACTCAAAAACCCAGCGTTTTGTTCAGTTTTTCCTCTCATCGATGTCCGACATTAACTGGACAAGAAAACAGAGGATGCTGGGAAATCTGGGCTCGTGTAGAAGGAGATGAATTATTCAAAGGGATAATATCAATCGCAATCAGTCGATTTACTACACTTTACTACTCTACGACTCTGTGCTGTTTTATTTAAAGTTACACTTTTATGTTTTGTTCATTTGATTGCCAAGTCATAATTCTTAAATATTCACATTGAAGCATTTAGCAGAGGCTCGCAAAAGAGGAATAAGCCTCGTCTTGGACGTCTTGGGAAGAACTCCAGTAGATGGTTTAGGGTTAGGTGCTAGGACAGAAGATGCTCTTGGAAGAGCTGGGTCTTCAAGAGCATCTTGAAGATAGACAGGGAACGCCCCTTCCAACATTGGTAGCGCTAGCTAGGCCATTCCACCAGCGTTAGCACCGCGAGACGACAATCCTTGGACAAACGGAGTAGTCGAGGGGTAACAGATGCCTTTAGGAGAGCATTTAAGTACGTGGAAGCAGACCCAAGAAGGTCTTTGTCGGCTAGCGTCAGTGATGTGGGCAGCTAACGGCGGGCAGTGGAGCTAAATGAACAGAGTGTTGACATGTGACCTTTTAGGCTGATTGAAGACCAGACACACCGCCACCGCCATGTTCTGGACCATCTTTCGTGGTTTCACAGCCCAGGTCGAGAGGCCTGAGATGAACAGAGTCTGTTCTAGGAGCTGGGTTAGCCTGTTGATTTTGGTACAGCCCGATATTTCTTATCTTGAATCGTGCAAAGCGACACAGGCAACATGATCCGTAAAAGTCGACTGGTCTTCAGTCATGACACCCGAGTTTCTTGCCATCTTGGAAGGTGCCAGAGATAGGGAGTGGATGTTAATGCAGATGTTACACTCTTAGTGCTAAGTAGAACCATATAAGGTTCTTCGGCTTGTCCTCATAGGAGAACCCTTGGTAGGGTTGGTAGGGTAGGGTTGGTAGGGTAGGGTTCTTGGTAACCCTTGGTAGAGTTTGTAGGGTAGGGTTCTTGGTAACCCTTGGTAGAGTTTGTAGGGTAGGGTTCTTGGTAACCCTTGGTGTTACCAAGAACCCTATTAAAACCTTTTATTCAGGAAACCCTTGGTAGAGAACCCTTTTATAACCGTTTATTCAGGAAAGGGGATTTAAACCCTTGAAAAACAAATGGTTCCAGGTAGAACCTCAGCCCTGACACTTTTGGAACACCTTATTTCTAAGAGTGTATGATGTATCGATGAGAAGACCAGTAGTTCAGCTTTGCAGAGGTCTACCTGGATGTTTAACGATAAATTTAATGATCGAATAATGACCAAATAACTGTTTTGATTATTGTTTGTAATGAAGAGACAGTTTGATATATTTCAACATTTCTTATAAACATGGTAAACTCAGTACTCAATGCAAACTGGGCTGGGATGACGACACAAATGATCCTAGCTTTGTGGAAGGGGAACTTGGCTTGTAATTGCACGGTTGACTGTTAAAATCCCAACAGGTCAAGAGCCAAGTACCTAATCTTCATTGATTGGATTGACTCCAAATTGACCCCATCCAAAGGGGGGGCGGCCACTCATAGTGTCGGTCCCAAGCGGTAACCCTAACCTAAGCAGATCTGTGGGTCTAGCTCCACCCGTACCATTACTCTGGTACCACAGGGGAAGGGTGCCAAACAAGGAATGGTTGGGGCCGGTTATTTTGGTTCTATTCCTATTGAAAATGCCACTTGACAGAGGTTAAATTCACACCCATTTTAAGTGGAAGCTCCATCAAAATAATCTCTGAGATGTTATTTGAAGGTTGGGAATTCTACATTGTGTCACTTTGAAATCCCCAAATAAGGAAGTAGCTGTGGATCATTATTTAACTTTGATTTAAAAAAAAAAAAAACGGCTTCACCGCAAACCTGCTGTGTTTACTGTGAAGCCGTTCATTTGGAATAAAGACTTGATTCTGAGTCTCAATGAACCTTAAACCTCTGAAGGACATGCAGAGTATATGAGGACATTTTAACATTTTATGAAGTCGTACTATCTCACACACACACACACATCTTCATATCCATAATAGATGTGCGGCTCAGTCAGGACAGCTGTGTACATATGTTTACAGCTGTTGAATGCACCGCGAGGAGTCACTGAATCCTGGAAAAAACATCCATCCATCTGAAGCGGATGGATCCCAAAGATCCTCTGAAGACTCGAGTGTAAATCAATAATACATGTGAACGCTCGCAGGAGTGTAGAATCAGGCGCTTCACCGATGTCACGCGGCGCCGTAAAGGAGCCGAAATGAACGCGCCTTCGGTTTATTTCTAAATTATACGCAGAGCAAATTAAATATTTAGACTTTTTTGGAAAACACTGCAGTCACTTCACGCCCAGAATCTTAGAAAATCCTGAATGTAGATTCACGTCCACATCATCAGGAAGATTTTAGGCCATAAACTAAACTCCTAAAAAACTTCATAAGGACAAAAACATAAAGATCAAACTCAGTTTCCTTTGAATTAATAGTTTATTTCAGGTGTTTTTATGGGGATTTTCATGGATTTGTGTTTATTTTTAGAAGCAAAATGACTTTAAATTTAACATTTTTTCATTCAGAATAAAACTGAAACTGCAGGAAATTGTTAGGACAGGAAATAGTATCTTTTCTTTGTCTCTTTCAATTTCCCGCTCTTTTGTTTGCCTACTTTTCTTCTCTTCTCACTCTTCTTCTTCTATTTCCCCTCTTTTCTTTGATGCTTCTTCTTCTTCTTCTTTTCCCTGTCTTGTCTTTGCTTCTTTTTTCTATTTTGCCGCTCTTTTCTTTGCCTCTTCTTTTCCCTCTCTTTTCTTTGCCTCTTTTTCTTTCTACTTTCCCTCTCTTTTGCCTCTTCTTCCTCTATTCCCTCTCTTTTCTTTAATTCTTCTTCCTTTCCCTGTCTTGTCTTTGCTTCTTTTTTCTATTTTCCCGCTCTTTTCTTTGCCTCTTCTTTTTCCCGCTCTTTTCTTTCTCTTCTTTTTCCCACTCTTCTTTTTCCCGCTCTTCTTTTTCCCACTCTTTTCTTTGCTTCTTCTTTTTCCCGCTCTTTTCTTTGCCTCTTCTTTTTCCCGCTCTTCTCTTTGCCTCTTCTTTTTCCCGCTCTTTTCTTTGCTTCTTCTTCTTCTTTTTGTTGCCTCTCCTTCTTTTCCCTCTCTTGTCTTTCCCTTTTTATGTTTCCACTTTCCCTCTTTTTTGCCTCTTCTTCTTTTCCCGCTCTTTTCTTTTTCCTCTTCTTCTTCTATTCCCGCTCTTTTCTTTGCCTCTTCCTTGTCGTCGTTTTTTTCCTGTACTCGGTGTGTGTGTGTGTGTGTGTGTGTGTGTGTGTGTGTGTGTGTGTGTGTGTGTGTGTGTGTGTGTGTGTGTGTGTGTGTGTGTGTGTGTGTGTAGCCTCTTTAGCTGCTCCTCTGTCATAAAGAGAAAAAGCTCCTCTCTTCTAAACCACACAGGTCAGTGAAGTGTTTCACGGCTCTTTTTCCACTTTTAGCCACATTTAGCTTCATGTGGGATGAATGGTTTGTGTTTGTGCTGCTGCTAACACAAACTAAGTGTTTAAAGGGCTTTTTCCACTTCCAAGGCTCTCGGTGAAGACTTTGTACAAACATTTATAATGTCACATTTTTCACATTGTTAAGGTCAGTTTCATTTGGTCCGTGCTGTTGTATTTCAGACAAACAAACGAGAGGCGAAGACGGAAATGTTTTAGCACGTTTGATTGGGTGAAAGTAATGAAGCTCATCCTCTAATGAACTGAGGCCCAAGTGAGAAAATGAGACTAATTAATATTCAGAGTTACATTTCTGACCTAAATATAACAACAGGTGACGATTTTCTCCTGCGAATGGGTTTTTATATTTATGTACGTAACGCGCTGCATCTGTCAGCAGGATGTTAGCATATGTAGCATGTGAGAAGTCGTCAGGTTCAGCCTCGTTAATCTCACCACATTCTGTATGTTCACGACTTAAATCCACATGTAAAAGGGCTTTTGTTGCACATTAGAATGAAATAAATAACATTTGAATATGTTTCCATCCATTGCTGTGAGGCAAATATTGCTAATTATTTCAATGAGATATGATTATAGTATGTTTATGTATGTATGCATATATGTGTGTTCTTGAATTTTGGACGTCAGGACCAGTAGTCCTCATGAAGACCAGGTTTTGGTCCACTCCTGGTTCTAATGAGGCAGAACCTCATTTAAGTTTTGGACTAAGATTTGAATTGTGGTTAAGGTTTAAGTTAATAAATGCTGTGTTGTACTTTTTTATTATTAGAACAGGCTAACACCTAGCTTAACTAAGTATCGCTTAGCTCTGGATTATCTGTTAAGACATTAGAGACTTGCTTGTCGGTTCTATAGGAGGCCAGACTCATAGGCTAACCTCATGCTAGCATGCTAACAGTTGGTACATTAACACGCACACGTCGGACAAGCAATCGGACAACTTCCGAGTATACATGCGGAGAAGAAAATAGATTTATTAGCCTTGTACGTCTGACTCCATCACTGTAGGTAGCGCTGTATCTCTCTGTAATAAGCTAGTGTGTATTAAATGAGTTTATTTGACCAACAAGAGCAGGGAGGACATTTTGGACAAGTCCGCCTCCAGTCTGACTAAGTGTACACATGCAGGAGTAATCGGACTATGAATCACATTATCCAGGTATGTTAGTCCGACTAAGACTAGCTCCATTTTAGTCCGACTAATGTGTTTGTATTGTCTTAGTAATCAGACTTCTACAATGAACGTGAATTCACTGTATATGAAAACAAAAGAAAGTCAATCTCCGGATGTCAATTCCACAAAGACTTCTCTCACTAGGCTAACAGGCTAACGTCATGCTAGCATGCTCACAGTGGGTACGTTAGCACGCACAGTTTAATCAAGCTAAGGTCTTAGTCGGACTAAGACGAGCGATCGGACAACTTCCGAGTATACGCGCGGAGAAGAAAATAGATTTATTAGCCTTGTACATTTGACACCGGCTCCGTAGGTGGCGCTGTAGCTCTCTATAATAAGCTAGTGTGTATTGAATCAGTTTATATGACCAACAAGAGCAGGGAGGACAAGTCTGACTCCAGTCTGACTAAGTGTTCCCATGCAGGAGTAATTGGACTATGAATCACATTATCCAGGTATGTTAGTCCGACTAAGACTAGCTCCATTTTAGTCCGACTAATGTGTTTGTATTGTCTTAGTAATCAGACTTCTAACATGAACGTGAATTCACTGTATATGAAAACAAAAGAAAGTCAATCTCCGGATTTCAATTCCACAAAGACTTCTCTCACTAGGCTAACAGGCTAACGTCATGCTAGCATGCTCACAGTGGGTACGTTAGCACGCACAGTTTAATCAAGCTAAGGTCTTAGTCGGACTAAGACGAGCGATCGGACAACTTCCGAGTATACGCGCGGAGAAGAAAATAGATTTATTAGCCTTGTACATTTGACACCGGCTCCGTAGGTGGCGCTGTAGCTCTCTATAATAAGCTAGTGTGTATTGAATCAGTTTATATGACCAACAAGAGCAGGGAGGACAAGTCTGACTCCAGTCTGACTAAGTGTTCCCATGCAGGAGTAATTGGACTATGAATCACATTATCCAGGTATGTTAGTCCGACTAAGACTAGCTCCATTTTAGTCTGACTAATGTGTTTTTATTGTCTTATAAGTCTTATTGTCTTTTAAGTGTAGACATGCTGTAATCAGAGTAATCAGACTATGAATCACATTATCCAGGTATGTTAGTCTGACTAAGGCTAGCGTGTTTGTATTGTCTTAGTAATCAGACTATTAACATGAACGTGAATGCACTTTACAACAGAAACATAGAGTAAAGTCAGGACCTCCCTTTCACTCGTGCTACTGTTTTAACGCCTTTGTCAGGACACGGAAAATCAATCGATCAATCAAACAAACCGGAAATAATCTCATGAACGAGAACATGAACTCACTGTATATGAAAACAAAAGAAAGTCTATCTCTGGATGTCAATTCCACAATAAAAACCAAACCTGAATCATGGTTTTCTCTCCATTCAGGGAATTTCTTTTGCTTCTTTCCACTGTAACTGCGTTTGTTTTCAGCAGCCATCGCCATTAACCCGAGCGATAAGGAGAAGCTGCTGCAGGAGACGTTGTTGCTCGGTGACAGACAAGCTTCCTATGAGCCTTTAATTTCCCCTGAGGTTTCGTACCGGCGCCCGAATTGCGTCGTAAAAAAAAAGGAGAAGCACAAAGGGAACTGGACTGAAACGCTGATACTGGGGTTATTTTTCAGCTGCAGCTGAACCACATTTATTTTAACGTTAAGTATGTGCGTGTGTTTGTGTGTGTCGTCGCAGTTTTCGTTTATTTAATTGAATTTGTTTCGCGGCAAAAACAAATAAAGAAAAAAATAATAATGCGGTTTTTTTGGGGTTTTTTTGGCGAAGGATAAATTTAAACCAGAGAAATTGATTCCGCGCGGCGTAATCTTCCCTCGACAAACAGAGAGATAATGAAGCCTCTGGTTTCCTGTTTCACTCTCTTCATCCTGACACTCGCTGACGGACAGATTTGAGATTGAAACACAAATTAGAGGAAAAGCCGGAGTATTTACCAGCCTGGAGAGAATCCTGATGTTTTCGTGGCGGGGGGGCGAAAAAGAAAATGAGGGGAAGTCGAATTGTTGTTGTTTTTTAAACCTGTTTTGTTGATGACGGCTGCATCGCCTCCACCTCCACAACCTGTCAATGTGACAGCGCTGGCGGCGCCCGGGCATTATATTATAACACTGACATCATTTGCCGAAGGTAAATAAGGGGAGGAATGAAATATTATACCTGGGAGGAAAAAATATGATTCATACTTGGTCTTGTTTACGGACACGGTGTCACATTTATTTAGCAAATTAGGCTCATGTTTTGGGAGCTTTTTGTGGAGCAGTTTTTTTAGCCCGAAAAGAAATTGTAAAAATAACCAGATGGATTTTGCAGAGCTGGTGTAAATTCGCCCAAAAACGCCTCCGTTTTCGCGTTCAATCCAAAATGGCCGCCTTCCTGTAGGATTCACAGGACACTTGTCATTGACTTTTAGTCACGGCACAACCTAATGAACGTGTGTACCAAGTTTCATTGGGCCCGGGTCTTATGGTCCCCGGGTCCTATGTTCCCCGGGTCCTATGTTCCCCAGGTCCTATGTTCCCCGCTTTGTATGTGACCAGGGAACATAGGACCCTTTCTCTAAAAAAGGATCCTATGTTCCCCGCCGTTCACCCAAAGGGTCCTACGTTCCCCGCTTTGTATGTGACCGGGGAACATAGGACCTTTTCTCTAAAAAAGGGTCCTATGTTCCCCGCTGTTCACCCAAAGGGTCCTATGTTCCCCGCTTTGTATGTGACCGGGGAACATAGGACCCTTTCTCTAAAAAAGGATCCTATGTTCCCCGCTTTGTATGAGACCGGGGAACATGGGACCCTTTCTCTAAAAAAGGGTCCCATCTTCCCCGCCGTTCACCCAAAGGGTCCTATGTTCCCCGCTGTGTATGTGACCGGGGAACAAAGGACCCTTTCTCTAAAAAAGGGTCCTATGTTCCCCGCCGATCACCCAAAGGGTCCTATGTTCCCCGCTTTGTATGTGACCGGGGAACATGGGACCCTTTCTCTGAAAAAGGGTCCCATGTTCCCCGCCGATCACCCAAAGGGTCCTATGTTCCCCGCTTTGTATGTGACCAGGGAACATGGGACCCTTTCTCTAAAAAAGGGTCCCATGTTCCCCACTGTTCACCCAAAGGGTCCTATGTTCCCTGCTTTCTATGTGACCAGGGAACATAGGACCCTTTCTCTAAAAAAGGGTCCTATGTTCCCCGCCGTTCACCCAAAGGGTCCTATGTTCCCCGCTTTGTATGTGACCGGGAAACATAGGACCCTTTCTCTAAAAAAAGGGTCCTATGTTCCCCAGCCGTTCACCCAAAGGGTCCTATGTTCCCCGCTTTGTATGTGACCGGGGAACGTGGGACCCTAACTCTAAAAAAGGGTCCTATGTTCCACGCTGTTCACCCAAAGGGTCCCATGTTCCCCGCTTTGTATGTGACCAGGGAACAAAGGACCCTTTCTCTAAAAAAGGGTCCTATGTTCCCCGCTGTTCACCCAAAGGGTCCTATGTTCTCCGCTGTTCACCCAAAGGGTCCTATGTTCCCCGCTTTGTATGTGACCGGGGAACATGGGACCCTTTCTCTAAAAAAGGGTCCCATGTTCCCCGCTGTTCACCCAAAAGGACCCGGGGAACATAGGACCCTAACCCCTTACCCGAACCCCAAACCTACCCCTACCCTACCCTAACTCTTACCCTTACCCTTTACCCTGGAGCTCCACACTAGGCTTCCACAAAGTGAGGAACATAGGACCCTTTTTTAAAAAAAAGGTCCGACGCTCCCCGATCGGGGAACATAGGACCCGGGGAACATAGGTACGACCCCGTTTCGTTCCTGTACGTTTTACCTGACAGGAGATGACATAGTAGCGCTTTTTGGGGTCAGTCTTTAGCCCCGCCCACCTCCATTTTTTTACGCACATTCCCCAAACCACTTTCATTCTTGCACTTCTTGCACAGTCGCGCTCGAACCCCAATGGTTTAGCCCACACTCTGGGGTAACATTACAATCATCGATCTCCGCAGAGTATGAAGTGACGGGATTAAAGGTGCCAATACTTTATTGCGTTATTATTTTTAGGATTCAATTAATTCCACAGACGTCTCCAGCAGCTCAAAGGCAGCGGCGTTTCCCTCTCGTTATCCTGCTTTAGCGGCTTAGACGTAACAGGATATGCTAAGACTCGTCGTCGTGCTAAGCCGTCGTAATCTTCATGCTTGAATTTGCGAACAGAAAACCACGGGGTGTGTTTTTTTTTTTTTTTTTTTTTCCCACATGCTGTTAGAGATGATGTACTGGAGGGAAAAAGTAGCTTCAATTCCCCGCCGAGTTTTTTAAAAATGATCCCAGAGGAAACTTTGCGAGGACTTTTCATTCTTTTTCTTTGATTTACGCATATAAAAAATGTCATGAATGGAATGTTGTGACATTTGGGAGGAGAGTAAAAAAAAAAAAAGTCCTAAAATATCACATTAAAGTTTTTATGCTTGTAAGAGGTGGAAAAGATGGTGTGTGAATGAATTTAGCTAAAACGCTAACAGAAATGGTTTATTTTTTTATTTCATCTGCCCGTGTTCCATCTGGGGTTAGCTAGCTATTGTTAGCTATGCTAGTCAACAACAACAACACGCTACACTTTATTTAAAATGAACAGTGTGCGATGATGTGTGCGACGTATTTTCCGTGAAACAAATATGGCATAAAGATGCCATTAACCGTAAAAGTAGCATATAGTGTTTTTTTTACGATTTACGCTAGTGGCAGCCATCTTGTAATGCTGTGTCACCGTTTGTTTGTGAGGTTGCTTCGTCTTTCCAACTCGGAAATTCCAACTTCCGACTACGACCGGAGCGTACAACTGTTATCCCTCTGTGGTGATACAGACGTTTGCGCCACCTGCTGCCCATCTCGGTGAACTGAAATAACTGGAAACGCAAATAAATTAGCTTATTCTAACTATCTATTCTTAACTGTTAAAATTAGCATTTAGCTGAATACCTAGCTCACTTTGATTCAAAAGAGACATACAAGAAGGATAATAAAGTAATAATAATAATTTAAAAAAATATATAGTATATATATATAGTATATAGTTAGGAATATGAGCTGCTTTACTCATCATTAATGTTTATTAAGTTAAGTTAAGTTTTTTAATTTTGGGAAAATCCCACTTAATCCAATTAATCCATAATTAAAATAGTTGACAATTGACTCAAATCATAGCTGTTGCCCCACAAACAATAAACTGATTGAGTTCTTTCTCCAAATTGAATTTTTTAATTTGAAAACAAATAGTTGCTCCTTGTGAACGTAGCACATGAATTATTAAGGATGAACACGTATGTAAACCCCCTTCCCCCCCCCCCCCCCCTTGCTGTAATAATGTGTTTTCCCGCTGACGTCCGTCCACCGGCTTATGCGGCGTTCGCTGAACCGTGAAATCACTCGGTCTCGGCGAAGTCGATTTGCATTCTCAGGTTAAAGCTCAATGGGGCAGAGGGAGGCGGTTTGTAAAACCTTCATTTGCTCCGTCAGACCTGTCGTCTCTCATTACGGCGGCACAAAATGATCCCGGGTGTCATTACCGCGCCGCGCGGAGAAAAAACAAGAATGCCGCGCGCTAACGACAAGAGACGCGGCGAGCGAGCGAGAATCACCACCTCAAACTGTTTTTAAAATCATCGCAGTTTTCACCTCCGTCCGTCATCACGCGACGTTTTTCTATTATCTGTTTACAACATTTTGGCCGAGTTAATGAAGTCGGATCGTCGCTTCCACATCACATCACAGCCCCCGAGTGGAAATAATCAAAGAAAACTTGGAGATTATTTATCGGCGTGGTTTGTGTGGACGTCGCGTTCCTCGCTCTTCCTCCTCCTCAGCTCATGTAATTCATCCTCCTGTTAATTTGAGTCCAAACCTGGAACATTTCCATTAAACCCCCCACGGTGTTGTCTGGCGGAAACCTGTGCGCGCTGCATTAAGACGTTCACAACTATCTGTCTGCGGGGGGATTATGAGCGTAATTGGTGGAACCGCATTGCAAAACAGTCCCGGAGGAATTAGGGCATTGGTTCTCAAAGTGCGGCCCCGGGGGCCAATGGCGGCCCGCAGAAACATTTCTGGCGGCCCCGCAATGAATTACAGTTGATAGTTTTAATCCAGGAGCGACTAAGCTTGTTAAATGTTTATTGGACATTACTGGATACAGACCAATAAGTGTAAACAAAAATACTGGGTATTTACCCGGTTTCTATATGGTGAATTTTAGTGTATTATTGGGTTATAAGCTGGTAATAAGCAGGTAGCTACAGCCCCCAATTACTAGCTATTTACCCAGTAAATATATGGTAACAGAAATGTGTTACTTGGTATTAACCTGTAATTAGAAGGTAAGAACAATGGCCAAAATACTGGGTAATTACCCAGTAAATTATAAAGCGTTATTATATTAACGCTTATATTACTTAACGCTAAACCGTAGAACTGCAAGAACTGCAATCTGATTGACGCAACCTTGTTTTAAGACGAGTTTATAACGCGGCTTTTCAAAGATGCCAAAGCATCACAACACCTTTCCTAATATATAAAATATGAGCGTCTTTAAATAGACATAAAGATCCATCTGTGCAATATGCTGCTAATTTCCGCGCCGTACCATCTGGAGTTCAACGCGACGGCCGGATAAGTGTAATATATGGTGATGTTCGACGCCGGCAGCTGGGTAATTGTACTATTCATGTTTATGTTCTTGCTTTTTCCTCATTTTTTTCATCTATTCACATCAGAAGTAGGAGTGATATCATCTGCCCGTGTTCCATCTGGGGTTAGCTAGCTGTTGTTAGCTATGCTAGTCAACAACAACACTCTACACTTTTTGCTGTTAACCGTAAAAGTAGCCTATAGTGTTTTTACGATTGATGCTAGTGGCAGCCATCTTGTAATGCTTGTAATGTCACGGTTTGTGGGGTTGCTCCGTCTTTCAAACTCCGAAATTCCAACATCCGACCACAACTGGAATGTACGGTTGTTACCCATCTGTGGTGATGCAGACGTTTGTGGCGCCACCTGCTGCCCATCTCGGTGAACTGAAATAACTGGAGACGCAAATAAATGGGCTTTATCTCCGAGGAATCTTGTAAAACTCGATTGAAATTAGCATTTAGCTGGAGACCTAGCTCAATCTGATTCCAACGCGACAGCCTGATTGTAATTGTAATATTTATGTTTATGTTTTTCTCTTTTTCATCATTTTTTTCCCCCCACTTCGACTTATTTAACTATCGTTATATACGTATAGCTTGGATTTTACGACGGTGACGTTTCTCGTGAAGTTCGTCATAGCATCTTTCCAGCATGTTTTCATGTCTGTGGAGACATTCCTGCTCTGGCGACATACTAACATACAACCGGGCAGGCGAGGTGGCAGAAGCACACAGCGTGAGTAAATCAGATGACGGAGCAAGACAGATTTACAGATTAAGTAAAGGAAAAAAAAAAAAATTGTGGGTGTTCCGATTTTAAGATATCATTTTATCGGAGAAAATATTCACTGCTTTCACGAAAATAATTCTAACATGACACACCTTTAATTTACAATTTGATCTCTGACTTGGTTTGTTCTGAATTTTTTAAACCTCGTCTGACTCTGGACACGGTTTTGTTTTGGCGAAGGTTAAAGCTCAGTTTATAATGAATATCCAGAGAAGAATAACTGCACAAATGTCCATAAATTAATATTATTCCCGTTTTTTAAAGCTTTTGTGATGTAAATTTGAATCTATCACGTTGTTGCTACAAGGCTACAGCTAACCCGTCGACGCTAAACTAAGTCTCTCCGCTAACCGTCGTCGACGGTGTAAACTGTTTACTCGCCAAGGCCGAACCATGTGACGGAAAAAAACTGAATCCACGACCTTGAGTAAAGAATTGTGTCGTTGTATTTTTCCCCCCGAGGTCCAGGAATAAAAAAAAAAGTATTTTTTTACGAGTTAAAACACATTCATAGATCAGTGAAAATGTCCTCTGTGTGTGTGTGTGTGTGTGTGTGTGTGTGTGTGTGTGTGTGTGTGTGTGTGTGTGTGTGTGTGTGTTCTTGTACTTGCGGCATACTGAGGACCATTGAGGGTTTTTAACCAACAAAGTGAGGTAATTTTTACGGAGTGAGGACATTTTGGCAGGACCTCACTTTGTTTTGAATGAAATCACTTCCTTAGGTTGCTAAAACATGCTATACTTGATTTGTCAAAAAAAAAAGAAAAAATCAAATTTTGGACGACATAGTATAGTATGACGTTTTTGTCATATTTTGGACTAAAAATTTTGCGTCAATTTTTTTTTTATTATTTTGGACGACATAGTATAGTATGACGTTTTTGTCATATTTTGGACTAAAAATTTTGCGTCAATTTTTTTTTCAAATTTTGGATGACATAGTATAGTATGACGTTTTTGGAAAATTTTGGACCAAAAGTAATAATTAAAAAAAATGGTTATGCAACCAGTTATTCTTTATAGATGTCATTCATGAAGTAGATATTTGTAATTGTGTTGATTTATAAAGTGGAAATGCTGGTCCTCACTTTGTCAGCAACCCAGTCCTCAGTATGCAGCAAGTATAAGAATGTGTGTGTGTGTTTGTGTCTGTGTGTCAACATGACAGTCAAAGAAGTTGTTTTTATGCGTCATCGTAATTCATTTATCACGACTTCAGCCGCGTTTTCACCGTCTTCTCCGCCGTTCGTCGTCTGTCGCTGCAGCTTTTACGTGCGTGTGTTTAAAGGCCGACCGAGGATTAACGAACATAACGGACCAAACTACATCGTAATATTGTGATATTGTGCTTCGTAAACCACTGGCGAAGTGTTTGGACGACTCCTCTTCAGGTGATGGATGGAGGCGAAGCCGCAGCTGCTGTGTTTTCTCTGAATTTCTCTGCTGTACAGAGACGTTTAAACACAGTAGAAATTATAACACGGGATGAAATAAATTAGATCACAGAGAATAAACTGGATAATTATGTACAATAATTAGGCTCGTTGGGGGCATTTTGCTCCATTTTCTTACACTGGATTAACCAGAATATTAATTCATAAACTGAACAGTTGTCAGGTGATTTACATGCTGCATTGTGGGTGAAAATACCCCCCCCCCCCCCCCCCCCCCCCGTGGATCAGCCACTTATACATTGAACCGGCCGCTGCTCCCCTGTAACCATGACTCAGCTTTAATTATCACTTAGAGCAGGTTTTTCTTTCATTCCTACTTGGTCCTTTAGTTCCTCACCTTGGTAACCTTGCCCTCGAGCAGCAGCACATTCTTCGGCATTGATTGTCTGACACACACACACACACACACTCGTCCACACACACACTCGTACACACACACACTCGTACACACACACACTCGTACACACCCCTTTCATTCATTCTTGACCTCTCCTGCCAAAGGTTTGTAAAAGTTAATAAAAAGGCTAATTATTTAATCAAACTGCTTCAACAACCAATTTTCCCTGAAAAGTGTTGTCTCAGTTGGAGTCGTCGTTCATTAGCGTCTGATGCTGCTTCAGATTAGCACAAATGGCTCAGGCTGCAAAACAGATGCTCGTCCTTAAAAAATCAGGTCTTTTTCACTTTGTCCCCAATCGACTCTGAGAGAAGCTTTTAAAGTCCGGGCTTTTTTAAAAGTGTCGCTGTTTGAGGTGAAAATGTGACCTGAAAATCACTTTGGTAGAAGATGAAGTCACTTTTTCATTATGTTATTTAAAGTAAATTAAAGAATATGACATTTACTGTACTTAAACCATGGTGGATCGGCGGTATGGCGAGTTGTCTTTCAACTGGAAGGTTGTGGGTTCAATTCCCGGCTCTGCTCGTCTACACGTGTGTCCTTGAACAGACACTTAACTTCATGAATGGGTTATGAAAGATGTGTGAATGGGTGAAAACTGTCGTGTTAAGCAGCTCATCGAGACCATAATACCAACTTTTCTTCTTCTTCTTCTGGTTTTATTTGGTAGTAACGAGTAACAAAGAGAGTTAGAGGAAATTTAGTGGAGTAAAAAGTAAAAGTTGCTAGAAATATAAATAACAAATAGTGCTGAGCAAAAGGCGCGGCTGACGTGAGGAGTGAATTACTGTAAAGGCAGAGAAACTGGTGCCTGGTCTGGTCTAGTCTGGACCGGTCTGGTCTGGTCTGGTCTGGTCTGGTTTGGCCTGGTGTGGTCTGGTCTGGTGTGGTCTGGTTTGGCCTGGTGTGGTCTAGTCTGGTGTGGTCTGGTCTGGTCTGGACCGGTCTGGTCTGGTCTGGACCGGTCTGGTCTGGTGTGGTGTGGTGTGGTGTGGACCGGTCTGGTCTGGTCTGGTTTGGCCTGGTGTAGTCTGGTCTGGTCTGGTTCGGCCTGGTGTGGTCTGGTCTGGTCTGGTCTGGACCGCACCGGTCTGGTCTGGCCTGGCCTGGTCTGGACCGGCCTGGCCTGGTCTTGTCTGGACCGGCCTGGTGTGGACCAGTCTGGCCTGGTGTGGTCTGGTCTGGTTTGGTCTGGCCTGGTCTGGACCGGTCTGGTGTGGCCTGGTCTGGCCTAGCCTAGCCTTGTCTGGTGTGGACTGGTCAGGACCAGTCTGGTCTGGTGTGGACCAGTCTGGTCTGGTCTGGCCTGGTGTGGACCGGTCTGGTCTGGTTTGGTTTGGTCTGGTTTGGTTTGGTTTGGTTTGGTCTGGTTTGGTCTGGTCTGGTTTGGTTTGGTCTGGTCTGGTCTGGTCTGGTCTGGACCGGTCTGGTCTGGTCTGGTCCGGTGTGGTTTCACAGATCTGCTTCAGCTCACAGTAACGACCACTATCAGACTTCCTTACTCTTCTGAACATGATCTGCTGAGTCATGACGGCGCTGACATCGCGGTTCAGCTGCGTTGGCTTTTTTATCTCGGGCAGCGACGAGATCACTGCAGGGTTTTTATAAATGAAAGACAGAAGGAATTCCGGGAGAAAACACAGGCAGAATGAAGAATCCCAGAATCCCTGTAACTGGTGTGAATATCACAGAGAAAAGCTGACGCTCTTCAGTACAAACTCGTTCCCTCAAATCTATCATTGATTGACGCTGTGAGGCTTTTGTCTGCGTTGACGTTCAGAAGGATCTCATGTAATGAGACGCCTGAAGGTCTTTTATCCTCCATCACTCTGTGGAATCTGTAGAGACATAAAAGTCTGAGGTTTTAATCATTTATGTGTGAGGTCATTTCACAACATTACAGGTCTTTTTTGTTGACGCTTAAAGGCGCCATATGTAAGAATGTGGCCATAAACGGTTACTACATTCAAATTCTAAACACCGAGGTCTTTTAGGTTTCGTTTTTCTGACCTAACTGGCAACCCGTGCTTGCTCGGCAGCTGAGACTCTACTGACTGCAATGATTGGTAGACGGCGGTAGGTGGCGCCACATGCCAACAACGCTGTCGTCTTAGAGTCGTCACAGTGAATGAATCAGCGTCGCTCTGAGACTTTTATTCCAAGAACTCGCGACGAGAGACTTTTCAAGTAAATCTCTTCAGTCTGATGATAATCATGTGTCATTGTGATAAAATATGAGATTTATTCCGTCTGCAGGTTTGGTTTATTGTTCTTTTCTTAGAAACAATCTGTCTCTAAAACTTTGATGGTGTTTGAGAGTGATTTTCGTACCTGTATCACTCTATTTAATCAACTATGTTATTAAACCAAACCCTGTTTTTCAATTCAACTTGATTCAATTACGTCAGTTATTTGTGTCTTTTAACAATCCAAACTTTTTATTTCCTTTAACAAGTTGACATTGACTGTGTTTTTTCTCTAACTGTATTGATTTCTAACTGTGATATTTTTTAAATTGTGTTGTTTCTGTCTGGACAGATAATTCTTTTTTTTCATATTAGCCGCTAAGGATTTGAATCTTTGGGTGGATCGCGATTTGATTCAAAATTGATTCTCGATTCAAACGTTTCTCGATTCAAAAATTGACACAATACATAGTGTGTTAAGGCAAATTATGGCATCAAAACAATACAGTTTGTATAATATAATGTGATAATGTGATCACACAAATGCAAACTTAAAGCGGACCTAGACAGGAAGTTCCAAATTAACTCTGTTTTTTTAGTGTGTATCTGCGTCATTACCTTGTTTACGAAGCCCTGAAGGTTCTAAACAAACAGTTCAGCCACTGCTGAGAACGCTGTGTTTTATTGTAATCTCGGGCTCAGCGAGTTCTCTGAAAAAACCCGGTCCGGTTACATAAACAGCGGTTCTCCTGAACAGCAGATCCTCCTGCTCCGGGCACTTGTCCGGGCACATCCGGTTGCATACATTAACGTCCGTTGTGGAGGTGTTTCACGAGCAACAGTGTCTTCTGACTCTGGGTCTGACTCCGGGTCAAAGGTCGTCAAAGGGACTGCGCCGGTGAGTCGTGAAGAAGCTATTTTTAAACACTGTTAAAACAATGTTTTGATAATGAGGAGCAGTGCATCCACCGTTCCAGAGGGGGGAGCTGCGCTTCTGAGAGAGGGTGTGCTGAATATGTCACTTCCGGGTATTGGCCAATCACAAGACGGTTGGGAAGGCTCTACCCTGGCTGGCCAATCACAACACACTCTGTCTTCTGGGGGTGAGATTTATGTCTGAAATATCGCGGCTCAGGAACACCGTCAGAAAAGAGGATTTCTATCGGCTCGTTTACAGCAACTAGGAGGTTTTTGAGCATAAAAACAAGTTAATGTATGTAAGTAGACCTCCATAACTAACATATATGTGCAACAGGACCACTCTATGTGAGCTTTAAGACAAAAGTTAACATTTATTCATTCAAAACAAATAAAAACTTGCATAAATAAAAGCTTAGGCTAGCTGCCTTTTTCTCCCGGAAGTTGTACGCAAATAACACAAACTGGTGTTTTTTTCAAAATACAAACTTCAAAAAAATAATAATAATATATATATATTTTATTTATTTTTTCAAGTTTATGAATGGATTCAGAATGGTGGATGATAAGAATCGCTCTATTAGCCGCTCTATAAAACACGTATTGATGCTGCGTTGCTTCTCTATGGAGTTGTTGATTGTGAGGTTGCGTTCCGAGGTTAAAGTTGTTTTCTTATCGAAAGAGCTGGAGTTTCTCATTATTCCCGTGACCTTGTCCTTCTCTTTGTCAATAACCTGGTGTATCTGCAGACGTCTCTGTGTGGATTGACAGGCGTTGAGTCTGAGCCACCAGCCTTTGTCAAAGCAGAGCTTTTCCAAATAACAAAGCCGGCTGCAGCACAGAAGGCCGACCGTCTCCCTAACAACTGTCCTTTGTCTTGCTCAGATAGGACGGAATCACAGTGATGGATAATGACTCGACGGAGTGTGTCCTTTGGCCAAGGTCGCCTGGCACTGAAGGGTTTTTGTTTCTGTCTTTTCACTTCAAATTAGACCTGGGGAGAAAAATGGAAGAGAAACGGAGAGACAACGTCTGGTGGCTGCGAGAGGAAAATTGAGTTTTTTTGGAGGTTTTGGTGGTTTGATCCAGTGAAACAGGAGCCGTGTTGAAGATGAAGTGAGAGCAGCTTGTCCTGGTTTGACACAGCAGTTATCAGCAGGTGTGGAGATGAAGATAAGAACAGAAGAAAGATTGTTAGGACAGATCGTGCATCGCTGCCTCAGAGTAACATGGACTCAGATATATATACGTGTCTTTATTATGGGACCGTACCATTCATTCATATTCAATTAGATGCAAAACAATTCTTTGTTTAATGTCGACATTCAACAGTCAGAGTGTTTTTTTTAATGACACACGACTCGTTGACGAATGTAAATGTGTTTACTACGACTGAAGTAATCACGTAAAACCTCAAGTATTTTGACATATTTATCAGTATAAAGTGTCTCACTGTGAATGTGAATAAGAATTAAATATAATGCAATTTATTGAGTTTACAAAGCTTTGTAACACATGATTAATATTACTGTTAATTTGAGTAAAGGTAGAAACAGAAATGCTATTGGAATAGTAGCAGAGATTATATATTCAAAATATAATAGATGCTAAGAAGCTAGCTGTTAGTTGATAAGAAGCATCTTGCTGGATTTGTACGAAGCTAGATGCTAGTTCTCAAGAAACCAGATGCTAGTCACTTACATGTCATACTTTTCATGCTAGTCTATGCTGTTTTTTTCCAGCAGGGTTACTAAGAAACTACTAGTTGATAAGAAGCTAAGAACCTAGATATTAATTACTTAGAAATGAGCTGCTAGTTGATAGGAGGTTAGATTCTAGTTGATAAGAAACTAGCTGCTAGTTGATAAGAAACCAGCTGCTAATTGATAAGAAACCAGCTACTAGTTGCTAAGATACTAGCTGCTAGTTGATAAGAAACTAGCTGTTAGTTGCTAAGAGGCTTCTTGCTGGTTTCGTACAAAGCTCGATGCTAGTTCTCAAGAAACCAGATGCTAGTCATTGAAATGTCATAATTCCTATAGTAGTCTATGCTGGTTTTTCCAGCAGGGTTACTAAGAAACTGCTAGTTGCTAAGAAGCCAATAACCTTGACATTAATTACGTAGAATCTAGCTACTAGTTGATAGCAAGTAAGATTCTACTTGCTAAGAAGCTAGTGGCTTAAAAACTAGCTAAGAAGCCAATAACCGAGATATTAATTATGTAGAAACTAGCTGCTAGTTGATGGGAAGTTAGATTGTAATTGCTAAGTAGCTAGGTGCTAAGATACTAGCTGCTAGTTGCCAAGAAGCCAATAACCTAGATATTAATTAAAATAAAAACTGCTCGTTGATAGGAAGCTAGACTCTTGTTGCTAAGAAGCTAGTTCCTTAAAAACTAGCTGCTAGTTGATAGGAAGTTAGATTGTAGTTGCTTAGAAGCTAGTGGCTTAAAAACTAGCTGCTAGTTGCTAAGAAGCCAATAACCTAGATATGTATTACTTAGAAACTAGCTGCTAGTTGATAGGAAGCTAGACTCTAGTTGCTAAGAAGCTAGTGGCTTAAAAACTAGTTGATAGTTGCCATGAAGCCAATAACCTAGGTATGTATTACTTAGCAACTAGCTGGTAGTTGATAGGAAGTTAGATTCTAGTTGCTAAGAAGCTAGTTGCTAAGTTACTAGCTACTAGTTGATAAGAAACTAGCTGTTAGTTGCTAAGAAGCTTCTTGCTGGTTTTGTACAAAGCTCGATGTTAGTCCTCAAGAAACCAGATGCTTGTCATTGCCAATAACGTAGATATTTATTACTTAGAAACTAGCTGCTAGTTGACAGGAAGCTAGACTCTAGTTGCTAAGAAGCTAGTGGCTTAAAAACTAGCTGCTAGTTGCTAAGTTACTCACTGTGCTCCCAAACAAAGTGAGCAGAGTGAGTCTCAGTAAAGTTGCTTGAGAGTAAAACAAATCATTTTTAAGAAAGTTTTAAACTGTCCATCAACTGTTTATTTTATTTTATATACTTGTGGATCATGTAAAACATGTTTTTTCCGTGTGATAAAACCAGTGTAAACGCTTCGTACCTCGTCACGTCGGCTCATTGTCGCGTCGCGTCTCGCTGTCACTGCGACTGTCAGAGCATAAACACACCAGTAAAGAAGGCCTGAAACGATCAGGCGTGAAATCCTCTGACACCTACACTCTCTCACTCTGTTTCACTCTTTCATTTCTTAAACCCTCGACTCCAGGCCCCGGCGACGACTGAGATGACGGCTCAAATAAAATCAGAAAAATAGAGGCTGGCGTCATAAATACTTCAGCGGCTCCACGAGAAGCTGAAGGTGACGAGCGCTGAGTCTCTCTCTGAATACAAATGGACGTACAGTTTATCAGAGAGGAAGAGCCTGAGTGAGGAATTCTGTTTTTTAACGCATGAATGAAGGCTCTGCAGACAAATGTGAGCGCTGTGGTAATAATGTCCCTGTTGGATCGCGTGCAGCTGTCAATGTCAATGAGGCTGGGTTCTTTTTTATTTTAGGGCCGGAAGCTGAAGGTGAACGACCTTGACGGTGACCTCTATCCTGTGTGAGAATCAAATGTCTTTTCCCGCGTTTTTCATATTCACGGTGATGACGTTGACGTTGCGCGGGTAAATTCCGAAAGCTGTGTCAAAACATGATGAATTCTAGTTGCTTAGAAGCTAGTTGCTAAGATACTAGCTGCTAGTTGATAAGAAACTAGCTGCTAGTTGATAAGAAACCAGCTGCTAGTTGATAAGAAACTAGCTGCTAGTTGATAAGAAACCAGCTGCTAGTTGATAAGAAACCAGCTGCTAGTTGATAAGAAACTAGCTGTTCGTTGATAAGAAACTAGCTGCTAGTTGATAAGAAACTAGCTGTTCGTTGCCAAGAAGCTTCTTGCTGGTTCTGTACAAAGCTCGATGCTAGTTCTCAAGAAACCAGATGCTAGTCAACCAAACGTTATAATTCCTACAGTAGTCTATGCCGGTTTTTCCAGCAGGGTTACTAAGAAACCGCTAGTTGCTAAGAAGCCAATAACCTTGATATTAATTACGTATAAACTAGCTGCTAGTTGATAGGAAGCTAGATTTTAGTTGCTAAGAAGCTAGTGGCTTAAAAACTAGCTAAGAAGCCAATAACCTTCATATTAATTACGTAGAAACTAGCTGCTAGTTGATAGGAAGCTAGATTCTAGTTGCTAAGAAGCTAGTGGCTTAAAAACTAGCTAAGAAGCCAATAAACTTGATATTAATTACGTAGAAACTAGCTGCTAGTTGATAGGAAGCTAGATTCTAGTTGCTAAGAAGCTAGTGGCTTAAAAACTAGCTAAGAAGCCAATAACCGAGATATTAATTACGTAGAAACTAGCTGCTAGTTGATAGGAAGTTAGATTCTAATTGCTAATTAGCTAGTTGCTAAGAGACTAGCTGCCAAGAAGCCAATAACCTTGAATGACCTTGACGGTGACCTCTCTCCTGTGTGAGAATCAAATGTCTTTTTCCGCATTTTCATATTCACGGTGATGACGTCGACACAAGCTGAATAATCTTTGGGTTTTTTTTGCAGAGGGTAAATTCCAAAGCTGTGTCAAAACATGATGAATTTTTCATTACGCTCCCTTTTCACACTTTGTTCTCCTTCTTTAGCTACAATGACGGAGTGAAATATTAATGTCGGGACACACATTCATACTCGGCGGCGTCTGCGGCTTCTGCCCGTGCCTCGTTCCTGTTGTTTCGTAATCAGATCGGCGTTCGTCATATCTCGCCACAAAAGCTGCCAAGTGGAAACGAGGTTAGGAAACGCCGTACGACTGCGTCTGCAGGGTGTCGAGGAATGTGTCGTCGTCCTCCTCCTTCGCTGGAACACTGGAATCAGGAAACGTGTGAAATAGAGCTGTCAATCATCCCCTCACATCATATTCAAATTTCTAATGCTTCTTATGTTAAAGGCGCCATATGTAAGAATGTGGCCAAAAACAGTTACTACATTCGAATTCAAAAACACCGAGGTCTTTTAGGTTTCGATTTTTTCTGACGTAACTGGCAACCCGTGGTCGCTCGGCAGCTGAGACTCTACTGACTGCAATGATTGGTAGACGGCGGTAGGTGGCGCCACATGACGCCAAAACATGATTTGAAAACATAAACATGATTTGCAGTCTGCAAAATAATTTTTTTCAATGCAAATATAGCGCTGCTGCCCGCCATCCAGAGGCGATTCTAGAGTCTGTAGGGGCCCTAAGCAAAAAGTATGTGAAAATATAAATGTAAAGAACAATAATATACTGTAAATAGGTTTTAAAAAACTATATAAACTTAGTAAAGAAAAATACATTACACTGTAAAGAACCCACATTATAAAACAATATAAATATATAGAACAATAAAATACTGTAAATAACTGAAAAAAACATGTATAAACTGCACACAGGTTAAAGTGAGGTGGGGCCCCTTTAGGGGGGGTTCATTGCAAATGTCATTGCAAATCACCCATTGTTGTTTAAGGGGGACTGGGAGGCGGCTGGTCACTGCACGTTTCAGTTAAAACAGCCCTCGGGCTCCAAGTGTTGGGGGGGCCCCCTATCGGCTCGGGGCCCCAAGCAGTTGCCTGGCCCGAACGCCACGACGTTGATTTGCGTCGTTGCTGAAGCAGAAGTTTGAACGTCAGTGTGCAAACACTTGTTTTCAGCTCATGCTAATGAAGTTTTCTTTGTGTCCTGTAGGTGGCGTCTGGTTTTTTTCCCTGATAACGGATCACAGTGCTGATGTGAACGCAGCGATGGCGACCAGGACTTGATATCCGGTGAGTCGTGTCGTGCTTTTTTGGAAGACGAGGAAACGTTTGCGTTGGCGGCGGCGGCGGCTGCGCGGCTAACCGGAGGGAATTCATTAGCGCAGAGACAGAAACTACAGTGGGTCGAATTCACAAACGCTGTTTTTTTTTCCCCTTTGTTTTCCAGCTGCTGTTGTTTTACACGGCCTCGACAGTCGTGTGGGTGGAGTTTGTTAAATCATAATTAGCTTCATTGGTTTACGTGTGTCGGCGGAGAGGGAATTCAGTGTGGGTGAGGAGTGGATATCGCTGTGCAGTCAACAAATGTGTTTGAATGAAAGACGTGCGAGGCTGCGCCGCAACTGTGCAGGTGGAAAGACGTGATTATAGATGCAACGAAAAAAAGACACAAAGGTGTAAAGAATGCAAGGTTACAAACAGTGTTTACACATAGGTAATACTTTTTTAATTGGAACGTAGAACAATCCAAAATAAACTGTTTAATTACAGCCTCATTGCGCTGTTTCCACAAATGTGTTCAGAGTTTTGATGGAGTCCAATATGCAGATCAGCAGCTACTTTTTACATAAAAAAAACGTTAAAGGTCCCTGTTGCACGTATTTTTACATAAATAACCTTTAAAGCGCCCATAGAGGGGTCCTGTCGCACATATATGTGACTTATGAAGGTCTATTTACATACATTAAAGGCGCCATATGTAAGAATGTGGCCAAAAACGGTTACTACACTCAAAAAATACCGAGGTCTTTTAGGTTTGGTTTTCTGACGTAACTGGCAACCTGTGAGGCTCTACTGACTGCAATGACTGGTAGACGGCGGTAGGTGGCGCCACATGACGCCAAAACATGAGTTCAAAACATAAACATGATTTGCAGTCTGCAAAAGATTTTTTTTAGTGCAAATATTTTGGCTGTACTGCCCATGCTAGTTTTTCAAAGAAAACGACTAGCATATAAAGAACTAGCATCTAGCTTCGTACCAACCAGCAAGCATTCTTAGTTTCTTATCAACTACCAGTTAGTTTCTTAGCAACTAGCATCTATTAGGGGTCGTACCTATGTTCCCCGATCGGGGAACCTTAGGGTTAGGGTAGGGTTAGGGCTAGGGTGAGGGCTGGGGTTAGGGTTAGGGTTAACCCTAGGGTTAGGGCTGGGGTTAGGGTTAGGGTTAGGGCTAGGGCTGGGGTTAGGGTTAGGGTCCTATGTTACACGGGTCCTGTTGGGTGAACAGCGGGGAACATAGAACCCTTTTTTAGAGAAAGGGTCCTATGTTCCCCGGTCTCATACAATGCGGGGAACATAGATACGGTCTACGATCTATTACATCTCGAATATCTGATCTCTGCTACTATTCCAATAGCATTTCTGTTTCCTGTTTGTACCTTTACTCATTTTAACGGTAATATTACTTCACATTAATAATATAATCCCATCTAGAATCACCAAAACTCTTCCTCTAAACTATACGCTTACATCACGGTGGCGCAGCTGTGGCACTTAGACGTAGAGCGGTGACATTTTTTCCGTAACGCGAAACCTTCTCCGACTACAACGCAGATGTTCGGGGGGAAACAGGTGCCTGCTGCACACAATTATTCTCGGCTGACTGCTCTCCGAAGACGACGCACGCATCATTAACTCCGTCCTCTCGTGTGCCGGCGTTTTTAATTAATAGTTTTATGCTATATAATGTACAAGCGAAACGTGAACCCGTGTTTATGAAGTGCTGCGCGGTGTTTTTCGCGGAGAGTTTTACGGCCCCTTTCAGGTGAGTTAAAGACGCGGTCGGTAGCGCTACGACTCCGCGCGGAGCGTTTTTTGCAACACACGCGGGTCACATCATTTACAAATACTTGGCAAAGTTAGTCGATTGTGTTAAGTGTGAGGGTAATAATTCATGTAGTTATCTCACACTTTTAAAAGGGAAACACCCACAAGAGCAGGCCCAACCTGTGCGACCTCCAGGGGGCGACGTCACACAATCCCATCATGCGACGCAACGCTAGCAAGATGTTGGACAGTTGTTAAGAATATTTTGTTTATAGATATGAACGACTTATAAACTCAACTGTAACTGAAACTAAGAATGCTTGCTGGTTGGTACAAAGCTAGGTGCTAGTTCTTTAGAAACCAGATGCTAGTCGTTTTCTTTGAAAAAGTTGCATCATTTCTGTGCTGTTTTTTCCCAGCAGGGATGTTAAGAAAATGCTATTTGATAAGAAGCTAAGAACCTGGACATCCATTACTTACAAACTAGATGCTAGTTGTTGAGAAACCAGCTAGTTATGAAGCTAGATGCTAGTTGATAAGAAGCTAGTTGATAATAAGAAACTAGCTGCTAGTTGCTAGGAAACTAGCTGCTAGTTGCTAAGAAGCTTCTTGCTGGTTTGTATGAAGCTAGATGCTAGTTCTTAAGAAACCAGGTGCTCATTGACATGTCATCATTTCCATGCTAGTCTATAAGTAGCCAATAGCCAATAACCTAGATATTTATTACTTAGAAACTAGCTGCTAGTTGATAGGAAGCTAGACTCTAGTTATTAGGGACCTCGACACAAAGGTGGCGAGGAACCTATTGAAATTGCTCAGATTATTATTATTAGTCGTTGAGAAACTAGCTGCTAGTTGCTAAGAAGCTTCTTGCTGGTTTGTATGAAGCTAGATGCTAGTTCTTAAGAAACCAGTTTCTCATTGACATGTCATCATTTCCATGCTAGTCTATAAGTAGCCAATAGCCAATAACCTAGATATGTATTTCTTAGAAACTAGCTGCTAGTTGATAGGAAGCTAGACTCTAGTTATTAGTTATTACTAGTCGAACCCACCGTGATGTAAGCGTATAGTTTAGAGGAAGAGTTTTGGTGTTTCCAGTGACGAGTTCTGTGCGGACGTAGTGTTGGTGAGATGGGATTATTTTGCTGACCTCTGACCCCTGAGCGTTCAGGCCCTTTGCAGGTTCCTCCGTTCGGCGAAGGGAATCGCACATTTCCTCAGAACAAAGAAATATGACGGCTCCCGCTTGTCCTCTGTGTTTTCAAAGGGAACGGCAGGGCAATGCTAATTAGCCGGCTTCTGCTACGGCGTTGAACACAACTGCTGTTCCCCCTCAGTGTTGCCCCCCCCCCTCCCTCTCATTGTGCGCCTAACAAGCAGCGTCGACTGCAGTCGTGCTCCCTGCATAACTTTGCATATTTCTCTACGGCGTGAGTCACACACTGTTCTGGGTTTCACCAAAAAGAAAGAAGACAAATAATTCCCGTAGTTAAATCTAACCCTTTCTAGGAGACTCGAATTCACCCATCTCATCAAATAAAAAGCAATTTGTGCAGCGAAAGCTCAGCCATTTTAACCCGCGTGCTTCCTCTCAGCCTCTTTTTCTGCCCAGCTGTTGTTTGGAGTGTTGTTCAAGTCTCAGTCGCGGAGTTCAAGTACGATACGAGGCGCGACGACAACAACAGGATCCACTAAACACTCGAGTTCATTAAAAACAACAGCGCTACAAGTAAAAAAAACAAAAAACACGGCGCTGAAGCAGGAAGGAGCGCCCTCTACAGGTCACTCATATGTAGGGACGGATATGAGGATTTTCTCTATATTCTTTATAAAACGTTCGGATCATTCAGATCGCGTGGAAACACTTGACTGAACACGGAATCTGATCGTTTAATTTTGCGTCCATGTAAAGTCGTAAATTCCAATCAGAAAAAATCTTTTTGGAATGAAGAACGTAGCTAGTGGTACACTCTTAGAAATAAAAGTGCTAAGTAGAACCATATAAGGTTCTTCGGCTTGTCCTCGTAGCAGAACCCTTTTTGGCTCCAGGTAGAACCATAATGAAAAGGTTATACTTGGAGCTCTTTTGGAGGGTTCCACCAAGAACCCTTTTAAAACCCTTTATTCAGGAAAGGGGTTTTAAAGGGTTCTCTGGATCAAAATGGTTCTTACTGGAACCATCAGTGTTACCAAGAACCCTTGAAAAACCCTTTCTTCGGGAAAAGGGTTTTTCAGAAGCAAATGGTTCCAGGTAGAACCTCAGCCCTTGTAGAAGAACCCTTTTGGAAGCCTGTTTGATAAGAAGCTAAGAACCTGGATATCAATTACTTACAAATTAGATAGATTAGATTAGATTAGCTGCTAGTTATGAAGCTAGATGTTAGTTGATAAGAAGCTAGTTGATAATAAGAAACTAGCTGCTAGTTGCTAATAAGAAACTAGCTGCTAGTTATGAAGCTAGTTGATAATAAGAAAATAGCTGCTAGTTGCTAATAAGAAACTAGCTGCTAGTTATGAAGCTAGATGTTAGTTGATAAGAAGCTAGTTGCTAATAAGAAACTAGCTGCTAGTTATGAAGCTAGATGTTAGTTGATAAGAAGCTAGTTGCTAATAAGAAACTAGCTGCTGGTTGCTAATAAGAAACTAGCTGCTAGGTGCTAAGAAGCTTCTTGCTGGTTTGTATGAAGCTAAATGCTAGTTCTTAAGAAACAAGTTCCCGCTGTGGGGACAACGTGTACATTTACGTATCTCATGTATTTAAAAAAATATCGGGCTCGTAATATAGGACCTGTTTTGGGAAAAACGGGGAACATAGGACCCGGGGAACATAGGTACGACCCCGACCGCGGTACGGATCTGGATCCAGACGCTGTCTCACCTGGACCTGGATCCTCGTCCATAAGATTCTTTCCAGGTTTTGTTTTTAACTTACTCCCGTTGTTCTGGCCTCCGACGACATGAATCGTCACACGACAGCTGATAGAACGTCTGAGCGGATTATTCAATTAAATGTAATGATCCTAATTCACTGGATTCATTACCTGGATTTCCTTTACGGCATAAAGATGAAGCACTTTAGTTTCCTTCTGGATTGTTATTATTTCCCTCTCTGACTAATTGCCTTAATTCCAGTGTGAAAATTGGCAATAAATACACTATTTCATTAGACGTCCTGTGCCGTGGAGGTCACTTTGTTGGTATAAATATTGAAAACACACAGTTAACCGTAACACTTGTTAGACATTATGATGTTCCGGACCTGTGCTCCAGGAGGAAACGTCCTCCCCATAAGAATATTAATTCACCAGCTCTGGTGTTGTGATGCGTTCGGCGTGAGGAGGAGGACGAGGTCAGGTTGTTGTTCAGGATTCCAGCAGCGGCTCTGAGCGTCTTCTTCCTCCTCCTCCTCCTCGTCTTCTTCCTCTTCTTCGCTCACGCTGTGGTTTTGTGGTCGACTTCCTCTTGTCAGAGTAATTCCGCGTCTTGCACTCAGCGTTTCCTGGAAATATGGAGCGCGGGGCGGCGTCGAGTGGCAGCAGCAGCCTCTGGCGTCTTCTCGTGAGGCTCCACATCGCACGTTGCCATGCTAACCGTCTTCCACGCCTGATTATCATCCTCCTCATCATCCTCATCATCATCGTCACTGCAGAAATTAAGCTCTCTGCGCTCACAGTGTCAACAATAGTGAAGGGAAGAATCAAAATGATTCAAACGCAGCGGCTGCTCTGCTCCTCCGGGGGAGTCAGCGAGCGGCGTCTGGGCTCCTTCTTCTTCTTCTTCTTCTTCCTCGCGCTGAGATGTGTTTTTGTCGGTGCAGATCGATTAAACGGCCTGATCCGTACACACAGCTGACTCACGGCCCGGTCGTAAATCTGACGCTTCCTTTGTGCCGTTTGTTGTTGTTGTTGTTGTTGTGATGCGAGAGGGAGGAAGGAGAGGAAGCAAGGAAAGGTTTGTCTGAACTTCTCTGACACACACACACACACACACACACACACACAGGGCCAATTCCAATTCCTTGCTTAACCCTCGATCTTAATCCTCAATCAATCAAAAATGTGCTCCCTCTAGTGCACACGTGTCAAACTCGAGGCCCGGGGGCCCAGATGTGGCCCCGCCGCGTCATTTTATGTGGCTAATTGGTCTTAAAAATCTGTGCTGCTTTAAGGGCGTGCGTTTGACCATAAACTACATTTCCCACAATACACGGCGATTGCCTTACCCGCAAAGTGACGGCATCGCACCGCTAGATCGCACGACATTGTATTTGCATCATGCGACGAGTGAAATTGAATAAGAAATAAATACAAACATTTATTTAGCAATATGTTACGGAGTAGTTAGCTTTATTTTACATTATATTTGGTTACATTTAGTTACATTTAAGGGCTTAAGGTTTAAGGGCTGTATCGCCCTCAATATTGAGATTTTCCGAGACCACCATTGGGAGCAAGGGCTACCCAGAATGCATTGTGTGTTTTCACATAACAAAGATGGCGCCGAAAGCAGCGAAACGAGTACGAGTATTTTCTTTGTTAATAGAGATATAAAAATGATGAAAACCATTGTATTATCTTAGTTTAGGCCCATATTATGGATTACTGACGTCATTGTTGCGTAACATTTATTTTTTTATTTTACGATCTTTTGTCAATAGTCGGCCGGTGTGGTTTACTTGTCAATAAGTCGTGGTGTGTGGTAACTGTCAGCTGAATATTTGTATGAGTATCATCTTATAACTAACGTTGATGTTTGTAACACAGGGCTTTTATTTTGAAAGTTGTTTTAAAAATGTACTTTTAAATACTTAAAACACTCTGTAAACACATCCGTTACTTCTGCAAATAAGTAAGGAAAAAGACATTCCCACATTGCACAAAGTGGGTCATTTGTTATCAAGACAGACGGAGGCAGCAGTAACAAGCTAGTAAAGATAACGATAGATAGATAGATAGATAGATAGATAGATAGATAGATAGATAGATAGATAGATAGATAGATAGATGCTACTTAGTTGGCCAGTTAGCTAAATCAGCAAGATGGCTAATTAGTCAACTTAGATAGACAGCTAGTTAGCCAAATTAGCGAGATAGTCAACTTAGATAGACAGCTAGTTAGCCAACTTAGCTAGGTAGTCAACTTAGATCAGCTGCTCCAAAAAAAAAAACGTTGTTCAACAGTTTAAAAACGTTATAAACACTTCTAGTTCCCGCCCGCCCCTGCTCTGCTGCTGTAAACACACAAACGCTCCCTCAGTCAGGTCTGATAGTTTAGATCAGAGGTTTCAAAATCACGGCCCGCAGAGTTTTACATCATTAGAAACACATTTATTGTGAACTATATGTGGTTCCATATCAACGCAGACACTTTGATTTTTCACTTAAAAAAATTGCTTGTCTGCCCCCTACTGGCCAGACTAGATGCTTAGTGGGTTATTTGCGTTTGAGTTATTATATATTATTACTATTATAATAATAATACCCTTGTTTACATTGATAAAGCCTGTTTTCAGATGAAAGAAGCAGCAAACAAGTCACGTTTCATTGAGCGAACGCTGTCTTTACAGATAATGGATAAAAGTTTTGCTAACGACACGCGCGGGGGCTCATTCAGGCAAAAATAACTTAAATCCCGACCATGATTACATAGTTTTCCCCGAGGTAAACGAACCCCACTGACTAGTTTCCGGTAAATTATGCTTTCTTGTGTATATTGTATGAATATTGTATGGCTGTCATACGCTCGCACACACACACGAGTGCTGTCGTGGAAGTGGCGTCGTAGTCACTGGAGTCGCATTAATGAATAATATATGGTGCTTTTTCAACGGGAATCAAAGCTTCTTTTTTTTTTCTCCCAATGTGGTGAGAATAACTCCCATTGCCTTGTGATTATGATGATTTATTTATGCAAATAAAGGGTGTTTATTTAAAGTGCTATTTATAAATGTGCAGCAGCAGCTCAAGGGTACGGCCTTTTACCACCTGCCGTGCAGAGGCAACGCGCCGCGGCGGGAAAACACAGCGACTGTTCTCGCCTCTGCTCGACTCTGTGATCTGGTTTCTGAGTGACTGGTTTTATAACGGCGTCTAAACGTGGACCGTGACAGCAGCTGATTCCGTCTTTTCATCGTGATTTACCAAACGCTGCAGAGCAAAGCTGCGTGCGCGATAGCGGCAGACGAGGACGCTGGTCGTGAGCCACCGCTCCTCCTAAGTTAGCTAGTTAGCTAAATCAGCAAGATGGCTTAGACAACTTAGATAGACGTCTAGTTAGCCAACTTGGATTGACGGCTAGTTAGCCAACTTAGCTAGATAGTCAACTTAAATGTACGTCTAGTTAGTCAATTTAGATAGACGGCTAGTTAGCCAACTTAGCTAGATAGTCAATTTAGACAGACGTATATTTAGCCAACTTAGATAGATAGTCAACTTAGACAGACGGCTAGTTAGCCAACTTAGACAGACGGCTAGTTGGCCAACTTAGAGAGATAGTCAACTTAGATAGACGGTTAGTTAGCCAACTTAGCTAGATAGTCAATTTAGACAGACGTATATTTAGCCAACTTAGATAATCAACTCAGACAGACGGCTAGTTACCCAACTTAGAGAGATAGTCAACTTAGAAAGATGGTTAGTTAGCCAACTTAGATAGACAGCTAGTTAGCCAACTTAGCTAGATAGTCAACTTAGACAGACATCTTGTTAGCCAACTTAGATAGACAGCTAGTTAGCCAACTTTGATAGACAGTTAGTTAGCCAACTTAGCTAGATAGTCAACTTAGACAGTCGTCTTGTTAGCCAACTTATATAGACGGCTAGTTAGCCAACTTAGATAGACGGCTAGTTAGCCAACTTAGAGAGATAGTCAACTTAGAAAGATGGTTAGTTAGCCAACTTAGATAGACAGCTAGTTAGCCAACTTAGCTAGATAGTCAACTGAGACAGACATCTTGTTAGCCAACTTAGATAGACTGCTAGTTAGCCAACTTAGATAGACGGTTAGTTAGCCAACTTAGCTAGATAGTCAACTTAGACAGTCGTCTTGTTAGCCAACTTATATAGACGGCTAGTTAGCCAACTTAGATAGACGGCTAGTTAGCCAACTTAGAGAGATAGTCAACTTAGATAGACGGTTGGTTAGCCAACTTAGATAGACGTCTAGTTAGCCAACTTAACTAGATAGTCAACTTAGATAGACGTCTAGTTAGCCAACTTAGATAGACGCTAGTTAGCCAACTTAGCTAGATAGCCAACCTAGACAGACTGCTAGTTAGCCAACTTAGCTAGATAGTCAACTTAGATAGACGGCTAGTTAGCCAACTTAATCAAAGGGTATCAAAGCTTTTTTTTGTGTGTGGTGAGAATAACTCCCATTGCCTTGTGATTATGATGATTTATTTATGCAAATAAAGGGTGTTTATTTAAAGTGCTATTTATAAATCTGCACCAGCAGCTCAAGGCTACGCTCTTTCGTGTCGTTTTACCAAACGCCGCAGAGCGAGGCCGCTGCGTGATGGCGGCAGACGAGGACGCTGGTCGTGAGCCACCGCTCCTCCATTGTCTGGCGTGTCGTAGAAGAGAGTGTGAGCGTCTAAAGAGTTCCTGGCAGAGCTGAAGCTTCCATCTGCCTGCTCGCCTCGCAGCGGCGTCCAGCTCACACCACTCCAGATTATACTCACGTCCAAGCTGTTACTGTAATTTGCACTGGCTCGTGAGGAGTGGGAGGAGCCTCGGCAGCGACTCGATGAGCTTCTTCCTCACGTGTTACGGCTTAAACGACACGGACAGAGCGACATTAGAGTGCAGTAATGACGTGGAGCAGGTTCTCCAGCTGTCCGGGATTATGTTCAGAGTAAATTATGGAGCGTTTCTCTTGCTGAGATTCAGGATGTCGAGTGTTGCACAGCTGTGTTGCACCTGTTAGACTCTGATGGTTCAATGTTCGACTGAGGGGAAAAAAGCTCTCATGGTTTCATGGTTTCATGGTTTCATGATTGTAAAGAAGTGTTGTTTTTCTACACCACACGATAAAATCACTCTCACGTCTTTAATTTGCTCTTTAAACTTGATTTTATGTCTAAGGTTTGACTTTAGCCGTAAATGACTGTATTTTTAGATAAAGCAGAATTTGAACTGAAAAGTGTTGGACAAAGATTAAACATGGTTTGGTTGGACGGTTATTGGTTGAGTTTGATGTTGGTTAGTTTTGTTTGATTGGTTTGGTCGGTGTTAGTTGGTGTTGGTTGATTGACATTTGTTGTTTGTTGGTTAGTTGGCATTGGTCGGTGGGTTGACTTTGTTTGGTGTCGGTCGGTGGGTTAGTTTTGGTTGGTTGGTTGGTTGGTGTTGGTTGGTTGGTTAGTTGGTGTTGGTTGGTTGGTTGGTTAGTTGGCATTCGTCTGTAGGCTAGTTTGGGTTGGTTTGTTGTGTTAGTTGGCTGTTGGTTGGTTAGTTAGTTGATGTTGGTTGGTTAGTTGGCGTTTGTTAGTTGATTGAATTTGTTTGGTGTTGGTCGGTGAGTTTGTTTTGGTTGGTTTGTTTGGTTAGTTGGTGTTGGTTGGTTGGTTGGTTGCCTTTGGTTTGTTGAATGACGTTGTTTGGTGTTGGTCGTGAGTTAGTTTTGGTTGGTTGATTGGCATTTGTTGGTTAGTTGGTGTTGGTCTGTGGGTTAGTTTGGGTTGGTTTGTTGGTGTTGGTTGGTTGGTTAGTTGATGTTTGTTGGCTGTTGGTTGGTTAGTTGCCTTTGGTTTGTTGAATGACGTTGTTTGGTGTTGGTCGGTGAGTTAGTTTTAGTTGGTTTGTTCGGTTAGTTTGTATTGGTTGGTTGGTTGGTTGACGTTTGTTGGTTAGGTGGTGTTGGTCTGTGGGTTAGTTTTGGTTGGTTAGTTTGGTTAGTTGGTGTTGGTTGGTTGGTTGGCTGTTGGTTGGTTAGTTGCCGTTGGTTGGTTGATTGATGTTGTTTGTTTGGTCGGTGGGTTAGTTTTGGTTGGTTTATTTGGTTGGTTGGTTAGTTGGTCAGTGTTGGTTGGTTGGCTGTTTGGTTAGTTGGTGTTGGTTGGTTAGTTGGTTGGTTGGTTAGTTGGTCAGTGTTGGTTAGTTGGCTGTTTGGTTGGTTTGTAGACGTCACAGGTACAAACCTCCTTTTCTTGCTTTGCTATTTAAAACCCATTTACTTGCTTTGTAGCATAATTTATCACCTATTTCATCTAAAGTTGAACATAATTTACAAACCTGAGCTGAAACTAGTGACGAGACCATTAACTCTTTAGATGTTTACTGACGTTTTAAAATCAAGTGAGAGCTAGAAGTTATAAGTTGTCTGTTTTATGTAAAGCACGTTGTGTGAAAAGTGCTGTAGAAGATTAAAGATTGATTGGTTTGGGTCGGTTTCGTGGACCGTTATAGACCGTTAGCGCTGCTGTTCCTGCTTTGCTCCTGTTGGTTTATTCGCGCCGTTCTTTATCACATATTTTCCTCCAAATGTGAACATAATTTACAAAACTGACATCAACGTTTTATACAAGAGCTGAAACTAGTGATTGGGACCATTAACTCCTCAGGGAAATGTTTACTGACGTTATAAATCAAGTCAGAGTTAGACGCTCATTTTCCCTTTGACGTTTTTTTGTATTCTGCAACCAGCCGAGTCTCCCCCTGGTGGCTAAATATAACCATATTCTTATATACTTCCAGTTTGTCCCCAGAGAGCAAACAGGAAGACTAGAATACACATTCTATGGCTTTAAAGGTAGTTTTTTAATGGGGTTTATGTAAATGATGCTCTTTGTTACGTCTTCCACTAATTAGCAAGTAAAGTATTAATTTCTGTGTGAATCATTAAGATGAAAGATTGCTCGCCGGAGAATTCCCACGCACGCAAACACTTGGAAAACAAACAAAGTGTTTGCAGGATGAAGGTCCAGAGCTGAGGATGAAAACGGAAGGAAGTGATCGTGGAATCTGACGCAGTCTGAACACGACGCTTTTATTTATTTATAAAGCGATTTCTTCTGCTCTGAAACGGCAGCGTCGCTGCGGAAAGTGCTTGATGTGGGATTTTGAGTTAAATTCAAAACAAAAGAGGAAGCACTCTGAGCTCAATCACCCACAGAACCTCTCTCCGCATGCCTTTAATTTCTCAGGCTTGATTTTCCTTTTCTAACTTGATTGCTTTCAGGCAGCAATTTAGTTCAGTGCGGCTAATTTATCAAATTTAGTCATTAACTGCAGGCAGAAGCTAAACAAGCGCAGTGATAATGAAGTTCCTCTCATTACTGCGTGTTCTTCTGTCTGTCAAACACCACCAGGAGTATTTTAGTGTCTCTACACTGATTTATTTTAGTTTTTAATCTTTTTTTTAATATATATTGCACTTTTGTCCCATTTACGTAGTACGTATTTTCACTTTCAGTTGAATCTAATGTATCTAAGAATAATAATTTTCCGAGGTATCGTCACAGACTTTCCACGGTAAAGTAGCATTAACTGTTTTATTCACTCGAATTAATTCCGTGTTATTTGCACAGCTCTGAAAATGACAGATAAGAATAATTATGTGAGTGATCGCGACGGCTTAATCTGTCCTTTAGTCTCAAATAACAGGCCTGACAGGTTCGTCGTTAGAGACTCACAAAGTGCAAACCTGAGCTCGTCTGTCGCTGTAATTACTAACCGTACAGACGTGTCATGGTGTAAAGGCATTGACCTCATTTCCTCATATAACAAAAGTGCTGATATAAATGGCAAAAATAAGGGAGACAATTATGCAAATTAGTCTTTTTTTTTAACGTGAACATGAGTCGGTTTAGGTCAAACTGTTACGTACGTATTTCATTATCCACCAATGTCTGCGTTCTATCCGTGTGAACCCTGCACGGATTCCTGTTCCTGTTTAATTTTCCCGCCATTTACCTGGCCACGCCCACTTCCTGTCCCTGTTGTTTTCACCCAGACATCCAGTCCCTGACAGTTTGTCTTTGTTTCCCTGGTGTGTGTTTTTGTTTTGTTTTTTATTTTTTGCCTGGTTTCGATTTCAACGACCTCCAGCTAAAGATGTGTTGTGTAAAGATGTGGTTGTTGGTTGGTTAGTTTGTGATGGTTTGTTGGTTGGTTGGATGGCTGGCTGGTTGGTTGAAGTTGGCTGGTTGGTTGGTTAGTTAGTTTTGGTTTTTTTTTGGTTTTTGTGATGTTTGTTAGATGGTGTTGGTTGGTTGGTTAGTGTGTGATGTTTCTTGGTTGGTTAGTTGGTTTTCGTTGGTTGGTTGGATGGCTGTTTGGTTGATGTTGGTTGGTTGGTTGGTTAGTTTGTGATGGTTGTTTAGTTGGTGTTGGTTAGTTAGTTAGTGTTGTTTGGTTGGTTAGTTTGTGATGGTTTGTTAGGTGGTGTTGGTTGGTTGGATGGCTTGTTGCTTGATGTTGGTTGGTTTCTTGGTTAATTAGTTAGTGTTGGTTGGTTAGTTTGTGATGGTTTGTTGGTTGGTTGATTGGTCTGTTGGTTGGTTGGTTGGTTAGTTTGTGATGGTTTGTAAGGTGGTGTTGGTTGGTTGGTTGGTTGGATGGATGGATGGATGGCTGTTTGGTTGATGTTGGTTGGTTAGTGTGTGATGTTTCTTGGTTGGTTAGTTGGTTTTCATTGGTTGGTTGTTTGGATGGCTGTTTGGTTGATGTTTGTTGGTTGGTTGGTTGGTTGGTTGGTTGGTTGGTTGGTTGGATGGATGGCTGTTTGGTTGATGGTGGTTGGTTCGTTAGTTTGATGGTGGTTGGTTCGTTAGTTTGTGAAGGTTGGTTCGTTGGTTGGATGGATGGCCGTTTGGTTGATGGTTAGTTGGTTAGTTGGTGTTGTTTGGATAGTTAGTAGGTTGGTATGACTTCCTGCCCACTGTATTAAACTACTTGGATTCTGGACTGAACATCGTCTTCATCTTCTGTTTCCCAGTGTACGTTACATGGACAGATCTGGTTAAATCCAGTTCGACTCTGTGTAGACACCTACTGTTTGCTCCCTTCACCACCAACTCTCTCTTGCTTTGGTCAAAAAAACGTAAAACAAAGAATATAACAGTTCCTTAAGTTTAGCAAAACCTGTACGGATTCCTGTTCCAGGTCTTTGTGTAATTTTCCTGCCATTTATCTGAGCAAAGAAGACGATAATTATTTTAGCATTATATCTAGGAGGAGCTTATGGTTGACCACTGAATTTCAATGCCTTCAGGTTGGCGTTTTATAGCTACCGCTAATTTAACTTTTAAAACCTTCATCTCAGTGGTCATGAAACTGTTAAACAAGGCGTGTCCTAAATCCGGCCCGCGGCTCAGATTTTGTTCGGTCTGCAGCTTTGGTTTTTATAATGTATTATTTACGTCCAGGGACAGAAAATCGTCTCTGGTCACACGTCGTCCACATTAGCTCAGCTGCTCAGACGCTGTGCTTTGAAACCAGAGTCTCGGGTTAGTAACTGAGCCGTGACGGACAGATTCATGCGTTCACTTCCTGTTATGATGGATCTGACTCCAGATGTGAAACAAAGAAAGGACACTCCTGTGTTTAACCGAGACATCACCTTTTTTACGATTTACTATTTTATTTTCTATGCCTCCTTGGAATGTTATTTACTTATTCATCAGTGTCTTGTAAATTGCTTTTTTAAATCTACTTTCATTTGTGCGTACGCAGACGAAATTCCTCTTTTCTGTTGTTAAAATGTAAGGAAAATGCATTTAGGGGCGATTTCCTGGTGAGAAATGGCCAATGCGTAAATGGAATGTGTGAGTTTGAACACTTTAAAAGGGTCTTTAGGTCTTTTCAGCGTTTTATTCTGGATTCCCACTATAATTATAGTTAAATGTACATTACATTTCCTCTTCGTGGTGTTTTATGGACTCGAGATCCAAAGGTAAACGGAGTAAAGATAGAACAAGAATGCACATGTGCAAATTAAAGCCCAGTCCCTGACAGTTTGTCTTTATTTCCCTGGTGTGTGTTTTTGTTTTTTTGTTTTTTTGTTTTTTTGCCTGGTTTAGATTTATTTTCTGTGAACGACCTCCTGCTGACAAAGATTAAATATGAAAGATTAAATATGTGTTGTTGGTTGGATAGTTGGTTGGATGATGTTTGTTGGTTGGTTGGTTGTTGGATGGCTGTTTGGTTGATGTTGGTTGGTTGGTTAGTGTGTGATGGTTTGTTGGTTGGTTAGTTGGTGTTTGTTGGTTGGTTGGATGGCTGTTTGGTTGACGTTGGTTGGTTAGTGTTAGCTGGTTGGTTAGTTGGTTGGATAGTTTGTGATGGTTGTTTAGTTGGTTGGTTGGATGGTGTTTGTTGGTTGGATAGTTTTTGATGGTTGTTTAGTTGGTTGGTTGGATGGTGTTTGATGGTTGTTTAGTTGGTTGTTTGGTTGGATGGTGTTGGTTTGTTGGTTGGTTGGTTAGTTTGTGATGGTTGTTTAGTTGGTGTTGGTTGGATGGTGTTTGTTAGTTGGATAGTTTTTGATGTTTAGTTGGTTGGTTGGATGGTGTTTGATGGTTGTTTAGTTGGTTGGTTGGATGGTGTTGGTTGGTTGGTTGTTGGATGGCTGTTTGGTTGATGTTGGTTGGTTGGTGATGGGTTGTTTAGTTGGTGATGGTTGTTTAGTTGGTGTTGGTTGTTTAGTTGGTGATGGTTTATTAGTTGGTGTTGTTTAGTTGGTGATGGTTGTTTAGTTGGTGTTGTTTAGTTGGGGATGGTTGTTTAGTTGGTGTTGGTTGGTTGGTGATGGTTGTTTAGTTGGTGATGGTTATTTAGTTGGTGTTGGTTGTTTAGTTGGTGATGGTTGTTTAGTTGGTGTTGGTTGGTTGGTGATGGTTGTTTAGTTGGTGATGGTTATTTAGTTGGTGTTGGTTGTTTAGTTGGTGATGGTTGTTTAGTTGGTGTTGGTTGGTTGGTGATGGTTGTTTAGTTGGTGATGGTTATTTAGTTGGTGTTGGTTGCTTAGTTGGTGATGGTTGTTTAGTTGGTGTTGGTTGGTTGGTTGGTGATGGTTGTTTAGTTGGTGTTGGTTGTTTAGTTGGTGATGGTTG
Source organism: Microchirus variegatus (assembly GCF_963457635.1). Lineage (NCBI taxonomy): Eukaryota > Metazoa > Chordata > Actinopteri > Pleuronectiformes > Soleidae > Microchirus > Microchirus variegatus. Next base: position 1,859,183 of record NC_139804.1, read on the forward strand.
TTTAGTTGGTGTTGGTGTTGGTTGGTTGGTGATGGTTGTTTAGTTGGTGTTGGTTGGTTGGTTGGTGATGGTTGTTTAGTTGGTGTTGGTTGGTTGGTTGGTTGGTGATGGTTGTTTAGTTGGTGTTGGTTGTTTAGTTGGTGATGGTTGTTTAGTTGGTGTTGGTTGGTTGGTTGGTGTTGGTTGGATGGTGTTTGTTAGTTGGATAGTTTTTGATGTTTAGTTGGTTGGTTGGATGGTGATGGTTGTTTAGTTGGTGATGGTTGTTTGCTTTCAGCAGTTGCACAGAAACAGCTGCAGCACATGATTATTTATCTTAGCCGTCAGGATACATTGGCACATGGTGCGCGGTACAAACGCAGCGCTTGTTAAATCCACATCCCCGTGTGTGTTTACAGCTTCGCTGCCATGTGAACTGTGACTGCAGCGCGGCCTCTGCCTGGTGCTGGATTTGACCCGGAGTCCAGATTAGTGAGTCTCAGGCGCACTGTGGGTGCATTTATTAATAATACACTGCTCTGAATAAACTGCCGTAACAAAAGTTCTGCCTGAACTTGCCTTTTTTTTGGCTCTGCCTCCTGTGAAGTGTGACAGATTAGAGTTTTTCGCTCCATTATTCCCGTGAATCACATGTATTTGCAGTTGCCTCACACACTCGGAGGCGTCACAGCCTTGAGTGGATTTGGACGGCTGCCCTCCGTATCAATTAGAGCTCTATGAAGTTTTCATTATTTTTCGAACAGCAGATTTATTTACGTGGCGTCCCGTAGGTCGTAAATCTCAATGGATTTTCCCTCATTAAGCGATACTTTAATCACAAAGGAGACGATATCCACAGGATGTTTGTATTTGACTTGGAAAAATGATGAATGAGGTCGTCTGTGTTTGGTTTGGTCTGTGAGGAAAACTTAAAGGACTTCTGTCAGAGCCGCTTCAGTTATTTTAATACAAATACTTGATTTAAAGTAGATTTCTTTGGGCTTATTAAATATTAATACATATTTTACTTTACAAAGTTAATATCACTTTCCTAATGAGTCCATTGCTAGTTCTAGGTCTATCATCAATTAAATATTATACTGAGTTTGTGTCTCATGTATTCACCTGTCCTCATTATTTACCTGTCCTCATCACTCACTTGTCCTCATCATCGTTCACCTGTCCGTATGATCATTCACCTGTCCTCATTATTTACCTGTCCTCATTATTCATCTGTCTTCATCATTCACCTGTCCTCATCGTTCACCTGTCCTTATGATCTTTTACTTGTCCTCATTCACCTGTCCTCCTCATTCACCTTTCCTCATCATTCACCTGTCCTCATTATTCACCTGCCCTCATATTTCACATGTCCTCATCATTCACCTGTCCTCATCATCTTTCAACTGTCCTCATTATCATTCACTTTTCCTGGTCATTCCCCTGTCCTCATCTTTCACCTGTCCTCATCATCTTTCACTTGTCCTCATTCACCTGTCCTCACTCACCTGTCCTCATCATTCACCTGCCCTCAAATATTCACATGTCCTCATCATTCACCTGTCCTCATCATTCACCTGTCCTCATCATTCACCTGCCCTCATATTTCATCTGTCCTCATCATTCACCTGTCCTCATCATCATTCATCTGTCCTTATCATTCCCCTGTCCTCATCTTTCACCTGTCCTCATCATCTTTCACTTGTCCTCATTCACCTGTCCTCACTCACCTGTCCTCATCATTCACCTGCCCTCAAATATTCACATGTCCTCATCATTCACCTCTCCTCATCATTCACCTGTCCTCATCATTCACCTGCCCTCATATTTCATCTGTCCTCATCATTCACCTGTCCTCATCATCATTCATCTGTCCTTATCATTCCCCTGTCCTCATCTTTCACCTGTCCTCATCATCTTTCACTTGTCCTCATTCACCTGTCCTCACTCACCTGTCCTCATCATTCACCTGCCCTCAAATATTCACATGTCCTCATCCTTCACCTGTCCTCACTCACCTGTCCTCATCATTCACCTGCCCTCATCATTCACCTGTCCTCATCATCATTCATCTGTCCTTATCATTCCCCTGTCCTCGTCATTCACCTGTCCTCATCATTCACCTGTCCTCATCGTTCACCTGCCCTCATATTTCACATGTCCTCATCATCATTCACCTGTCCTCATCTTTCACCTGTCCTCATCATCACTCACCTGTCCTCATCATTCACCTGCCCTCATATTTCACATGTCCTCATCATTCAACTGTCCTCATCATCATTCAACTGTCCTCGTCCACCCACCCGTTTTTTCCCTGAATCCAGTAAAGTACTGCCTTAAATGTTTCCGTACCACAGTACGAATACCGATGCGAGGTTTTGGTCAGAAAATATCACCTTTAAATAACTGCAGACGTCAAATCCTCCAGGTTTCAGTCGAGACACAAAGAAATATTGGTTTTCCAAGTCAAGCCGAGTCACAGAGAGTATGTAGAGTTTGATTTACATGGTCTGTGGTGTGATTCTAATGAGTGTGAGTCCCTCAGGCAGCTGAACACAGGCTGCAGCTACATATTAAACACATGCTGTGCCTTCACTTTTCTGGTTGAACACGCAGCTACAACATGATGAATGTCTTCGATTAGCGACCGTCTTAAAAAAAAAAAACCGCGTCGCGCGCCTCACCGGCGGGCGTTTCCACGTCCCATTCACCAGCGTCGCTGTTCATGAAAGGAGTGAAAAACACCTTTGATTTCATCACCGGTGATCGTGAGAGCACAGTGGAGCGGACATTACTGCTGCTCACTGTAGCTCAGAGCTAAATGCTATCGTGATCCCATGGGAGCGCAGCAGCAGCAGCAGCAGCATCATCGCCACTGGCTATAAATTCATCCTAGATACATAATAATGTTAGAGGAGGATTCTGACCTGCTGGGAAACACCAGAGATGTTCATCTATCACTACTGTACAGTAAAGACATGAAAATAGACACAGAGTTTGTGCCTCGTATATTCACCTGTCCTAATTATTCACCTGTCCTCATCATTCCACTGTCCTCGTCATCATTCACCTGTCCTCGTCATCATTCACCTGTCCTCATCATTATTAACCTGTCTTCCTCATTCACCTGTTCTCATTATTCACCTGTCCTCATCATCATTCACCTGTCCTCGTCATCATTCACCTGTCCTCATCATCATTCACCTGTCCTAATCATTCACATGTCCTCAGCATCATTCACCTGTCTTCATCATCATTCACCTGTCCTCATCATCATTTACCTGTCCTCATCATCATTCATCTGTCCTCATCATCATTCCCCTGTCCTAATCATTCACCTGTCCTCATCATCATTCACCTGTCCTCATCATCATTTACCTGTCCTCATCATCATTCACCTGTCCTCATCATCATTCATCTGTCCTCATCATCATTCACCTGTCCTCATCATCATTCACCTGTCCCCATCATCATTCACCTGTCCTCAGCATCATTCACCTGTCCTCATCATCATTCACCTGTCCCCATCATCATTCACCTATCCTCATCATCATTCACCTATCCTCATCATCATTCACCTGTCGTCATCATCATCATTCCCCTGTCCTTATCATTCACCTGTCCTCATCATCATTCCCCTGTCCTAATCATTCATCTGTCTTCATCATCATTCCCCTGGCCTAATCATTTACCTGTCCCCATCATTATTCACCTGTCCTCATCATCATTCACCTGTCCTCATCATTATTCACCTGTCCTCATCATCATTCACCTGTCCTCATCATCATTCACCTGTCCTCATCATCATTTACCTGTCCTCATCATCATTCATCTGTCCTCATCATCATTCCCCTGTCCTAATCATTCACCTGTCCTCATCATAATTCACCTGTCCTCATCATCATTTACCTGTCCTCATCATCATTCACCTGTCCTCATCATCATTCACCTGTCCTCATCATCATTCATCTGTCCTCATCATCATTCACCTGTCCTCATCATCATTCATCTGTCCTCATCATCATTCACCTGTCCTCATCATCATTCACCTGTCCTCATCATCGTTTACCTGTCCTCATCATTATTCACCTGTCCTCGTCATTCACCTGTCCCCATCATTATTCACCTGTCCTCATCATCATTCATCTGTCCTCATCATCATTCACCTGTCCTCATCATTGTTTACCTGTCCTCATCATCATTCCCCTGTCCTCATCATTCACCTATCCTCATCATCATTCACCTGTCCTCATCATCATTCACCTGTCCCCATCATTATTCACCTGTCCTGGTCATTCACCTGTCCTCATCATTATTCACCTCTCCTCATCATTATTCACCTGTCCTCATCATCATTCACCTGTCGTCATCATCATTCACCTGTCCTCATCATCATTCACCTGTCCTCATCAACATTCCCCTGTCCTAATCATTCATCTGTCGTCATCATCATTCTCCTGTCCTAATCATTCACCTGTCCTCATCATTATTCACCTGTCCTCGTCATTCACCTGTCCTCATCATCATTCTCCTGTCCTAATCATTCACCTGTCCTCATCATTATTCACCTGTCCACATCATCATTCACCTGTCCTCATCATTATTCACCTGTCCTCGTCATCATTCACCTGTCCTCATCATCATTCACCGGTCCTCAACTAACTTGCGGCGCACGGTACGGCCAGATTTTGGAACCTCGTTTGTTGGGAGCGCATGCGTGAACTAAATTTCCGCTTCACCTGTAGGCGGAGTATTAGGCCCCGCCCAACAAGCAGAAAAAGAAAATTCCGACAACAGAAGAAGTCGTCGCCGACGAGACTCATCCGAGCCTCGAACCCCGACGGACCTTTTAGCTAATGAGCCGCTCGAATCGCACGTGTCCGATGTAGCTGTAGCATCGTTGTCTTTGTCTTCTTTTGTAGGAATGCGTCCTATTCCCTGCTTGCATACTTGTACCGCCACCCGATGGTGAAGTGTGTTACTACAGGACCCTGACGCGAGAGTATACCAGGGTACGCGATATGCGACGGGCGCCATTTGTGCACGGAGGTATACCAAGGCCTTGATCAACTAATTGATTTTTATGCTAACTGAAGGCTACATAGTTCCTCCAACATCCAACAACAATTTTTGTAGATGCTATCTTTAGCGCTATTTTGTGGGGGGCTGAGCTGCCTTGGCGGAGGTCTGCGCTCTCCGAGTGCTTTTCTGGTTTACTCTCTGTATCTTCAAGGTTCCAGAACATCCTCACAAATGTGCTTTTGGACGTGGTTCCTTTAAATGAAGCGGTCGGTCGTTCCATCTTCAGAGGGTTTTGAATTCAGACATTTGATCCACGTTCCCTCGGCAACAGAACAGGAATACATAATAACCTGACACACACACACGAGCAGGATTCCCCAGCACGACTGTAACACAAAGTGTCTTCACGAGGCTCCGTTTCAGAGACGAGAATAACACGAAACCACGGGGTAAAGTGACGGAGGACAAATAAGCGTTCGCCAGAGTCAGAGCACGACGCGACCGTCAGCACCTGAGTGACGATTCACGCTCAGAGAGCGAGACGATCGCGCTGCTACACTTTGTAATGAGCAGCGACTCTCGACGGATTTAGACCAGGAATAGAAAAAAACCCCGGAAACGGAGCGCGTTGTGGAGCTGGAGTTTGCTCGCAACTCTGGTTATTTGTATATTTGTGTGTTTGTTTGTGCTGCTTTTGTTGGAATGTGACAGCAAAGAAGCTGCTAATGTGTGTGTGTGTGTGTGTGTGTGTGTGTGTGTGTGTGTGTGTGTGTGTGTGTGTGTGTGTGTGTGTGTGTGTGTGTGTGTGTGTGTGTGTGTGTGTGTGTGTGTGTGTGTGTGTGTGTGTGTGTTCTTGCAGCATACTGAGGACCAGTGAGGGTTTTTAACCAACAAAGTGAGGTCATTTTTACGGAGTGAGGATATTTTGGCCGGTCCTCACTTTGTTTTCATTGAAATCACTTCCTTAGGTTGCTATAACATGCTATACTCAATTTGTCAAAAAAAAAAATTTGGACCAAACATTTTTATAAAAAATGTTTTCAAATTTTGGACGACTTAGTATACTATGATTTTTTGTCATATTTTTGACCAAAAATATTTGGTCAAAAAAATGTTTTTTATTTTGGTCGACATAGTATAGTATGACTTTTTTGTCAGATTTTGGACCAAAAAATGTTGGTCAAATTTTTTTATTATATTGGTCGACATAGTATAGTGTGACGTTTTTGTCAAATTTTTTCACCAAAAAAAAAAAAAAATCAAAAAGTTTTCCAGCCCTTTTTGCTCTGGGGCTCCACCTGCAGACATTTTATGGTACTGCAACCAGTAGTTCTTTGTTGATGTCATTCATGAAGTAGATATTTGTAATTGTGTTGATTTATAAAGTGGAAATGCTGGTCCTCACTTTGTCAGCAACCCAGTCCTCAGTATGCAGCAAGTACAAGAGTGTGTGTGTGTGTGTGTGTGTGTGTGTGTGTGTGTGTGTGTGTGTGTGTGTGTGTGTGTGTGTGTGTGTGTGTGTGTGTGTGTGTGTGTGTGTGTGTTCAAGGATTTGTTCCTGAAATGGCTCCAAAAATGAAGAAATCTATAAAGATGAGCTTCTGCTTTAACTGTTTCCTTCAGTGAGTGAAACTCATGATATATAACAAACATATAATAGGTGTGTTGTTCTCTGCAAACATTGATTTTTAAAGAAAGTAAAACAAGCCTCATTTCTGGGAAATTGATATTAAAAGAAAAAAAATAATGATGCCGGGCAACGTCTGCACTGTAAAAAAAAAAATGTATATATATATATATCTCAATTTGTCTTGATAAGATATTTACAGTGTACTTTTAGCTTTAATTACCAGGAACAATTCCCAGCTGCTCCTGGTTTGTGTTTTCACACCTGGTGTGGATTCATTATTTATTATGTGTTAAATCACAAATTACTGTGTGAAAATTCTTAAATTCAGCTCCACATCGAGTCTCAGTTTGTGTTAATTACAACTTTCTTAAATTTAGACCAGAGTTTGGTCTGTTTTGAAGAAGAAAATGTGGCTTAATTCTAATTGAGCAGTTTTTACAGTGCAGGTGTAAAATTCACTATCACAGATTGGTTTGTGTGGAAATAACACATTTCTGAATATTTGACCTGTTTTGTTGAAAGTGATTGGATTTACACTGTAAAAACAGCCCAACCAGAAATAAGACAAATATTCTTACATTTATTTATTTACAAGAATCTGGAAATTGTGTGTGAATACATATTTCGAGGCTAGAATATTTAAAAGTAGTGTTTGAGTCGCCTTAAAACGAGGAAAAACTGGCCAAGTTGTACTTATTTTCTTGATTGAGCTGTTTAAGAATTTAAATGTCTTATATTTGTACGCAGAAATTCTACGTATACACTGTAAAAACACATTCATAAACCAATATTCTTAAATTGAAATAAAGTTTCTTCTTTTAGTGTCAGCAACTGTAACTTTGCTTAATTTAACCTTTAAAACAAGATTGCACTGCAAAAATAGATTTAGATTTTTGAGTAAAATAAGCTTCGTTTCTTTTGGTAAATTGTTCCTATTTTTTTCAAGTTTTAGAGAAAATATCAAAATTGGTTTAAATATTTAACACCTGGTTTGTGAGTCAATTACAGAAGTAAAATTCACAAACACAGAATTCTAAGGTATAAATACTTGAATCAAGACCAAAAACTAACTAATAAGCTAAAAATTCTTACATGGTGCACAACTTTTTGTGTGTGTGTGTGTGTGTGTGTGTGTGTGTGTGTGTGTGTGTGTGTGCGTGCGTGTGTGTTATAATGTAATCTCGTGGAGAGGAGACTCTTACAATTAAAGTTTATGGAGCTGCGATAGTTTGGCGCTTCTCATTTCTTCTTCGTTGAAAGTTTTAAATGCGATGTAATTGAGAAGAGCGTCTTTGCGTGCAGACATAATTATAGTATGCAAATGATCCGGCTGTTTACGACTGTAACCCCCACCCACCCACACACACACACACACACACAGAGAGGAACCCCCCCCCGGGGGCCACTGAGCGTTGGTTTGGTCCACCGCTGCAGGAGACGACGTTGACTCCGCTGAACTCGGCCTGTCAATAATTATTCCAGTTTCCTGACAGAGTCACAGGAGGGCAGCTACACACTTCCTCGCCTCCATCCTTTAATTGGCTTTTACAGCTCGAGCTGACATTGTCGTGTCGAGACAGACAGACAGAGACAGACAGACAGACAGACAGACAGACAGACAGACAGACAGACAGAGAGAGACAGATGGAGAGAGAGACAGACAGATTTAGAGAGAGAGCACCTTTGTTTGTGGATTAGATTCAATGTCACGGTCAAAATGAACGACAACAGTGAAGGAAACTGAGAGAAAAGTGTCAACGATGAACTGATGTTTACACTGGATCAGTCTGGTCTGGTTTAGTTTGGTTTGGTTTGGTTTAGTTCAAACGTTTTTGGGGTTTTTTGTGTTTCCATGAAGAAAAGAACCACAATAACAAGCACCAAGAGTTCCATTTTTTGGCACCTTTTTCAGTTTAGGTCAGGGTGACCAAAATGTCCTCACTTTGACCAAAATGTCCTCACTTTGACCAAAATGTCCTCACTTTGACCAAAATGTCCTCACTTTGACCAAAATTTGTCCTCGTCTAGATTCATTTTGACAAAATGTCTTCTCGTAACTCAAATATCCTCAATTAGAAAAAATGTCCTCACTTTGGCAAAATGTCTTCAGTTAGACAAGATGTCCTGTTAGATGAGATTAAAATGATTGATTGCTGAATGACTATTGCTGACTATTATGATGGTGAATTTCAAGTCATTCCGAGATACTTTTTGTTTTCGAGAAGAAAGTCAGCTCACTGTCAAAGAGCATCAGGGTAAATTGATCATTTCCTGAATTTCAAAAATTCATGAAAATTATTCCTTAAAGGTACAATATGTAGTATTTATGGGTTTATATAACCCAAAATCCACTTTTTTATACATATGTGCTCCTGCATTGTCTAGTCGCTGTATAATAGTTTTTGTTTCATTTTCGTAGTGTTTCAAAAAGTCATGTAAAATAACACGGTCGCGGGCCGCGGTTGCATAGCCACTGTTAGCAGAGAGACGCCATGTTTCTACCGGAGCCTGTAAGGACAAACGCGAGAGAACAAATCAAGCGTCGCTTTACTTGTAGCAGGAAGTCCCGCCTCCTCTCTCTCCGCTCCGTCTGCTACGGCCGCGGTAGCTCCGCCCTCTCCCTCGCCTCACGAAACCTCATCTGCTGACACGGAGAAAGACGACGAGGACGACATTTGACCGGCTGAGGACACTGTAGCGCTCAGGGAAGAGAGGGGGTGAGCAGAGGAGCAGTTCTTTGTTGTAAATTTCAGCCTCTCCTCTAGATGGCACTATAAACTACTTACTTCACCTTTAAGAGATTTGCAAATATTTTCAACGGATCCTTGTTCTGGGTGATGTTGACTATTATGATGGTAAATTTCAAGTCATTCCGAGATACTTTTTGTTCTGCGAACAAAACCGTGAAGAAGCAAAAACACTTTGACTTTATTTCTGTAAATATGAGTTTATTTTCTCTTCTTCTCTGTCAGCGTTTGTTTGTAGAAGATCTACTTAACACTGAAGCGCTAATGTGTTTTCTCTTGTTTTGTTCTGTGTGTGTGTGTGTGTGTGTGTGTGTGTGTGTGTGTGTGTGTGTGTGTGTGTGTGCGTGTGTGTGGGCGAGTGTGTGTTAAGATGTTCTCGTGTAAATGTACGAACAGTTTATGCATAAATCTGCTCTCAGACTGAGTGTAAATATGAACTCTGTGTTCTTCACCTTTTGATGAACACAAGAATAAAGTAGTTATTGTGCTTTTAAATAACACTTAAAGATGTTTACTGTGGCCCATTTATAATAAACATAAACAGTATCTGTGCTTGTATAAGTTTAAGTACAGGTTTGAAGGTAAACAGCATTTAATTTATGGGTTAGATTAAATCAATTTAAAAATCAAATTGATTTTAATTTAAATTAAAATCAATTTAATTTATGGGTGATTAAAATTAAATTGATGATTTAAATCATTAAATCATCAAATCCATTAAAACTCTAGGACAGGTTTGTTCAAATACCAATGGTGCGAAATCGCCAAAAAAGTGAACTTTCAATCCAAAATGGCGGCCTTCCTGTTGGGTTTGGATCATGGTCATAATGTCATTTTTTCTTCACCTTGACCTTCTATGCACATATACCAATTTTCATGCACGCTCAAGAAACATGCTGCTCTAAAAAAAAAAATTGGGGGGGTGTTAGACGTGAATTTTCACCAGGTCTGATGAAAGGCCTCAAAAACACAATTCATTTGGAGGAAAAATTATAATAATAATTCCTTCATTTTCAACCTTGAAGTGAAGTATCCTCATTAAAAATATGTTTTTTATGTTCTTCACATAAAATAATCCAAGGTTAATGAGGCTGAGGTTGAAAAAAAAAATAAAAATAGCATAATTTTTCTCACAGAAAACATTAAACTGAAAACAACATTCAAAATTGGTCATTTTTAAAAAAAATTACTGTCATTTTTAAATTTTGCCAATAAAAAAAGACATTTTCTCACCTGAATTCTCATTAAGTTCATGCAGAAATTCATTTTAAAGCCGCTTTGTTCCAAATGTCATCTTTACAGGACATTTGCAGTGTATTTTAACTTAAAGAAGTACATCCTGATAAGATTATTTCCTCAGCTCTTTTAACCGCCTACTTTTGAACGGATTATTGACTTAATCTCCGCGTTAATCCACGTAGGCAGTCGTCAGTTATTGTTGTTATTATTATTATTGTAGGTGAAGTCGTTAAAAAAACCCTGCGACAGTCTTTCCCTCCCTCACAATTTTCAGTAAAAGAAATATCTTTGGCAGACGTGCTGCGCTGCCAACGATAAAGGAAAAGGAGTGTTGTTAAATAAATAAATTCTCTCTGGGGGTTTGTGTGAATTCTCTCACACGGTGAAACCACCCGGCGTTTGTCTTTGTGAGAGAAAGAGCTTCAGCCGCCGCGTAAAAACCACCGAAACACAGACGATAACTGTGTTCCTGTCCCGTCTTCATCTGCCTTTAATGTTGTTTTGGTGAATAAAAAAAAACGCTCACGGTTTGTTTTTCTCAGTCCAGTGAAACACAGTCAGACTCCGTGTTATTCTGTCACTGCTGATTAAATGTGATCCTGACACAAAAAAAAACCTCCCGCTGCTTTAAATATTCCGTTATCTCTGGAAATAAAAACGTATCAGAGTTTGATCCGTGCTGACTTTATAGCGGCGTGGATTTATGCAGATTTTACACCTTGATTTAAATGTTTCTTTATTTAAAATGTTCTTTCTAGAGCACATTTAAAAACAACCAAGGTTTGTGCTTGAAAACATCAAATCAATTAAAACTCTAGGACAGGTTCGTTCAAATACCATTGGTGCGAAATCGCCAAAAATCGCCAAAAAGTGAACTTTCAATCCAAAATGGCGGCCTTCCTGTTGGGTTTGGATCATGGTCATAATGTAATTTTTTCTTTATCTTGACCTTCTCTGCACATATACCAATTTTCATGCACGCTCAAGAAACATGCTGCTCTTCTGTTTTTCGACACACATTCACCGAAACCATTTTTAGACGTGAATTTTCACCAGGTCTGATGAAAGACCTCAAAAACACAATTCATTTGGAGGTAAAATAATAACTAATAAGTAAAACCTTAAAATAGTGATATTATTAGAACCGGGTTGATCCTGAAGTGAAGGCCAAAGAGAAGAGTTCGGTCTTTTCTAACATCATTTTTAATTTCCATTTCCATTAAGTTTAGATGCAGCTCCAGAAAATAAAATATACCCCGACTTTTTAGTCTAAACTAAAATCAGCCTGAACAAAAACAAATCTATAATAAATATTTTGTGTATTTTTTAAGTTACGTACTGCAGCTTTAAAATCCATGTTTGATTTCTTGTGTTTGTATGAGAGTGAGGACATTTTGTCTTTTCCTCACAAGTTTAAAGGGATTTTTTTTGAGGTTAAGACCTGGTTTAAGGGTTAACTTTAGGGTTTAGTTGTGATGGTGAAGGTTAGGGTTAGTCCACATGTTTCTGGTCTTTGTTGGACCCTGTTAGTCTACATGACTCTGTTGGACCCTGTTAGTCTACATGTTTCTGGTCTTTGTTGGACCCTGTTAGTCTACGTGTCTTTGGACTCTGTTGGACCCTGTTAGTCTACGTGTCTTTGGACTCTGTTGGACCCTGTTAGTCCACATGTCTCTGGATATTTTTTTTTTTTGTTCTTCACATGAAAGAATCCAAGGCTAATGAGACTAAACAAATACCTAGCATACTTTTTTTCTCACAGCAAACATTAAAGAAGTGTTAAACTCAATCAGTTCATGAATTAATCACATATTTATCTATTTTTCTGAGTAAAAATATAACGATTGAACCGTTTTTAGACAGAATTCATGACGAGCTAACTTAATCTGTTCATCTGTTCACTGACGAGCTAACTCCTGTTAGCGTGAATTTAGCTGAGCCATCGTGCGCGTGTGTGTGTGTGTGTGTGCGTGTGTGTGTGTGTGTGAGACAAACTTCCACTTTACTTTTTCTTTTATAAATTTGACATGTGCTTTTTTAAATATTTCATCAATTTCGCCGCAGGCTCCTTCAAAACAAGTTGAGTTCAGGGATATATATTCATGCTGTTTTTGTATCAGATGATTTTGCTGTGGGCACAATGTGGAGGAAAGAGAAAATAATAAAATAAAATGAAATAAAAACCCTCCGTGAACACCGGCTCAGTGAGGAGGGAGAACACTGTGGATATAAAGACTCAAATTAGCCACAGACGGAGCTGCAACCACAGAAATGTGGATATTTTTCAGTTTTTCTTACACTATAGTTGTTGTAAACACGTTTATGTGTCAATTCATGTACAATATATACAGTTTATATCAAATAAACCATGATATACTGTTAGTGAGGGGCTTCTATTCCACATAAGTTAACCTATGTTATTAAAATATTGGGAAGTATGTCCCGGTAAGTCCGTTGAGTAAATGTTTTAATATATATGGCGTTTGTTTGATACTAGTAACATCTTATTCTTCATCTTACTGTCATTTCCAGCTTAATAATAATAATAATAATAATAACAGTAATAACATAGTAATAATGTAGTAATAACATAGTAATAATATAGTAATAACATAGTAATAACAATGCAAACTCAAAGGTCAGACTGGGATCTGAGTGTGGCCCTTTTCTTTCTTTCTACTTTTATCTGGAAAATAAACATTGACGTGATTCAGCAAATTAAAGATTTTAGTTTTTAATCGCGGTGAAGTGGCACACTTCACACTTTAGCGTTTGCGCTACAAACTTCTGGAGTTCTTCACATTCCCTGGGTTTTTGTTTTTTTTGCGATTCTGAAGATCTCACCGCACAGAACTCGCGATTTGTCATGTCTAACGCGCCGCGGGATCGTTTTGTACAATTTTGTGACGCGATGGGAGCGCTAGCCGTCACTGTGTTTTAACTAGTGCTAGCGTGTAACGCGTTTCCACGACGACTTATCGGGAAAAGTCGCACGTGACGTCATGTTTACGTGCCGCGGCACCGGAGTCCAGGCACCGTTTACCAGTTAGCTCCGTTAGCTCCATTAGCTGTGTTAGCTGCGTTAGCTCCTTTAGCGCTGTTAGCTCCTTTAGCGCCGTTAGCGCGCCTACAGTGGAACTGGAGCGGTCTGTTTATTAAACGTAAAGAGCATTGGCCTCTGTTTTTAAAGTTTAGCGTTACTTTAGAGACTCATTTTAACAATCTGGAGTCACGTGAACATGCGTCACGCGTGTGTCTTTTTACGCTCAGTCGTCATGGAAACGCGCCGTGCGTTGACGTGCGCTAACGTCGACGCCGTTAAACCGCCGCAACGTAACAAAACTTTTCACCGTCGACCAAAGAATTGTTGAGACGAACGAAAGCGGAGAAACCGTCGTCTTGTGTCGTTTCACAACAGCGACACAAGACGGCGGTTTCCACGAGAGAGTCTGTGCGTTGACGTTTTTTTATGTCAACTTGTCGCGCGACAAATCCTCGTGAACGCAGGCGATCGAGTCACTGAGGTCGGACGAGGCAAACGTTCTGTCGCCGACATTTTCTCCAAAGCCAGAAAAGTCAGACGCGTCACTTTAATTTATCTCCGTTAACAGGAATTCTTATCGTCATCGGTTGAAGCTCGCGGCGTTAGCTGATGCTGATGCTGATGCTGATGCTGATGCTGCTGCTGCTGCTGATCCACTGGGCTCTATCATGGTTATTATTGAAGGATGGCTTTTTACACCCGTCACCACAGGCGTGTTCCCTTCAACAGTGAAATCGATACATCTAAAGGCAAATCTGAAATCGCTGCTACGTCCTCACAAAACTACCCAGAATCCTCCTCAGAGTGAACGATATAGAGAGAGAACCAAACCAGAAATCAGCTGCATCTCAGCTGCTGTTTTCACGTCTTTAGGTTTTTCCTGTCGGTGTGTGATTTACACGACAGGTTTCTGTCTGCTTCTGCAGAAGCACCGGAGGGAGCAGAGACCATGAAAAGGTCATAAAACTCCCCGAGCGCTGCAGACAACTGAACCTTTTCATTTCCTGCCGTTAATTCTCCACCTCGATATAGAAGTCGGAGGGAAAAAACGAAGGAAACGTCGTCACGTGACGGAGAAATGTAAAGAAAAACTGTGGGATTAAACGCTCGGGCGGGAAAACACACAGTTATTTCAATTAAAACGTCGTGCTGATGCTGATGCTGATGCTGCTGATGCTGATGCTGATGCTGCTGATGCTGATGCTGATGCCTTTCATCATCTCCAGGTTCCATTATTTCAGAAAAAGCTTCATTTCATCCTGTGATTGATGCGTCGCTGGCAGCAGCAGCAGCAGCAGCAGCAGCAGAAATAATCTCAGTCTGACTCTGGGTTTTTTCGCACAATAAAAGCTGAAATCAACGCTATTTATTTGTTCAAAGTGTGTTTATGTGACGCCGGGAAAGAAGAATCACCTTTAGTGTCGGGTTAATGCTAATAAATGCTGTAAGAACTAAACATTATGACGTTATTTAATGATGTTATTCAGGTTCATTACACTTTATTCAAGGAAAACAAACAAATTAACTATAATTAAGTATTAATGAAACTTAATTAATGCTCCTTATGCGTCTTATATAAACAAACAGATTCTAAACTCATGAGTTGAATAAGTGTATTTTAAATAACATTAATAAATGTTGTAATAAGCATATTTTTAATGTTATCCAGGATAATTAAGGTATTAATTTATACCTTATTCTTAATGGACGTACCACAGAGGCATTATTTAACTATAATTAACCATTATTAATGCTTCTTTTGTGAGCCTTAAACAACCACACATTTACTAAACTCATTTTTTTTCCCTCTTTACAATACGTGTATATTAATTAAAATTAATAAACGTCATAAATGAACATTTAAATAAGGTAAATTAAGGTAATAATTTATACCTAATCCAATTCATCTGTTAACACAGTAATGACCGTTAAAAATAACTCCTTTCACATTAACTGTTAAAGGACATAACTTTTTCACTATAATTAAGCTTTAAAGGTGCCATATGTAAGAATGTGGCCAAAAACGGTTACTACATTCAATTCAAAAATACCGAGGTCTTTTAGGTTTCGTTTTCTGACGTAACTGGCAACCTGTGGTTGCTCGGCAGCTGAGACTCTACTGACTGCAATGATTTCAAAACATAAACATGATTTGCAGTCTGCAAAATATTTTTTTTAATGCAAATATTTTGTCTGTACTGTTGTTGTTGGTGAGTTCAGTTTGTTATATGAACATTATTCCTGAGTCTCTGTGACATATTAGGAGGATTATATGGCCAGTTGCTTTATTATTTATTGCATAATTGCACCTTTAATTAAGCGTTATTAACATGTATTAATGCTCCTTGTAAGGTCCAGGGGTCAAAACTGGGCAGAAATGTTTTTGTGCAGCCCCCGCGGTCAAGTGGGAGGGAACTGGGCTCGTAAAATGGAGGTTTCACAGGTTGGAATCCTGTGGAGAGTGGAGGTCTGGGCTGTTTGTGAGCAAGGCAGCAATTCTGTGGGAGAATGAAAGTGCTGCACATGGTGTGTGTGTGTGAGTGTGTGAGTTCACTCCTGGTGTCAGAGGCGATTCTAGAGTCTGTAGGGGCCCGAAGCAAAAATTCTCAGGGGGACCTTCCAACCAGTTAAAAAAAAAAATATATATATATATTTTTATTTTTATTTTTTTAAATGAATGAAATAACATTTAATAACAACCTTGTTATTAAAACGTATGTGAACATCTAAATGTAAAGAACAATAAAATACTGTAAATAACTTTTAAAAAAACTATGTAAACTAAGTAAAAAAAATACATTACACTGTAAAGAACCCACATTATAAAACAATATAAATATATAGAACAATAAAATACTGTAAATAACTGAAAAAAACATATATAAACTGAGTAAAAAAGTTATGCATTACACTGTAAATAATCCTCTTCATTTTACAACTTGCAGAACGATAACTTCACACAGGTTAAATTGAGGTGGGGCCCCTTTGGGGGGGGGGGTTTTCTACTGAGATGTCATTGTTTTTTAAGGGGGACGGGGAGGCGGCTGCTCACTGCACATTTCAGTAAAAACAGCCCTCAGGCTCCGAGTGTCGGGGGCCCCCTATGGGCTCGGGGCCCCCAGCAGTTGCCTGCCTTGCCTGTTCACAAGCTGCGCCTCTGTGTGTGTGTGTGTGTGTGTGTGTGAGTTCACTCCTGGTGTGATGGTGTAATAATGACGGGTTAAACGCTGAGGTCACGTTCACCTGCACTAATTGGAGTTTGTGTGTAAAAATAACGGTTTTCTGAATGATTTTATTCCTCTCGTGTGTGTGTGTGTGTGTGTGTGTGTGTGTGTGTGTGTGTGTGTGTGTGTGTGTGTGTGTGTGTGTGTGTGTGTGTGTGTGTGTGTGCTCTGTTGCAAACGAGGTTCACCCTCATGACTGTGTCTCTCTCTCTCTCACAGGAACCTGGAAACAGATCAACGATGGATCGTCTGCTTCTGTCTGTCCTGCTGTGCGCGGCGGCGGCGGCGGCGGCGGCGGACGCTTACAGCTGCCCCGGCCGCTGCATCTGCCAGCACCTGTCGCCCACCCTGACGCTGCTCTGCGCCAAGACGGGTCTGCTGTTCGTGCCGCCGACCATCGACCGCAAGACGGTGGAGCTGCGGCTCACCGACAACTTCATCACCGTCGTCCGCAAGAAAGACTTCCTGAACATGACCAGCCTGGTCCACCTCACGCTGTCGCGCAACACCATCAGCCAGATCGCGCCGCACGCCTTCGCCGGGCTGCGCTCGCTGCGCGCGCTCCACATGGACGGCAACCGCCTGAGCGTGATCAAGAGCGACCACTTCAAGGGCCTGGTCAACCTCAGGCACCTCATCCTGGGCAACAACCAGATCCACCAGGTGGCCGGCACCGCCTTCGACGAGTTCGTCGCCACCATCGAAGACCTGGACCTGTCCAACAACAACCTGCGCGGCCTGCCGTGGGACGCCATCGCCAGGATGGCCAACATCAACACGCTCACGCTGGACCACAACCTGATCGACCACATCGAGGCGGGCACGTTCACGCTGCTCACCAAGCTGGTGCGCCTGGACATGACGTCCAACCGGTTGCAGAAGCTGCCGCCCGACAGCCTCTTCCAGCACGCCCAGGTCCTGTCCGACGCCAAAGTCTCCAGCTCGTCGTCTCTGGTCGTGAGCTTCGGCGGGAACCCCCTCCACTGCAACTGCGAGCTGCTGTGGCTGCGGCGGCTCACGCGGGAGGACGACCTGGAGACCTGCGCCTCGCCGGAGCTCCTCATGGACAAGTACTTCTGGTCCATACAGGAGGAGGAGTTCATCTGCGAGCCGCCGCTGATCACCAAACACCTCGCCACCAAGCCCTACGTCATGGAGGGCCAGGGCGTGACGCTCAAGTGCAAAGCCGTGGGCGACCCGGACCCCAAGATCCACTGGCGCTCGCCGGACGGCAAACTGGTGCACAACAGCTCGCGCACGCTCCTGTACGACAACGGCACCCTGGACATCCTCATCACCACGCTGAAGGACAGCGGCGCGTTCAGCTGCGTGGCGTCCAACGCGGCCGGCATCGCCACCGCCGCCGTGGAGATCGACATGATCCCGCTGCCCTTGTTCGTGAACAACACGGGGCACATGCGCGAGGACCCCGGCCTCTCCGACATCACCACCTCCTCCAAGTCCGGCAACGACACCAAGGGCTACGACAAGCAGGACAGGAGGGTGGTGGTCAGCGAGATGACCTCCTCGTCCGCCGTGATCCGCTGGCCCAGCGAGCGACACATCCCGGGCATCAGGATGTACCAGATCCAGTACAACAGCTCGGCGGACGACACGCTGGTGTACAGGTGAGACGTCTGCACCCGACCGTCTGCCGAAGGTCTGTTACGGCAGATTGACGGATACCAAAGATGCAAAAAAAAGAGGATTAAGTGTGTCCAAAAATAAGCAGCAGGTTGGAGGTGTGGGCGACACACAGAGGAAGAATTCTTTTGCATAAATTAAAATATCATTAACATCAGAATGCACTGTAACGTGCTCTGAATGTATAATGAGTCATTCATATATTCACAGATTATGGTAAACAGTCGGTATATAATCGATCTGATTATTGTCTTAGTTTGACCAAGAAGTGAGTAGAAAATGAAGATAAAATAATTATATTGCATTTTTAATAATGTGAATTTTCTTTTAGCCTTTTCTATATTCGGGTCAGGTCTACAGAGGCGGCCATTTTGGACCGCCATGTGTTTACAGTAGCCCACACCGGACAAAGTTGTGATGCTAACTGAAGGCTACATAGCAAGAGTGAGGTGATATTCAGCTGTAACAGTAAATGTCGCACTATACCTTTAAAGTCAACATGTTAGTCTGACATGCTAACGTGGTTTCGATGACAACACTACGGTGGCCCTGAGGTGCAAAACAAACAAACAAACGCAAATCAAAAAACACAAACGCAAATCAAAAACACAAAAACATTAATTCAAAACGGAAACACAAATCACACAACACAAAAGCAGAAAACACAAAAACATTAAATCACAACGCAAACACAAAAGCAGAAAACATATTTTAACATAGCTTTTGTGTTTGCGTTGTGTGATTTGTGTTTGTGTTTTGCACCTCAGGGCCACCGTACAACACAGAGAAAAACATGGATAAGTCTAGACTGGAGGAGCCTGAATTTAATCTGCCTAAAACGACGTTTTCGTGTAAATGAAGGGAGAAAACGCATTTTATTTTTTTACGATACTTAGCTAGCTGTGTACGTAGCCTAAATATTGTATTCAAGTTTCAGACGTAGAAGATTGTTCTTTATATTAAAATGGACGCTAAAACAGCTCCGAGATTGGTTTTTGAGTAGTAGTAGTTGTCGCCAGATGTCGCCCCCTGGTGGTTCAATCCCAATGTTTGTATACTGGGACAAGGATAGTTACCCCGTAGTGCAGGATTTATAGAAACCAAATATTGTACAAACAAACACTGTATACACAAGGTTGTCTTGAGAGACATAAATATGCCGTTGAGCACTGCCGTGACCATGCCAGACCTGTAGGTGGCAGTGTAACTGGAAGTATAGCTAATCAAAATCCTGAAAAAGAACAACAATGGGAAACTAGATTTTTACCCACATTAGTTTTATATAATATTCGTTTTCAGTGACCTAAAACGAGGTTTTCGCATTTTATTTTCCGATACTTAGCTAGCTGTGTACGTAGCCTAAATATTGTACTCAAGTTACGGACGTAGAAGATTGTTCTTTATATTAAAATGGACGCTAAAATAGCTCCAAGATTCGTGATTTGACTGTACGTGGTGTTGGTTTTTGTGTCATAGTAGTCGTAGTAGCCAGAGGTCGCCCCCTGGTGGCTCCATCCCACTTCCTGGGCATCACTTTCCACAGCAGATTTTTCTAAACAGGCTACGACGACGACAACAGTGCGGAGTGTTATTTGTAGCCATTAGCTGAGTAAATCATTAGCGTCCAGCTCTTTAAACGACCGACTGAGATGTGTTTTTTTTTTCCGCCGTCATTAAAAACATAACGTGACAACAAACAACAACGTGAGGGCCGCGTAGCTTTATTTTCTGTCGTTAGCGAGCGTCTGCGTTAATTGCTTACAAGACAGGAGTTTGTTCTCGGATGCGGTCGTCTAACGATCGGCTCGTCCGCGGCGGTGGAAGCAACTTTCAGATCAATTATTTACGAGCGAAGGAAACAGCAGCAGCAGCACGGCATATACATCCAGACGTTTAAATTATACAACAGTATCAGCTCTTATTGTTCAAAGAAAGACGGCAAATCGTGACATAATTAGATTTTAACACGTCAACGCTGACATTTCAGTGTTGGGGGGAAAAAAGGTCAAGGTGGAGCTTTTCTTTGGAAACTTATTTTACCGAAAGTTTAGCGCAGATATTTTCACAGTGTGACACACAATAATATCACTTATGTACCGAGAAACTATAAATTAGATCACCGCGACACAAAGTCATATCCTGATAAATTTAATCCCGCCGCGTCTCGACCCCCCCGCCGTCAACTAATCGAATCATTTCCTGCTCTTTGACACGTCACGCGCGTTTGTAAAGTCGTCAAAATGTAACGGATTTAATTGAGACGAGAATTCACACGGTTTCGATGCAAAGTTACCAGAATGAGAATCAGAATACTTTGAAAAAACAACACATTGTAAAATGTTTACATTTAACGTGATATAAACATGACAGGAAATACTGCTTACTAAGCGATAGATGACCTTTTAAGTCTTAAGTATAATACTGAAAATATTGAAAATATTGAAAATATTGAAAATGCGCTGTTCCCACAAGGATTATCGTATCCACCTCAAATTTTGTGGAAATATTTAAAACCTAATCTTGATTCAGAGTTGTAAATATCGTGACTTTTTGCGTAACGGTGTTACCATGGTGACGCTGCAAATTCTGCCAGAAAATAGGAAAATTGGACATGACGGCCATCAATTAGCTCCATTTTACATTTCTAGCTCGACTCGGCTCGGTTCTACTCGCGTTACTTTTTTCGATTTTTATCACAACGTGTATAATTTCAAGATTTGCACCTGGATCAACAAATACTTTTAGTTACTCTTTATAAACATAAAGAAAAATACTAGTAGAATACGTGACGTATGTCAGGAGAGAGTATACCGATAAAGTATCTCAATGAATCCCCAATATGCTGAGTCGTGAGTGAAAACCAGCTTTATATAAGTCACTCAATCTGGTTTACCTGATAGCACCACTTCCTTTCAACCTGGCCTTCAAAATAAGAGCCACTGACTTTGGCTTTTTACTACTTCCTCTTTTAGCCAAAACGCTTGGTATTTGGTATTACTGTTGTGATACATTAGAGGTAACAGGAAGTATTAGTCACACTTCGGCGGCCATTTTGAGCCACCATGTTTTTACAGTAGCCCGTAATGGACAAACTGAGCTTCTTCCCGTTTGAGATTTAAAGGCGCCATATGTAAGAATGTGGCCAAAAACAGTTACTACATTCAAATTCAAAATACCGACGTCTTTTAGGTTTCGTTTTGTAACGTAACTGGCAACCCGTGGTTGCTCAGCAGCTGAGACTCTACTGACTGCAATGATTGGTAGACGGCGGTAGGTGGCGCCACATGACGCCAAAACATGATTTCAAAACATAGACATGATTTGCAGTCTGCAAAATATTTTTTTTAATGCAAATATTTTGTCTGTACTGTTGTTGTTGGTGAGTTCAGTTTGTTATATGAACATTATTCCTGAGTCTCTGTGACACATTAGGAGGATTTTATCATTTATTACATAATGCACCTTTAATGCTAACTTTAGGCTACGTTATAGTTCAACAGGTGAGTGACACTTCACACTGTCCCTTCAAGTACGATGCTAATGTTTTGATGTGTTCTGCAGTAACTGACGCAGATCAAATCCGAGCCGCGTTAAAGGATTAAAACGCTGACTTTTGTCAGATATAATGAGTCGCTCTGTCGTATAATTTTCTCATTTGGTTGTTTTGTCTTTAGGTGAAACATTATTACGTGCAGATGATCACATTCTTCCCCCACGGGGCAGAAACGGAACAAGCTAGTAATTACATTAACTCCAGCGATGACCCTCCGTGTTCGTCGTCGTGTAATCACGCCGTCGCCGACACAAACGCGACCTCGGGTTTATCGTAACTGCCGTCGTCGTTGAGCCGGCAGCTGTCGTGTCGTCGCCGCCGTCGTCTCAGTCCGTTGTCGTCTTTCTCTGTCGTTTCAAACACGATGTCGACAGAGCGAGTTCTTATTGGCGTTTTATAACGTGACAGATTCTCTCGCGAGTCGGCTTTAATGGAGTGTGCTGCTTTTTTATGATTATCTGCCAGAGCCGGAGTTTATATTTTAGGGCCCACACACACGAGGAGGAGTTTTGTGCCGTATCATGTTTTTTATCCACATGGAACAGTTAAGAATATTGGAAATATTGAATCGTGCGCTCCACAGGGATTATCGTATCCAGTGCAAATATTGGCTAAATATTTAGAACCTAATGTTGATTTAGAGTCGTAAATATCGTGACGTTTTGCGCAACGGTGTTACCATGGTGACGCTGCAAATTTTGTTGAAATACTGAAAATATTGAAAATGCGCTGTTCCCACAGGGATTATCGTATCCACCTCAAATTTCGGCGAAATATTCAAAATGAAATGTTGATTCAGAGTTGTAAATATTGTGACGTTTTGCGCAACAATGTTACCATGACAACGCTGCAAATTCTGCCAGAAACGCGAAAATTGCTTATCCACGTGTTGAAATACTGAAAATATTGAAAATATTTCCACATGCTTTTCCCACAGGGATTATCGTATCCACCGCAAATTTTGGCGAAATATTAAAACTGAATGTTGATTCAGAGTTGTAAATATCGTGACGTTTTGTGGAATGATGTTACCATGGCGACACTGCAAATTTTGCTAGAAAAACGGAAATTGTCGACGTGTTGAAATACTGAAAATATGGAAAATGCGCTGTTCGCACAGGGATTATCGTATCCACCTCAAATTTCGGCAAAATACTCAAAATGCAATGTTGTGTCTGAGTTGTAAATATCGTGACTTTTTGCGTAACGGTGTTACCGTGGCGACGCTGCAAATTCTGCTAGGAAATTGGAAAATTGGACATGCCGGCCAACGGATGAACAGATACTCATGAAACCTGACACACACGTCAACAGCACAACAACTGCACAAGCCTGATGTGGGTTGCAAGGCAAAATGGCACCACAGCGCCCCCTGGAAAATTTTAAATCAACAGCCCATGTAGCTGAAATTTGACACACTAAAAAAATTAAACATGAGCGCAAAGTGGAAACATCTCAAAACGCCACCCTTGTGTTTTTGTACATGCAAACAATTTAAAAAAAATTTTTTTTTGTGTGATTTCTGTGATTGTATGCATTGTAATGTATATTCTCCAGGTTTGGTGTATATCCCTGTGGCGCCACATACAG
Source organism: Microchirus variegatus (assembly GCF_963457635.1). Classification (NCBI taxonomy): domain Eukaryota; kingdom Metazoa; phylum Chordata; class Actinopteri; order Pleuronectiformes; family Soleidae; genus Microchirus; species Microchirus variegatus. The sequence continues at coordinate 1,882,854 of NC_139804.1, forward strand.
GCCTGGCATGTGTACTACAGCCGAGAGTCGTTTTAGGGGTTGTTTATGGTTTTAATGTGTGTCTATCTTCTGTTTCTCTCTCTCTCTCTGCAGAATGATACCGTCCACCAGCAAGAACTTCTTAATCAACGATCTGGCCGCCGGCCGCGAGTACGACCTCTGCGTGCTGGCGGTCTACGACGACGGCATCACGTCGCTGACGGCCACGCGCGTGGTCGGCTGCGTGCAGTTCCACACGGCCAGCGAGGTCAGCCAGTGTCGCTTCCCGCACAGCCAGTTCCTGGGAGGCACCATGATCATCATCATCGGCGGCATAATCGTGGCCTCGGTGCTGGTGTTCATCATCATCCTGATGATCCGCTACAAGGCGTACAGCGGCCCGGAGGACGCCAAGGCCAAGGTCAGCTCCAGCACGCACTCGCAGACCAACGGCAGCCAGCAGCGGCTGCGGCGCTCCGCCTCCAAGCAGCCGTCGGACGAGGGGGGCGGCCAGCGCGAGGCCCCGGCGCCCAAAGAGTGCACGGCCATGGTGCTGCGCGTGCACGACGAGAAGAGGGAGGAGCCGGGCGGCGCCGCCGCCGCCACCACCACCGCCGTCCTGGAGGTGGAGCTGCCTCCGCTGACGGCGGACCGGATGAAGAGGAGGACCAGCCTGGACGCCCACTGCTCCGGTCCGCCGTCCGAGGACACGCAGACGGACAGCAGCCTGACGGGCTCCACCATGTCGCTGTGCCTCATCGGCGCCAAGGAGGCCAAGGACAAGAAGAGCGCCCTGGCCAACGTGGGCCTGCTGCCCAACGAGCTGGCACGAACTAGGCACCGGTTCTCCTTCGACGGCGGCGACTACTCCATATTCCAGAGCCACAGTTACCCGCGCCGGGCGAGGACGAGGTGGCACAAGTCCACCAACCAGCTCGACGCGGAGTCGTCGTCGTCGCCGCTCGCCAACCGCGGGGTCACGTTCAGCAGCACCGAGTGGATGCTGGAGAGCACGGTCTGAGCGCCGCGAGCGACGCACATTCGTTCCGATTAAACGCAAGCACATTCACGTACGTACACCCGGGGCGGCGGGCGGGGGGGAGCGGCTAATGCTGCGTTCCAGAGCCCATCAAAACAAATGGGATGTGGGACTTATTCTACCTGGATTGTACTAGCTCCTACTTCGAAGCGTTCCAGCGATTGAAGTCGAATGTTTGAGAAAAACGGACGGATCGCCGCGCTTTAGATTTATGTTTGAAGAGGCGTTTTGACTGTCCGTGAGTGTACTACTTTTACCGTAGCCCTACTTACTTTTACCGTAGCCCTACATATCTTCATGCGATAAAACTGCTGTGTTTAAAACAAGTCTACACACAGAAAAGTAAAGTTGATAGCCTATTCGTGTGACTCCGTGGGCGCCGCCATTATCCTCCGACGTCATTTTGGTGAAGTCGGGGTTAGGTCAATCAGCCCCGACTTCGCGAGTACGAGGTCCCACACTTCGACAGGTATTCCAGTGCACTTTTTTCTAGTTGGAGGTCGGATAAGTCCCACGTCCAACTGTTTTGGACGGTTCTCTGGAACGCAGCATAACTGTCCTGCCATTCTCCTGCCTCCTCGTCATAATCCCAGATTAGGGCCGTGTCCTGTCTTTTTACGCAGCAGTGCCTTATTCTGAAAATGGAGGACGCTGCTCACTGTTTTCTCTCTCTCTCTTTCATCCGATCCCCGGGGGGGGGAAGCATTGTCACTTTGGATTGATTTTTATTCATTTTTTTTTCTTCTTCTTCTTCTTCCCCCGTGACGCGCCAAAGGGAGGCGTGGCCTGTGGATGTACGTAATTGTTTGTTTGTTTTTTTAAAGAAAAAAAAAACACATATAAAACAACTGTAGGTATCCTGTTATGTCAATCATGTTTTGTTTTTCTTTCAAAAAGAGAGTCGATGAATTTAAAAAAAAAAAATTAAAAAAACTTTTGCACAGAAGACACGAGATACGAGGACAAGTATCACCCACCAGTCTATACAATAATAATAATGATGATGATTAAAATAATAATAATAATAATTAAAAAAAAGAGTTTTACACACAGTTTGTAATGTTAGAGTAGAGAGAGGACGGACGGAGGGACGGGGACAGACGGAGAGGACGGACCAGAGACACAGTGTCCTCTCCCACAGTCGGACTTTTACCGTGTTACATAGATGTTGTTCCAGATGTGACTGTATATTATTATTCAGTTCTGTATCTGGCTGGTCTAGATCAACGACAACAAAAAAAAGAAGAAGAAGAAGACGAAGAAAAGACGACAAACAAACAAACAAACAAACAAACAAACGAGCGAAAGAGCGGAAAACAAAAAAAAGAGACATATATAAGTATATTAAAACATTGGTGTATGTGTACTAACTATGTAAAGTAAGCGAGTCATACGTCACATGACTTTTTACAAAGCATTCGGGCGTCGGCCGCAAGTTTTTACATTAAAAACCTGTGTCATCGCACCAACGCCACGCTGTCCACGCCTGCTTTGTGTGTGTGTGTTCTTGTACTTGTGGCATACTGAGGACCACTGAGGGTTTTTAACCAACAAAGTGAGGTCATTTTTACGAAGTGAGGACATCACTTTGTTTACTTCCTTAGGTTGTAAACATGCTTTACTCTGTTTTTAACAGAGCTCCTCATTTTGGTACAAAAATCCGTTTTCCAGTCCAGGTGTTTCACTCACGTTTTGCTCTGGGGCTCCACCTGCAGACATGTTATGGTACTGCAACCAGTAGTTCTTTATAGATGTCATTCATGAAGTAGATATTTGTAATTGTGTTGAGTTATAAAGTGGAAATGCTGGTCCAAAAAATTTTGTTCAAAAATGTTTCCAACTTTTGGATGACATAGTGTAGTATGACATAGACGTTTTTGTCAAATTTTGGACCAAAATTTTTTTGTCAAATTTTTTTTCCAAATTTTGGATGACATGAAATCACTTCCTTAGGCTGCTATAACATGCTTTTCTCAATTTGTCCAAAAAAAAATCTAATTTTGGATGACATAGTGTAGTATGAGGTTTTTGTCAAATTTTGGACCAAAAATTGTTGGTCAAATTTCTTTTTCAAATTTTGGACGACAGTATAGTATGACGTTTTTGTCAAATTTTGGACCAAAAATTTTTGGTCAAATTTTCTTTTTTTAATTTTGGATGACAGTGTAGTATGACGTTTTTGTCAAATTTTGGGTACAATTATTTTTTTAAAAATTTTGGACGACATAGTATAGTATGACGTTTTTGTCAAATTTTGGACCAAAAATTGTTGGTCAATTTTTTTTTTAATTTTGGACGACATAGTATAGTATGAAGTTTTTGTCAAATTTTGGGTACATTTTTTTTTTTTTCAAATTTTGGACGACAGTATAGTATGACATTTTTGTCAAATTTTGGACCAAAAATTTTTGGTCAAATTTTATTTTTAAAATTTGGACGACATAGTGTAGTATGACGTCTTTGTCAAATTTTGGATGACATGGTGTAGTATGACATTTCTGTGAAATTTTGGGTACAATTTTTTTTTTTTAATTTTGGACGACATAGTATAGTATGACGTTTTTGTCAAATTTTGGACCAAAAATTGCTGGTCAAAAATGTTTTCATTTTTTGGACGACATAGTATAGTATGACGGTATTGTCAAATTTTGGACCAAGTAGATATTTGTCATTGTCAATTGTTGATTTATAAAGTGGAAATGCTGTTCCTAACCCAGTCCTCGGTATGCAGCAAGTACAAGAGTGTGTGTGTGTGTGTGTGTGTGTGTGTGTGTGTGTGTGTGTGTGTGTGTGTGTGTGTGTGTGTGTGTGTGTGTGTGTGTGTGTGTGTGTTGTCGTCTTCTTGTGCCTCAGCAGCAGCAGTGGTCTAAATGTCCAGGTCAGGGAAGGACACGAGGACACGAGGACATGAGGACACCTGCCTGAGTGGAGATGATAAATATTTGATCGGGTGAGTACTATTTTGAAAAGCTTCTGTGGAAAAAGCTGCACCAGGGGGCGCCGAGGGACACGAGGGACACGAGGACGTGTCGCTGCATTCAAATGCAGCCAGATGTTTTTTCCACTGGGCTGTAACGGTGCTTTCCGACCACTAGGGGGACACAAAGCCTTAATGACATGCAGACTGCAGTGAGGATGAATTACAGTGATGACACTGTTAAAATGTCCTGTTTATTAAAGGTTTAAAGGTTTTTAACAACTGTCATTCGTGTTCACACCACAGTTATAATGGTTTGGGTTTTTTTTGTTTAAATGTTTGGTTTTAGTGTTAGTCTTTTGTAATGTGCAGTATTTGTCAGGTGCAAGATTCAAAAAGGTGATAATGAGTGTTGTGTCTGAAATACAACATTTCAAAATTGCCGGCAGAGGAAAAGTTAACACTTCCTATGAACCCAAAAGGATTATGTATGAAATAATGACACATTTTCACTCCATTTTTTATTAGTTTTATAAACACACAATTCAGTTTTTTTGTTTTTATTGCAGTTTACGAAAATGGTTTTAATAGTTTTCGTTATTGCATTAGTCTTTGTTTACTATAATAACCTCGGCCTAGACACAGATACGTTTTATAATATATACACTATCGTTCAAAAGTTTGAGCTCACCTATGCAAATTGTGTTGTGTTTTCCATTAAAAGTCAGACTTTTATTCATCAAAAGAGTTGCAAATTGAATATAAAATAATATGTTAATATAATATATTTAATTTATGTTCTATATCATTATGATAAGAAGAATAAGAATAATTTAATGTAAGACTTCTAAATTAAAAATGCTGCGATAGACAAAGATAAACAGGATATACTTTTAGATCAAGTATTTTACAAATATTTTAGTGTTTAAAACTAAAGATTTTATTGTTATTTATTTGGCAAATAAATTGAATTCACCTTTATATATATATATGTATATATACATATGTGTATATATGTATGTATATGTATATGTACTGTATATATACATAATATGTATGTCTGTATGTATGTATATATGTATGTATGTATGTATACATATATATGTATGTATGTATGTATATATGTATATGTATGTATGTATACATAATGTATGTATGTATATATATGTGTATGTATGTATATTTGTATGTATATGTATGTATGTATATTTGTATGTATGTATATATGTATATATGTATACATATATGTATGTATGTATATATATGTATTTATGTATATATGTATACATATATATGTATATATTTATGTATATACATATATATATGTATGTATGTGTATATGTATACATTTATGTATATATGTATGTATATATGTTTATATACACACATATATACGTGTGTATATATGTGTGTATATATGTTTATATACACATATATACGTGTGTATATATATTTTCTGAAGAATTTGTTTGGGACCACCAAAATTTCCTGCGGCCCATCTTTGGGCCTCAACCCAGTCTTTGTGAACCACCAGGTTTCCTTCCTTGTTAAATAAAAAAAGATATATTTAAAAAAAAAAATGCATATTACAAATTTCAGGGTGAGGATTTGATGACTCGTGTGTTTTCTGTGTATTTTTCATGCGCTTGTTTTAACGTGTGTTATTTTTCTGAGGGTGTGTTTGTGTTGCTGCTGCAGAAATGGCCGCCTCTCTGCTGATCACAGACTGACATCAAACACAGCTGCACAGATGAAAACACGCTGCAGGTTTTTTACGCCTCAGCTTCAATCACACAGAGAGGATTGAGTCGCAGAAGTGGGTCATCCCATTCCCCCCTCACCCCCCCACCCCCCGGTTTGGTGGTTCCATCACGCTTTCCAGTAATAAAAACACAATCTCTTTTATATACACACCTTCAGCTCTTCTTCAGCTGAAATATTGTTTTTCGCTGAAACCTCAGGGTGCAAATGTTGCAGCTGTCACTTCATCCGTCTCGTCGTTAAATGCTGATGCTTTCTCGTCTGCAAATGTGCTGCTGACCGTTCCCCCCCGCAGCGGGAGAATTTGAGTATTTCTGCTCTAAAACATCATTCAACAGAAAATCTGCTTAGGCAGGACGAGGCCGAGGCGTCGCCTCAGCGACCAAATTGGCCCAGACGGTCTCAAACTAGTGAACGCCGACTGAGGATCGAGCAAAGTGTGTTGTGTCCAATCAGCACTTCTTAGTGACTGCAAACAGAAATTGTCTTGACTTGGTATTGTCCACCGAGACAGTAATATAAGGCTGTTTGATATCACTGTATTTAAGCTGTAACTTAAACGCTGATAGTGCAGCATTTTTTTTTCTCCGGTAGTATCGTTGATTTTATCACAATTTAACAAATAAAACATGACATTTTAAAATGAAGCAAATATCGATTTTATACCTATGTTGATTTATAATCAATCAAATCAGTGAATAATGAAGAAAATTAGCATTAAAGGCGCCACATGTAAGACTGTGGCCAAAAACGGTTACTACACTCAAATTCAAAATACCGAGGTCTTTTAGGTTTCGTTTTCTGACGTAACTGGCGACCCGGGGTTGCTCGGCAGCTGAGACTCTACTGACTGCAATGATTGGTAGACAGCGGTAGGTGGCGCAACATGATTTCAAAACATAAACATGATTTGCAGTCTGCAAAATATTTTTTTTATAATGCAAGTTTGGATTTTAACTTCAGTGCAGCAAATTGTAAAAATGTCCACTTATTTTCATACCTAAGTCTGTCACCCACAAGTAATTTCTGCGTTTGAGCTAAATGCTAATGCAAGCACATGCACGTCCGCTTGCTAACATTCTCATAATGCTGATAATTGACCATTTAACCTCTCAACGTTCACTAAATTCTAGCACGTTGACGTGCGTTTTTGTTCAACGCTAATTTACGTGTGCAAATAAATAAGTGTTCAAATGCAAATTCAGGAGGCTAGCATTGTTATCTCGCTACTAGCCCTTGCTTGATAGCATAAGGTGATCATGTTTGAAATGTCAATGCTAGCATGCTAAAGCCAGCCTGCTAACATGCTCATAGTGCTATGTTAACCAGGTAACATTTGCCCAATGTTAATGTTTATTATGCTTTAGTGTTAGTAAGCATTACACACAAAGACATGCTAACATTTGCTCATTAGCATTAAACACACGCTAGTTAGTGTTATTACAATATTTCATAGATTGAGCTAAATGCTAATATTATCATGCTAAAGCCAGAAAGCTATTTTGGCCAGGTTAACATTTAACCTTGTAATGTTGACTAAGTTTCAGCTTGTTAGCGTGTCTTAATGTCAGTTAACATTTAATTAGCATTAAACAACTTCATGGTAGGTAGGTGAACTAAATGCTAATGGTAGCTATAAAACCAGCATTCTAACATGTTCAGAATTTTATGTTGACACAAGCTAACATTTACCTGGTAATATTTACTAAAATGTTTAGCATGCGTTTGTGTTTAATGCTTGTTAACTATTTGCTAAGTAGCATTAAACATCACGAGTATTAGCATTATTACCATTCCAGGAGCGCTAGAGTGTTTCGTAGCTATTTACGCATCATTTATGTTGTTTTCAAAATAATAGTTTGTCAGCCTCACAGGGATATGTTATTGACACAAACAAACATGTTTACATATTTACATGTTTTACTGTGTGTACATATAAATAACTTGTTGAATGTTTGTACAGAAGGTATTTCATGTAAGTAACACAGTGCTGGACAAACTTTACTCCGTCATCCCCACAGCCAAAAGTGCAATTTATTGATTTTCTTCCCTCGAAATAATTATTTCATGAAGAAGTTCTATAAAACTTTAAATTGTGTATTTTCTCTTCTGCGAAAAGTGTATTGGTTCTGACAGTTCTTTTTTAAAAAAACAACAACATTTGGCCCTGATTTGAGCAGCAGACATTTGTCCTTATTTTCACTTCTCAACTTTCTCTGAAGTTCAACGCAGTTGATTCTCTGCTGCTCGCTAACGCATTGATGTGTATTGACCCACGCTGTGCACACGGCCTCATTCTGCTGCAGTAAAGAATAGCAGCGCACACCATTACCACGGTTATCTGCTGGAAGAAGAAGTCCGACTGACTGCTGCGATTGCAAGAAACTGACTCTCCTGGTATCAAACAATGGGAAGACTGCGATACGTTCACTTAAATACGACTTGTGAGTCGTGTTTTAGCAGGAAAAGCACAGACGTGATGACATTATTGAAGAGTCTGTTCCTCTAATTCAGGACGAGCGCTCACTCCTGACACTCGGCCATCGTTAATTTGGCTGAATTTATAGGCCTGGTTTAATGGCAGGTCACAGCAGGAAGAGGACGGGGTGTAAATAATCAGAGCACTAAAGCAGCGACGGTTGTGTTCAACTGAACATCTCGGTCCCCTTTGACTAGTTTAGCCGCTGAATCGCTCTCTCCCACATGTTAGCGTTAGCTCCCTTTGGTGCAGGTGCAGCAGCTTGTTATTAAAAGTGCTGTCTGTGTATCGTCTGTAATGTACGTTGATAACACCACAGCGACCGCTTAACGCAGAGGAAAACAACAGTTTAATTCTTTACAAACTATCTGAATTAATAATGTACTTTTCCATAGTCAGAGAAGCAAGTCCAGTAAAATATGGACATATTTGTTTTTTAAACGTTAGCTTCCTTAATCCCACTGTTTCCAAATTTAGCAAACAGTACTTATACGGGAGGAAATAATATCTATCTATCTATCTATCTATCTATCTATCTATCTATCTATCTATCTATCTATCTATCTATCTATCTATCTATCTATCTATCTATCTATCTATCTGATTTGTGCTAGCAAACAAGCCCTATCTCATCCATACATCTTTGCTAGCTAAATAGCATCTATTTGTGCGAGCTAACTAGCCATCTTTGCTAGCGAACTACAATATATCTAGATTAGATCTAAGATAAGAGTTTTAATTCCTAATTATTCTTAAATTAATTAATTTTAATTTAGCATGGATAAATATATATGCTAGCTGACAACATATCGGAGTATATATATGTAGTTGGCCCACTTTTTCTTTCTTTCAATTTATGATCAAATTGCTTTGTCCTATCTATCTGATTTGTGCTAGCAAACTAGCCCTATGTCATCCATACATCTTTGCTAGCTAAATAGCATTGTGCAAGCTAACTAGCCATCTTTGCTGGCAAACTACAATATATGTAGATTAGATCCAAGATAAGAGTTTTAATTCTCAATTATTCTTAAACTAATTAATTTTAATTTAGCATGGATAAATATATATGCTAGCTGACAAGATATCGGAGTATATATACAGTATGTAGTTGGCCCACTTTTTCTTTCTTTCCCTTTATGATCAAATTGCTTTGTCCTATCTATCTGATTTGTGTTAGCAAACTAGCCCTATGTCATCCATACATCTTTGCTAGCTAAATAGCATCTATTTGTGCAAGCTAACTAGCCATCTTTGCTAGCGAACTACAATATATCAAGATTCGATCTAAGACAAGAGTTTTAATTCTTAATTATTCTTAAATTAATTAATTTTAATTTAGCATGGATTAATATATATGCTAGCTGACAATGTATCCTAGCTATATAAGTTGTTAGCCCACTTTTTCTTAATTTTTTTCACATCTATCTTTGCTAGCTAACTAGCCATCTATATGCTTAGGTTTCCCTTTGTTCGTCCTCTTTATCTGGCAAACATGATTATATAGTTAATATAAATCAGATTAATGAAAGGTGAAAAACTTTATAAATCATACAGTGTCTCCTAGAAATGCCTGTTTTATCGATTCAAAAATAATATTAGGAGTTATAGAAATGGCAGTAAAAACGGGGATGAAATGTTTTATTATGTAGAATTTAACTCTTGCCTCGGTTTAGAACGTGAATGTGCAATGTGTGTTCAGTCATTTGTACGCAGCCCTGAAGCCAAATGAAGCTTGGACTTTACAAATACGAGTAGATCCATTAACTTTGATGGTTTGTGTGTGAGAGTCATAATTATTTCCATAATTGATTCAGCAGTTATTTTCTCTGTTAATTGAGTAGTTGTTTGATTCAGAAAATGCTGAAAATATTGATTTCCCGAACCCTCCACAAACCACAATGCATCAGTTTTCAGAGACATTGTTTTAATTGTAAAAAAAAAATATTTCCCAAAAAATGGCAAAATAGAGTTTTATTTTTAACCCAATGTTGCATACAAATATTAAAATTTAAAAATTACAAACCGGTTGAGGAAAGTTTTCCCCTTTTCTTTTTAATAGAATAAAAACGGTGGTCATTTCAGGACACGCAGTCTCTGTGTGAGACTGACAGTCTGGAGCGTGAGACTCCATGTTGGATCAATGAGCCTGCAGCAAACAGAACTCTTTGACGAGGCAGGTGCCGGATGCCCCGCCGTCTCTCTTCACGTTTGCCCGTGCGGCTGTAATGCGCTCGGAGCGGCTGCAGAGGCGATGAGATATCGCTGCGGCGAACGCACGCCGAGAGCTGCTGACAGCTCGGGTTTGTTTACGTCCAACAAAGGAGAACACGGACGAGCGCTGCCGAGGAAAAACCCCACCGTGCAGTTAGGGAGAACCGAGGAAGCGGCAGTAGTTTTCCTGCTCGTTACCTGAGCTCAGTCTCACTCTGCACAACTATCACCTGAGCTCTCCTCGCCTGCTGCTCTCCAGTTTTTCCTCCTCTTCTTCTTTAAGTTACGCCCAGTCTCCGAGTCTTTGTTGAGGGAGTCTCGTTTTCGCTTCTTGCGCTCACGTCTCTTCCCGTCGCCGCCGTCACTGTCCCCCGAGCTGCAGCTGTCACTGTCTCTGCCTCTGGTTTTTGCACATTTCTTGTCTTTATGTTGACTTTTAGTCCTTTTCCTCCCCGGCTTGTCTTTGGCGGCGCCTCCGTCTTCACCGCTGTCATCGCTGCTGTCTTCGCTGCTGTCGTCGCTGCTCAAACACTTTGCTTTCTTGTGCTTCTCTCCCTCGTCTTTCTTCTTCTTTTTCTTTTTCTTCTTGCGCGAAGATTTGCTGGAGTGTTTTGATAAGCTTGCTTTTGTGTCAGACTTCGACTTTTTCCTTTTGTGGTGGCCGAGCTTCTTTGCAGCACCTTGTTTTTCACTGAAAAACCAAAATGGAATAATAAAAAAAGGAGCTTCCAGTCATTTCTTACAACATGGAAACTCATTTCTACGTGTATTGTGTGAAGTACAGCTCCAACATTCTAAATCCTTCCTACCACAGGCAATAAAACTGTCCATCTACCCCTGGACTCTCTGTTATGGAACTAATTCAAATCCCATAATGTAACTAAAATATAAATCTGCACCTGTGCTCCTGAGGTACTTTACACAAACTGTACACATGTTGATTGGTTTACGCAATTATGTTCTAATACTGTATTCATTCATAACTTTATATTGTTGCACGGGTTGAATTCAAACTAAAGTAAAGACGTTATTGAAATATTTTATTACACTTTCTAACTTACTATTTTAACATCTTATTTATTAATTTTATTTGTATTACCACGTACTGTACATTTTGCATTTATCTCTTATCTACTATTACTGTCTATCCATCTATGCTAACTAGCGCCTATCCATCCATTCTTGCTCGCTAACTAGCATCTATCTATTTTGCTAGCTAACTAATGATCTATCTATACTAGCTAACTAGTGTCTCTCTGTCCATCCATCTATCCTTGCTAGCTAACCAGCCATCTATATATTTATCCATGCTAACTAACTTGTGTCTATCCATCATCTACCTTTGCTAGCCAATGTTACTATCTATCTACCCACCTGTCCATCTATCTAATTTGTGCTAGCTAACAAGCTTTCTCACATCCATCTATTTATCTGTGCTAGCCAACTAGTGCCTGTCCATCCATCCAACCATCCTTGCTAGCTAACTAGCACCTATCTCTTTTTGCTAGCTAACTTGTATTCTATCTATGCTAGCTAACCAGCCATCTATATATTTATCCATGCTAACTAACTAGTGTCTATCCATCATCTACCTTTGCTAGCCAATTTTGCTATCTAACTACACCTCCGCCTATCTAATTTGTGCTAGCTAACTAGCTTTCTCCCATCCATCTATTTATCTATGCTAGCCAATTAGTGCCTGTCCGTCTATCTATATTTGCTAGCAAACTAGCATCTGTCTATCTGACTGGGCATATATCTTTCCATCCACTGTGGTTGCAGTTCATGATTTTTTATTTTTAATAATGTTAATTTTTTTTATTAATAATAATAATGTTTTATGAAAGCATACAGTTAGCTCAGTTAGAATGTCTTGTTTGCTGATTTTGTTTTTTTGCTTACCCGTCACTTTCAAACTCGTCAGGATAAAGCTCCTTGAAGCCACTGTGTCCCCACCTGTGTTGTCGTCACAAAAAGAAAATGTAAATGTCCACATTTCCATGATCTACTTTCTACTTTCAGGTCACAGAAGAGAATTAAGTCGTGTGCTTGTACCTGTCGGGATCTTTGGCCTCAAATTCGTAGAGTTTGCGAGTCCAGATTCGAGCCTCTCTGTCGTCGTGCTCCGAGACTCGGCCTCTGCTTCGACTCGTTTGATCTGGGATCCGATCACAGTGCATATGCCCCCTGGAATACAACCACTATTTATACATCTGCAAGCCCCGACATACAGTAATGGTCCTCCAAAGAAAGAACTATAACACGAAGGACACTTCTAAATGAGCTGTGGTGTCACTTGTGTCCTGAGGCTCAAATTAAAGCGGGACACATCGACTTTCTTTACCTCACTCCCCCCGTGTCTGATACGTGCTGCGTTTGCCAGCCTCGCATTTTCCACATCTCCATCTCCTCCTGGATCTGCAGCGAAAAACACGCAACCGTGAATCATTTTGTTTTCAAGGTTGTCAAACATCGGCTTTACTTTTCTTAAAGTAATGTTGGCACAAAGCTTTCAGTCTGAAGACAAAACTCACAGGAGAAAGTGAGTTTTGTGGCATGAAAACATGACAGCGTTGTCTTCTGAACTCAGTTGCGAGTTAATTTGCTTGTATCCGTGATTCAATGAGATTTGATTTGACTACCGTGTAACAATCGCTTCGAAAGACAAACAAGGGCTGTCACTTTTTCTAAAGCTCAAGTTGGAACAAATTTAATTTATAATGAACGAATTTGACACCCCACCATGCATGCTTCTTTTTAAAAAACAAAACAATTATCTCTCAATTATATCATGAATCATACTCACAATTATTCAAATGTTTCATGTCAGTGATTTTCAAACTTTTCATACCAGGATTATTATTATTAATAGTATTATTATAATAACAATTTACTAGCAGCAGACAAATATGACTTTTAGGCAGATTTATTTTCTCATCTTCCTCCTCACGGATACTTCACACACTGGTATACTGACATTAGATTAAGATGCAGCAAGAGATAAGGTGATTTAATTCATTATTATTTCTTTAATTTTCTCTACACAGTCTGGTCACATACCCGGGTACATACAGTAGAACAGTATTTCTGATTTTTCCTCTGGGGATACTGGAGTAAAATACAAGTATCTAACCAGAAAATAACTTTGGCAGAAGTTGCTTTTATAATATTATATCACTGAAGTAAAAGTCTTAAAGTATATGACATTTACTGCACTGTAAAAAGTGAGGAGCTGAGATGAAGGTTGTGGGTTCAAGTCATGGCTCTGCTAGTTTATACGTGTCCCTTAGCAAGACACTTAAGCCCATGTTGCCGTGTGTGAATGGGTGAAAACTGTAGTGTGAAGCAGCTCATGGAGACCAACCGAAAGTACATCAAAATAACAAAGAGAAAGTACAGCTAGGTAAATTCTGTACAACACTGGTGGTACACGTACCACCGTTTGAGAACCGTGGTTGGGCATCATCCCATGCCTGAGTAGAAAGGTTCATTCTCGCGTGTTATTGTTACCTCGTGTTACTCTGTTGTTATGAACACAAGCTGAACACACAAAACAAAACACAAGCTCACCTTGTTGTGAGCGTCTGTGTGGCGGATTACATTCTTCAACAGCACCTTCCCCAGCGTCTGCCTGGACATGGCGACACCTGAACAGACACTCGGGTAAGTCAGTGGCAGAAATACTAAATAAATGAAATTTTACATTTAAAAAATAGGCAGAAAAGGGAGCTAATATTGTAAATACACGATTATAGCTGTTGAACGAGCACTCACCTGTTAGCCTAGCTCGCTAGCACTGATAGCAATACGGATGCCGAAATAGCGTCCAAGTCAAGAATTAGTCTGTTAAAAACCAACGTTACAGCGCTCCCACGCAACGGAACGGCGCAACATTTGTCGTAAGTGTGCCTCGAACTGTACAATGTCGATAAAGATTGTCTTTTAGCAGCAAAACGTTCGCAGCCAGCGGTGAAACTATTTTTACCGGCGCTTACTTCCTGTTTTCTCGTATACGTAACCGTGACGTCATCACGCATAGTACATGACCGTTGGAACGTTGCGAGCTGTGATTGGCTCCTCGGTCCGTCAATCACGCTCGAGGACACGTTAACAGATTTAGCTTGTTTTTTGAAAAAAGAAAATAATTTAGCATAAGCTACACGTACGTTTGAGCGATTAGAATCATTAAAAGGTACCGGTAGTTGTTAAATTAACTTTTAATACAACAAAAATAGTATTTTGTTTCACATTAGCCGTGTTTTTATCCGTGTTTTAACGTCAATATTGATGTCGTTGCAAAGGAGATACCGATGAAGACAAACGTTTGGCAGGTACGAAAATAAATAACAGTTTTAATATTTTTTGCTGTCAAATTGTTTTATAAGGAAGAGCATTGCTATATTAGTTTAGCTAAAAACGTTTGATACAACACAGAAATGTAAATAATCCAACAAAAAGTATAATGTGAACATTAAAAAGGGCTTGGGCCTCGCGTTGCATTCTGGGACGCGGCGGTCATAGATGGCCTCGCGAATGTAAACAAACAGCAGCAGAGTTTCTTTGTTATATGGAGCAAAAAAAGCTGAAAATATGAGCATTTAAGAAGCTAAAACATCACAGAAACATGTTTTTATTAAGGATGCAACAATAATTGGATTATTACCTGATATTTTAGATTAATTAATGTCAACTGTAAGTGTTTTTAAAATGATAATTAAATCAAGTTCTCTGTTTTCAGCTTCTTAAATGTAAAAATGTAATGTTTTCTTTGAACCTTATACCAAAGAAATCACTAAAACGGAATAACTTTGCAATATTTGATTGCCATTTCGAAATGAACGTCTTTATTCTGGAAATAAATGTAAATGGATTCACATTTTCTAAACAAGTTGTTTCCGACAACAATAACGTGGTGTTATTCCCAGGACAAAGTCTGCCGAGCTTTGTGTTCACATTATATTATTATTCTGTTTGAAGGTCAGGGGAAAAATAAAAACAATAAAAAACAAGAGGTAGCTTTTCTTGTTTCACAGCAGGAACGATAACACTTTTTACAAGCAGAGTCCGTGGTGACCGCGCAAACAATCTGTCCTATTTCAGCAGCTCATTTGATTCACAAATTGGCCGACAGCTTTCTGTCCCTGTGGCAAACACTGGCTTTTCTTCTCCGCGTCCCCAGCGGTGGAATCGACTTTCCCCGGCAACTCTTTTGAACAGCAAAGTCACTGCGAGCGAATATACAGTATCACGCATGCAAGAAAGAATTTAAATATTCACAGTTTCGGAAAAAGAAACATCTTGTTTCTCCCCTCAATTCCCCTCGGTCACATGTCGGGGTCTGTGAGACTGTCGTCGTCGTCTTCTCTGCTTTGAACAGTTCCTTCTTGTCTTTGGGAAGTGAAGAAGTAGACACCAGTGCGTGAAGTTTAAGTTTCCACCCAAATAACTTTTTTTTTTCAAGAAGTTACTGACTTTGAGAAGAAGAAAAAAGTGATGTCAATGCTCCTCCAGCAGCTCCTTTAATATCATGACCTAAAATATCCATTGGAAACAGCCAGGGCTGCAACTTATTTTGGAATCGATGAATCAGTTTGAGAGTTTCTGTGCTGTTTCAGCTTCTTAAATGTTAATATTTATTGGTTTCTTTGCCCCATATAAGAAGGACATAATTAAAACTGAACCCTTTTTGGACGTTTGACAAACACCGATCAATATTTTATGACGTTTTATGGACCAAACAACTCATCTATTCATGGAGAAAATAGTCTGCCGAAACCTGTAAATACAAATTTCAACAAAATGAAACGATGAAGGTAGTTTTTAGTTGCAAAATAAAGTTTGCAAGAGAGAATTTTAGATATTTTGATACTTTAATGTTATTCGTAATTTCCTCACCAGTGAAGGTCGGTTTCTGTCTCTGCTCTAAAATTTAAATTCAATTATTAATCCGTTACTAAAATAATGGCCAACTATTGCCAAAACAAAACATTTGAAAATGACATCATTTACAGGTTTGAAAAACTTATATACTAAAAAAAACATTAAAATGTAGTGATGATTATTGACCACGAGCAGTGAAATAAGCTTTAAACCAAATGTGGAATCAGAGCCAAAAAGTCAAAGAGTCTGAACACGCTGTCTTGAAGCTGCTGGTGGAATCAGAAAGAATGTGAAATAGGTCTCTGCATGTACATGTACACAGTCGTCCTGGCCCAGAACTGAGAGACACTGTCTCACATTAGCTTCAATGAGAGTTTTAATACACAGAGCTGTGGAAACTTAGATTAACGGTGAACAAACAAAGATCAGATACAATCCAAAAGTCGTACAACCTTCACTATGAAGAGACTGTAAATTAAAGTCATGTTTGTTTGTTTCTACATTATGTCGTCGTTATCAGAGGTGTCAAAAAATGTAATGAATGTAAAAAAAAAAATATCCTTCTTATCTCAGATTATAATGAAGAACCCCTGATCGCGACCATAAACGAGAAAACTCTGTCGTGTAGAGCTGCAGTTAACGATTATATTGATAATCGATTAATCGATTAATCAAGTAATCGTTCGGTCCATAAAATGTCAGAAAATGTAGAAAAGTATTAATCAGTCTTTGAGAAATCTTGTTTTAATTATGAAAAAGCTTTAAACCAATTAATCAGTTATCAAAAATATATTGACGATTAATTTAATAAGTGTTTCAGCTCGACTGTAGTGAATTGAACTGTGCTGTTCAATTCCTGTGAAGAATAAAGCAGTAGAAGATGAATGAATTGAACTGAATTTAATTAGGACTTAAACAATTACTTGATTACTCGATTATTAATCGACAACTACTCTTGGTTTGAGTGTTTTTTAAAAGAGTGAAAACAAGTCAGATTTTCAGCCTTTTAAATGTGAATATTTTCTGCTTTCTTTGCTCCATATAAACAAAGAAATCCTTAAAACGGAATAAGTTAAGGAACCACTGATCAACATTTTTCATCATTTTCTGAACCAAACCAAAAATAATCATTAGTTACAGCCCCTAAATTTAATGTAACTCAAGTGAATTGAATGTAAAGTTGTAAACTGGGTCAGATTAGACTGAACTCTGGTTAAAGGCAGTAAAAACACCGCGTGGTGCGATAATGTATAGGTTCTATATATAGACGGTTGTGCTTGTTCTCATTTTAGCTGCAGTGGTGAACAGAAACAGAAGGAAAAGGTGGAGAAGGGGAGGAAAAAACCCTGTCCCTCCTCCTCCTCCTCCTCCTCTTTGTGAAAGGAGAGAGCAGAAGGAAGGAGGAGGAATGAGGAAGAGAGGAGGAGGAGGAGGGGGGAGGGAAGAAGAAGAAGAAAACACACACTCACACACACATACACTCAGACACAGAGCCATGTCTGACATCCTCTCTTACAGAAAGAAGGAGTGATACGACAGAGGGATGGAGGGAGGACGGCAGAGGCTGTGAAAGAGAGGAGGTGATGATGATGATGATGCACAAGAGCTGCAGCAGCTCTCTCACACACACACACACACAACAAGCAACAAAACACATTGTGTTTGTGACTCAGAGCTTTGTCTCTGTGTCTGTGGTGAGATCCATGCGAAGGCTTCAGGCTTCTTATGATCAGGATTTGGAGCTCGCTCATGTTTTAGGAATATGCTGCCGGAGAGGATTTGACTGTGCTGTTATTTCTGATTGAACACAGTGTGCGACGTGGAGACTCCTCCGGCTGCCGCTGCTCTCCCTCCTCCTCCTCCTTCTCCTCCTCCTCCTCCTCCTCCTCCCTCCTACCCTCCTGCTCCTGTGTGTTTGGTCATGGTCCTCACAGAGAAGCAGGGCATCACCCAGATGCTGCGCTCAGGCTTTTTGCAGGTTAAGAGGCTGTAAACCGCAGCAGCATGGGAGCCAAACAGATGAAATGGTAAGAGCAGATTTTATTATTATTATTATTATTATTATTATTATTTTAACAGTGCTGTATGTTCATACCGGCGGTTGTTTTTGTCTGTGATGCTTGGATTCATCAGTGGCCTAAAATTCAAAACATTTAACATCATCATTATCATCATTATGATCAGATTAAATGTGATAAATACACAAACAGCAGGTCACACTGTGTGTCCGCTCATTGTTGAGCGTGTTTACAGTGCGGCGGTAGGTGTGGGTGTGTCCCTCTGTGTGAGAGCTGAGCAGCAGCCATCGCCTAGCAACCACCGTCTACTCACTCCAGATTATTATCCAATTTAAATTATATTAGGGAAAAAAAACATCCACACACACACATGGTGTTAAATGAGGCCGAGGTTTAGGCTTTTTTTTTTTACATATATTCTGTGTTACCACACAGTGTAACTTCAAAAACACTGAAATGTTCATGCTAATGTGTGCTAATGTCATGCGTTTTCATGCTAATGACGCCAGGAAAAAAACTACAAGAAGAACCCCCCCCACTGAAGTTAAAGTACACAAGTATTACAATCAAAATATACATAAAGAATTACAATTTTAAGTACTTTAGCTCACTGTAGGGTTAGCCTAACCCTAACCCTAGTACTTTAATGCTCCCCTATCTGGAATGATTTAATATAATATTAGTAGATTAGTCTATTACCAACAGCTCAATGTATAAGTGAAAGTTTACTATTTTTGATGGTTCCTGTGAAACTGGATTTAACTCAATTCAAGTCACTCTCAATAAATGTGTTAAGTTTGTCTTAGCTTATCTTATTATAGCTTCTTACAAGGTTATTAGTTTTTTGTGGTCCTCAGGGAGAATAGCTGCTGTTTTACAGTAGCTAATGATAGATAATAACCAACTAACTAGAGTTCACTCTCTTCATTTAGATGTTCAGGTCACTATGGTGTAATTCAGTAGCTAATGATGGGTACCAGCTAATTAACTAACCCTAACCCAGCTAGCTAGCTTACTAGAGTTGTCTCCATTCTATCCAGTTAATTTAATGTTTATTTGGTTTAGCTCTTAGATCATAATGTGATACAAGGACCTGGTTGTTTTTCTTGTGGAGACCAGGAAGAGTAGCTGCTGTAATGCAGTACCTAGTAGTAGTTCACTTATCTTAATTTAGCTTAGCTTAGATTTAAGATTTGATACCACCTAACTAATTAACTAAATAACTAGATTTCATGTCATTCACTTCAGTTATTTTAAATTCAGTCTCCGTGGTTTAGCTTATCTTAGTTTAGCTTACTTTAGATTTTAGGTCATTACAAAGAATAGTTGCTGTAATTTCAGTAGCTAATGATCGATACCACCTAACTAACTAACTAATAGACAAACTAACTAAGTAACTTAATAGATTGCATCCCATTTAAATCAGTTCTTTTAAATTCAGTTACTCCATCGTTTAGCTTAGCTTAATTTATCTTTGCTTAGCTAGGTCATTACGAATAGCTGCTGTAATGCGGTAGCTAATGATCGATACCGCCTAACTAACTAACAGACAAACTAACTAACTACATTTGATCCCATTCAATTCAGTTCTTTTAAATTCAGTTACTCCATAGTTTAGCTTAGCTTAATTTAGCTTCCCTTAGCTCAGTTAGGTCATTACGAAGAATAGCTGCTGTAATGCAGTAGCTAATGATTGATACCACATAACTAACTAACAGACAAACTAACTAAATAACTAACTAACTAGATTTGATCCCATTAAATTCAGTTACTCCATAGTTTGGCTTAGCTTAGATTTGAAATCATTGTGTAATTCCTAGTGAGGACACCAGGAAGAAAAGCTGCTGTCATGTATTAACGAACACTAACTAGCACTAACCAACTAACTGTACTTAAGCAAATATTGTCTGTTTCGTACGACATCAGGTTCACACAGTACAAATAGACAAATAACATCAGTATATATTGAAGTCTTTATTTCCACATAAACCTGAAATGTCATGAGATGATTAATGAAGTGGAAAAAGTCAAATTTGACCTCACTGGATCTGCTTTAAAAAATGAAATATGGGCTAATTTAACGTCTTTGGGCCACTGCAGTTTCTTCAATAAAAGTATTCGAGACAACTTCTTAAAAACAGCTCCCAGATATCCGAAAGGTCACAAGTGAACTTGACTGTGTTTTATAAGACGCCACGAGCTAAAAAAAAAAAAAAAAAGGTTGTCAAACACTGATTTAACTCGTGGTATTTTATTAGGTCATCATATTGTATAATTTTTGATGTGAAATCTGCCAAAACAAATGAAAAAAAAGTACAATATTTACCTCCGGAAAAAGTAAATAAACAGACTGTGGGAGTAGAACCTCAAAATGTATGTAGTAAATTTCCATCACAGCTGATCAAATGATGTTAATCTGTCCCGTTAATCCCAGTGCTCAATCCTTGGTTTAGTCCCACGTGTTCTAAATCCACGTGTATGAATGTGAGCATCAAATATAAACAGTGTTAGATTTCCATTAATCTGCATTAAACCTTCACACAGAGATAGCGGGCGTTTCACTGTCAGCATCTGTAATCAGATTAGATTAATCTGAGGCCTCGTCTTTTTTTATGTGACCTCCTGCACTTAACCACACAAAGTTTGTCATTTTAAACCCTCCTATAAAGAGCTTAAATGATAGACTACTAAATTATATACCTTATACTCTCTTTTAAGCCTGCGAGAAGCTGCAAACTTGGTCATTTTGTTCAAGGCTGCTCAGAAAATCAATCGTCACGACTTATGTAGTGATTCATCTGCAACTATTGGACAGATTTTCATAAAAGTTCCGTACAACACTGTATGTATCACTTACACTGAGGCAGCTTCATGTCAAACATGTCATTTCTCCTGTGGCTGTGGTTTGTTTTAGTGGCTGGAAAAACGCTCCCATCTGTATCAGCTGTACTTTGATTTAAAAACTGCAGCGTCTTTTTCTTCAAGGCCGTCCTTGAAACCAAACACTAACAAATACACAAATCACTAGAACTAAAAGAATCATCCAGGGAGGAGTAGAAAACAAGTGGAATAATAAACACAAACACAAACGCTTCGACAATCGTCATTCACACAAAACAAATGTCGAATCAAATAACATATCACTGTCAAACAATGTGACGAGCTGCTGTATAATCTGTGTTTTCCCTTAACATCCATATTTCCCCCTAATGTCCATGTTTTTTTCTTAACATCCATGTTTTCCCTTAACAACCTTGTTTTCTCCTTAATGGCCATGTTTTTCCTTAACATCCATGTTTTCCTTAACATCCCCTGTTTTTCCCCTTAACATCCATGTTCCCCTGAACAACCTTGTTTTTCCCCTTAATGTCCATGATTTTGCCTTAACGTGTTTCCCTTAACGTCCTTGTTTTTCCTTAACATCCATTTTTTTCCTTAACATCCATGTTTTCCCCTTAACATCCATTTTTTCCTTCACATTAATGTCCATGTTTTTGTCTTAACATGTTTTCTAATGTCCACATTTTTCCCTTAACATCAACGTTTCCCCTTAACAGCCTTGTTTCCCCCTTAATGTCCTTGTTTTCCCCTTAATGTCCATGTTCTTTTCTTAACATCCATGTTTTTCCTTAACATCCATGCTTTTCCCCTTAATGTCCATGTTTTTTCTTAACATCTATGCTTTTCCCTTCATTTCCATGTTTCTCCCTTAACGTGTTTTCCTTATTGTCCATGTTTTCCCTTAACATCCATGTTTCACAACAAAAGTTCAGTTTCACTATATTTGAAAGTATCTCACATCGAACATGAATAGATTTTTAAATCATTACATAATAATAATAAAAATAAACGGATTGTTTAGTGATTTATCTGTTACATTTCTACCGGTTTAATTAACTCACCTGCCAAGTTTGAAGCCTGTCACACAAACCGTTGGACAGCTAGTTTTAGATTTTTAGAAGATAACCAAATACCTACTTTGATGACTTAAGGAAGTAGCAAATATTGAATATTTCCTTCCTCAGAATGGTTAAAAATACAGATTTCAATGGATTTAAATAGTGCTGGGAACATTTTGGCTCATGTAAGTTCACGACTCGACAACATATTCAACATTACGCTTGTTGTTTTTACACATTTAATGCAGAAATCCTATTTATTATATAGTATATCTTGTTTTTTTTTTCCATCTCATGTTTGAGCCTCAGGAGGTGGATGATGGTGATAAACCCTGGTGCTTTTCTTGAGCATCATGACTTTATTAGATCAGTTTCCACAGAACACACACAGCGAAGCAGACAGAATCCTCACTGTGTGCTGTTAAAGGAGCACACAGTGAGCTGCAGGTCAAAGGTCACAGTTGCTGTGCTATGATATTTCCACAAACAGCCGAGTGAAGACGACAGTCGGCCTGAACTGAACTGTCAGAGCTGCTCCTGACGCTCTCACAGAAACACTAAATATGTTCTTTAAAAAAAAAAAGCTGCGGGAGAAGGAGAAGCAGCCGCTCAGAGGAAACTACTGTGTGTTGTGAAATTATAGCTGAAGGCTCGAGAAAAGTATGTGGAGAATTTCCTGTTGGAAAAATGACAGACGTGCATGGATTCCTGCTGTCGCTATGTTTTCTGATGACGACGATGGTTTTGCTAATGCTAACATAAAAACACGGGACACAGACGTGACGTAGCAATGGATAAATAAAGCAAAACAAAATAAGAGAAATACAGCAGACAAAACAGGCAAGGTCAGAAAAGACTATGTTTATGTGTCATTTCTACTTTTAAAAAAAATATCCAAGCCCATTGTTATAGATGATGGAAAAACAAAACAACTGCTTTTAAAAAAAAGTTGGTATACTGTTAGCATGGCACCCCCTAAAGGCCAAAATCAGTATTACAAAAACAACAATAAACCCCTAAAAGGCAAGTGAAAAAAGTCAATTTATGTAATAACTAAAGGGCAGTTAAAATAACAACTTTATGCAGTATTATTGTCTGGTTAGTATTTTTTTAATGGGTTTGTGCATTAACCTTTCTTAAAGATAGGAAACAAAACAGGAAAATAATCCTCATAAATGACATCATTAAAAATATGTACGTATGTATGTATGGATAACGCGAGGAAGGACGACGATATATCATCAAATCGATATTTTGACCCACTGATCGCAGACGTGTGCAAAATACCGTGTAGAGCGTTGTTATTGACTTGTATTGCTAACAATGACTAGCCTGAGACATGTTTGCGTCAACTGAAACGCGCCGAACTCGGGGAATGGCGTCATTCTGACGTAAATGGAACGCAGCAGTGGACTTTGACTAGCGATTAAAGTTTCCGATATACAACGTACACGCATATAACGTTCAAAAGTTTGTGGTCACCTACACAATTTTTGTTGTGTTTTCCATTAAAAGTCAGACTTTTATTCACCAAAAGAGTTGCTAAATGAATAGAAAATATAGTCGAGACATTGACAAGATTAGAAATAATGATTTTTATTCAAAATAAAACAGTTTTCAGCTGTGCTAACATCATTGCACAAGGGTTTTCAAGGGTTTTCTGATCATCCAATAGTCTTCTAACACCATTAGCAAACACAATGTACCATTAGAACACTGGAAATGGGCCTCTATATCTACACCTATGTACATATTCCATTAAAACCAGACGTTTGCAGCTAGAATAGTCGTTTACCACATTAACAATGTATAGAGTGTGTTTATGATTCATTTAATGTTAGTTGATTCATTGAAAAAAAGTGCTTTCCTTAAAAAATAAGGACATTTCTAAGTGAGCCCAAACTTTTGAACGGTAGTGTAGATTGACAATGTTGACATTGTCTTACAGCGGTTGTTTTAGTACAATGACAAAGACGATAATTCACGTCAAAGATTAGCAGAAACGGTCAATAAGCTGCTTGTTCTTGTGCTGAAGAATATCCTGACAGTATCTGAAGCCTCTGTGACGATGAAAGTTCCTTTTTTTCCTGTTAATTAGTCTGTGATGTGTCGTATTCCTCTGGGCTTTGTGTGTTTGAAAAGCCCAGATTTGGTTTAAAAACATATTTAACACAGATGATTCGCTCACATTCCCGGCGCTCTTTGGGGACTCTGTGTTAAAACTCTGTGTCTGTGTCTCCATTCGCGGAGCCGTGTCTTATTTATGGCGGACGGGTTTTGGCAAACACCGCCTCATCACTCTGTGACCGTGCCATCTGTTTCAGCCTGAGCTCGGCCAGCCCCGCTCACTCCCCCAAAGACGAGTATGCCATCACCCAGTCCTCCGACGCCCCCGAAGAGGAAACGCAAACGCTCCGCGATCAGGCCGACGCCCGCGGGGAATCTCCGGGTGACAAACCCGAGCCGACGGAGAAGAAACGCGTCGCAGGTCGGTCGCTCGGCTGCACATCGGCGAGGCCGCGGTGAACCTAAACGTAAAAAACAGCTTCTTCTTCTTTTTTTTTATCCTCCTCTCAGATGAAATGCCTCTCTGTGGTTTGTGTCCCTCCCTGGGGCTCGGTGGGCAGCAGCAGCAGCAGCAGCAGCAGGAGGAGGAGGAGGAGGTGGAGAAGTCCTGGGAGGAGCAGCTGGACGCCCACCAGGAGCAGCTGGAGAAAGAGATGCAGGAGGCCAGGAAGATGGTGTTCCGTCTACAGGTACAAAGAGTACAGAACACACAGAGACGACAGAGGACAGCAGCCTGTGCAGCGTCTAACCACAGGGCTCTCAAACCTAGATAAACTCAGAGACTGGGGGCCACTGAGCATCTAGTCTATTGTGTGACAACAAAAAAATCCTATTACTGTGTTTGTTCAACTAAAACTGGACTTAGTTCAACTAAAACTGGACTAGTTTGACTAAAACTGGATTTAGCTTGACTAAAACTGGACTTTTAAAACACTTGTTAACATGTTAATTTGACTAAAACTGGACTTTTAAAACACTTGTTAACATGTTAATTTGACTAAAACTGGACTTAGCTTGACTAAAACTGGACTTTTCAAACACATGTTAACATTTTAGTTTGACTAAAACTGAACTTAGCTTTACTAAAACTGGACTTAGCTTGACTAAAACTGGACTTAGCTTGACTAAAACTGGACTTTTAAAACACTTGTTAACATGTTTGTTTGACTAAAACTGGACTTAGTTTGACCAAACCTGGACTAGATCATCATCATTCTGATATTGATTGGAGGGCCTTTGTGTAACCCAGTCAAAAAGATAAAAAAGATAGAAGATAATATAATATAATATTATTAAGGTTACATGGATTTCTTAAAATTTGTCTAGTTTTTTGCTATAACTCTATATATCTATATAATTATAGTAGAGCATATTTCAATACAAACAATGTATAATATTGAATACTGTAAATGAAACAGGACATTAAAAAACAATTATTAAGTTTCTGAGAGCAGACCTGGGTAATTTGTAATAATCAGTCAATCCATTAATAATAATCCACGAGTGCCAATTATTAAAATATGGCCTATATTGCCCCAGTTTATCTGACCTCCTCTATATATAACATTAATGTTGTCATTTTTAGCTATTTTTAATACACAAATGTTGTATATTATATCTTTAAAGGGATTTATACATGGGATCTTTTTTTGCCTCTGTATTTTTCTTAGTATGATAATTTTTCGTCGGGGAAAAACTTGTCAATTTGATTTCAGGTGTTAAATTAGCAGATAAAATAGAAACAGCAGAACGTATTAACACACGGTGAAGCTTGTTATCTGGTGAATTAAACCCTGGTCACAGAAGATAATGTTGTGATCAGATAATGCTAACAATGCTGACAGATAAACAGACAAATGTCCACTGTTAATTAACAGACTTAGAGAGATCGCTTTGATAAACGTGGATATTCAGACTACAGATTATTATTCTGAGTGTGTGTGTGTTGTCTTTTTAGTTTAATTCCCTGAAATCAGAGTCTAAATGAACTGAAATGGGGGAAAAACAGGTGTACAGACGAGTGCGAACATGTACAAAATTTGAGGCTTCTGTGTTGTTTACACGACTGTTAATAGGCCTGTACTCTGTGTTTATACACAACATAATCTGTGTTTGTTGGTGTGTTTCTCCTCAGACTTTGCTGCTTCATGGTTCTCTGCCTGAGGAGGACCAGGACGGATCTGTGAGCTTTGGAGATACTCGAGCTAACACAGAACAACAGCTGGTACAGTGTCCTCTTTCTCTGCGCTAACACTCACTAACCACTGTGTGACACGTCAGTGTGACCAGAACAACAACAAAAACATCATATTACTCTATTAGTTTGACTAAAACTGGACTGAGTTCAGCTAAACCTGGACTTAGCCTGACTAAAACTGCCCTTAGCTTGACTAAAACTGGACTTTTGAAACACATGCTAGGTCGGCTATAACTGGACGTAGCTTGACTAAAACTGCACTTAGTTCAACTTAGAATGGTAGGTGGGACTAAAATTGGACTTAGCTTGACTAAGAATGGTAGGTGGGACTAAAACTGGACTTCTCTTGACTAAAAGTGGACTTTTGAAACACATGCTAGGTCGGCTAAAACTGGACTTCTCTTGACTAAAAGTGGACTTTTGAAACACATGCTAGGTCGGCTAAAACTGGACTTCTCTTGACTAAAAGTGGACTTCTGAAACACATGCTAGGTCGGCTATAACTGGACTTAGCTTGACTAAAACTGCACTTAGCTTGACTAAAACTGGACTTAGTTCAACTAAGAATGGTAGGTGGGACTAAAACTGGACTTAGCTTGACTAAAACTGGACTTTTGAAACACCTGCTAGGTCGGCTAAAACTGCACTTAGCTTGACTAAAACTGGACTTTTGAAACACTTGCTAGGTCGGCTAAAACTGGACTTAGCTTGACTAAAAATGGTCGGTGGGACTAAAACTGTGCTTTTGAAACACATGCTAGGTCGGCTAAAACTGGACTTAGCTTGACTAAAACTGGACTTGTCAAACAGGTGCTAACATGTTGGTTCAATTGAAACTGGACTTTTAAGACGTGCTAACATGCAAACACATGCTAGGTCGGCTAAAACGCGACTTATCTTGACTAAAACTGGACTCAGTTTGACTAAAACTGGACTTTTAAAACGTGCTCATATGTCAAATGTCTGGTTTTTCCCACAAACCAACAGTTTAGCGAGCTAACCGTGCGTGTAAACGAGTGTCAGTTCCTTCTGTTGTCACGGCGTTCACAGCCGTCGTTTCTCAGAACTGTAGAGCAAAGATGAATCTCTGTAATTGACTAACACGTTGGCGTGAGACCCTCCACCTCTGACAGTTTTCCTTTCTTTAATTACGCAGCTCACGCTAAAAGCCTCTCTCTCTGTAGGTTCTAATCCGCAGTCGACTGGACCAAAGCACAGAGGAGGCTCTTGATCTCAAGGTACAGTGAGCAAACCTAATTAGGTTTATTATGGCGGAGGTGCAAACAGTCCCCGTCTCATGTCTGTGTTCATTTGTTGTGTCTTGCAGAGGGAGCTCCTGAGACACAAACAGGAGGCTCGTCACATCCAGGCCATCAAGGTGAAGCTGTTACTCTCCTTTTTATCCTCAGTGTGAGGCTTTAAAACGAGATTAAAAGGAAGTAATTCTGTCTTTTCTGCTCGTCTGCTCTTACAAATGCGATGATCCTGCACTTTTTGTTTTTGTTTTAACACACGCAGCAGAATCCGTTTTTCATTTCCTCATAAGAGACGATAAAGTTTAGAGACCGTGTGTTTGTGTGCATTGTTTTAGTCGAGTCATAGTCACCAAACTTAGTCTGACTAAAGCTGGACCTAGTTTGACTAAAACTGGGCTTAGTTTAGACTTAGTTTGACTAAAACTGGACTTAGTTTGAATAAAACTGGGCTTAGTTTAGACTTAGTTTGACTAAAACTGGACTTAGTTTGAATAAAACTGGACTTAGTTTGAATAAAACTGGACTGTTTGACTGAAATTGGACTTAGTTTGGCTTAAACTGGACTTAGTTTGAATAAAACTGGACTGTTTGACTTATACTAGACTTAGTTTGACTTAAACTGGACTTAGTTTGAATAAAATTGGACTTACTTTGAATAAAACTGGACTTAGTTTGACTAAAACTGAACTTAGTTGTACTAAAACTGGACTTAGTTTGACTAAAACTGGACTTAGTCTGACTAAAACTGGACTGTTTGACTTATAACTGGACCTAGTTTGACTAAAACTGGACTTAGTCTGACTAAAACTGGACTGTTTGACTTATAACTGGACCTAGTTTGAATAAAACTGGACTTAGTTTGACTATAACTGGACTTACTTTAACTATAACTGGACTTACTTTGACTTAAACTGGATTAGTTTGGACTTTTAGACAGCCTGTCTACCAAGTAAAGCTCCTTTTCTCAGTGGAAACACAAGCCTGACCCAGGACTAATTCCAAACCGTACCAAACGGACCTGTACCATGATGGAAACACAGCTCAAGTGTTGTCTTCAGGACTGATCTTCAGAACTGGACGTAGCATCAGTCCACGTCCATGTCCATGTCTGTGCTGATGTTGCCTTTGTGTTTATTCACGTGTATCCAGACAAAGTGAACTGATCACAGACTCCAGCTCCGTCTTCACTGTTCACTCCTCAAAGACGTGTCCTCAGTTCTTGTTTGTGTGGACGTGTCTTTGATGTGTGTGTGTGTGTGTGTGTCTCCCTCTGATCATCAGGACGCTCTGCAGCAGCGTCTGTCGGTGCAGGAGGACGCTGTGCTGCAGCTGAAGCAGGAGCTGCTCAGGTCTAACATGACCAAAGATCAGCTGGAGGGAGAAAATGTGAGACGAGCCACGATTTGTGTTTGACACACTGATGCTGCTGCTGCTGCTGCTGCTGTACGTGAGAACCTGTGTTCATCATCACTCTGCTGTGTGTGTGTGTGTGTGTGTGTTTGTCCGCAGGCAGAACTCAAGCACAAGCTGAGCGAACAGAACAAATTAGTCAGTGAATACGAGGTATGGTCTTTTGTGATTCTCACACTCGGCTGAGTTTCTGTGAGACAGAACTGACGCCGTCCGTCTGTGTGTCAGCAGCAGCTCGAGAGGAAGGAGAGGATTCTGCAGCAGCAGCAGCACAAACACGAGGAGGCTCAGCACAAAGCACACCAGCTCAGTCTCACACGGGTATGAAGCGTGTTTCACGTTCACACACTCCTCACTTCAGCTTCTCATAACTCAATTCTCAATTTATGAGAGACATTTTCATTAAAAATAACCCTTTTTTTAAACTAAATAACTATTTTTGCCCTAACATTTATGCTGTTTAAGAACATCATTTTACCTAAAATGCTGTTTTTTTGTTGTTATTTGTAAACAAATAACAAGATACATTTTCTGAATAAAAAAGTTTGACAAAAACTGGACTTAGTTTGACCAAAACTGGACTTAGTTTGACCAAAACTGGACTTAGTTTGACTTAAACTGGACTTAGTTTGACCTAAACTGGACTTAGTTTGACTTACACTGGACTTAGTTTGACTTAAACTGGACTAAGTTTGCGACAAATTTGACTTACTTTGACTAAAACTGGACTTAGTTTGTCTTAAACTGGACTTAGTTTGACTTAAACTGGACTTAGTTTGACTAAAACTGGACTTAGTTTGACTTAAACTGGACTTAGTTTGACTAAAATTGGACTTAGTTTGACTTAAACTGAACTTAGTTTGACTGAAACTGGACTTAGTCTGACTTAAACTGGACTTAGTCTGACTTAAACTGGACTTAGTTTGACTTAAACTGGACTTAGTTTGCGACAAATTTGACTTACTTTGAATAAAACTGGACTTAGTTTGACTAAAACTGGCCTTAGTTTGACTTAAACTGGACTTAATTTGACTAAAATTGGACTTAGTTTGACTTAAACTGAACTTAGTTTGACTGAAACTGGACTTAGTCTGACTTAAACTGGACTTAGTTTGACTAAAATTGGACTTAGTTTGACTTAAACTGAACTTAGTTTGACTGAAACTGGACTTAGTTTGACTTAAACTGGACTTAGTTTGACTAAAACTGGCCTTAGTTTGACTTAAACTGGACTTAGTTTGACTAAAATTGGACTTAGTTTGACTTAAACTGAACTTAGTTTGACTGAAACTGGACTTAGTCTGACTTAAACTGGACTTAGTCTGACTTAAACTGGACTTAGTTTGACTTAAACTGGACTTAGTTTGCGACAAATTTGACTTACTTTGAATAAAACTGGACTTAGTTTGACCAAAACTGGACTTAGTTTGACTTAAACTGGACTTAGTTTGACCTAAACTGGACTTAGTTTGACTTACACTGGACTTAGTTTGACTTAAACTGGACTAAGTTTGCGACAAATTTGACTTACTTTGACTAAAACTGGACTTAGTTTGTCTTAAACTGGACTTAGTTTGACTTAAACTGGACTTAGTTTGACTAAAACTGGACTTAGTTTGACTTAAACTGGACTTAGTTTGACTAAAATTGGACTTAGTTTGACTTAAACTGAACTTAGTTTGACTGAAACTGGACTTAGTCTGACTTAAACTGGACTTAGTCTGACTTAAACTGGACTTAGTTTGACTTAAACTGGACTTAGTTTGCGACAAATTTGACTTACTTTGAATAAAACTGGACTTAGTTTGACTAAAACTGGCCTTAGTTTGACTTAAACTGGACTTAATTTGACTAAAACTGGACTTAAAACAGACATAAAAAGTAGATCTTATTAGTTGATAAAAAGCTTTTCCTCAGCACAAATTCTTCATAAATGAATTCTAAATATTTTGTCCTGAACATCTTTCACTTGTTATTATTTAGTTCAGTAAAAATTAGGTTTTCATTTTGTGAATTTGTATGAATTTGTTGTTGTTATTTGTGTGTGTTTTTGTGTGTTAACCTTTATTTATTTCTGTCCTTGTGTCTTTTGTCCTCAGTCGTTCAGGAGTGAAGGTGGTGGATATTCTCACAACTCTGTGGCTCCGACGTCGTTTAAACACAGTGCACCGGTATGAGCTGCTCTTTATCTCTGCGTTACAAACTCTAACTTTATTTATACACTTTATTTATAAACTTTATTTAACCCTTAGAACACACAGCATTTAGGCCATTTTTGTTAAATCGGAGGAATGAAAATGTCTTATATCCTTCTTTTTTTTAATTAATTTGATGAAATTCTACGTATCTTTTTTAATTTTCACCAAACCTAAATAAACACCTGAGCTTTTTTTGCTCTCGAAATATTTCAAATCGGATGAAATTTTGCAAAATAATAAAAAAAAACAGTTTTATCGCATTTTTAAATAACGTAAAAATTAGTGCTGTGCAAAAGGGTTAACGCACGACGCGTTTCCATGACGACTGACCGGAAAAAGACGCACATGATGTCATGTTTACGCACCGCGACACCGGAGTCCAGGCACCATTTAGCAGTTAGCTGCATTAGCTCCTTTTAGCGCTGTTAGCGTTAGCCTACAGTGGACCTGGAGTGGTCTGTTTATTAAAGGAAAAGAGCAGCGCTAACAAATAACCAGCGTACCTGTGTACTGTGTATGTGTGCCTCTGTTTTTAAAGGTTAGGGTTACTATAGAGACTCATTTTAACAATCGGGGAGTGACGTCACACGCGTCTTTTTCCGCTCAGTCGTCATGGAAACGCGTCGTACGTTAACATTTGACAGCACTAGTAAAAATAAAAAAATTATAAAATAAAATAAAATAAAAAATAATCAGAACTTTGACTCAACGACACAGAAGAAGACTAAAAAAAACACATGAACGTGACCTTTAAACACACACACACACAGGATGTCCATATAAGGAGTTTTCTTATCTCACCGTTTGTTTTCCATGTTTTATCACAGAGGAACAACGAGTGTTGATATGTGTTTATATGAGCTGATATTGGAAAAACAGTCAATTAAAATCCTTTATAGGAAACTCTTTGTGATGATGATGATGATCATGATGATGATGGTGATGATGTTTGTGTCAGGGTGAAGAGCTGCAGTTGGTGCGTGAGGCTCTGCGCAGTCTGAGGGACAGTTTCTCAGGTCACGACCCTCAGCATCACACTCTGGACACTCTGGAGCAGGGCGTGTCCAGCCTGGTGGACAGACTACACTCTGTGGACAGACGGGTAAACACACACACACACACACACACACACACACACACACACACACACACACACACACGCTGAGTCAACAGCATGGACACTTTAACGTGATTATCCGTCCTCTCGTTCCTCAGGAGGAATTCAAATCTCCGGGACGCAGAGCTAACTCCACAGACCGTGACTCGTGGCCTCAGAGCTCAAGTGAGACAAACAACACCACCCTTGTTTT
Organism: Microchirus variegatus; assembly: GCF_963457635.1. Classification (NCBI taxonomy): domain Eukaryota; kingdom Metazoa; phylum Chordata; class Actinopteri; order Pleuronectiformes; family Soleidae; genus Microchirus; species Microchirus variegatus. Next base: position 1,915,478 of record NC_139804.1, read on the forward strand.
TTGTGTTGTGTTATTTTGTTGTCGTCGTTGTCGTCGTTCCTCTGCGACATCTCAGTGCCGAGGACAGAGCGCAGCGTTGTTCTCTTGTTTCTGTTGGAATAAATCAATGTGTGTGATTATTTTGCAGAGATGGCTCATTCACACAGCACGCCGGGTCTGGACAGCACCGTGGCCACCAAAGTGCTCTACTTCACCGACCGCTCGCTCACGCCGTTCCTCATTAACATCCCCAAAAGGTGCAAAGAAACACACTTTTAAAAGTGATTATTCTTATTTAAATGTCCCCCAATGCAGCGCTGTGGAAGAGTAATCTATAGAATATATGTTTAGTTAAGTTTTCAATGTCATAACAACATAATCACTGCTTTATCTCAAGAAAAACCAGTGATTTTATCTCACAGGGACACAGGAGCTGCCGGTCTACTGCTGCCTCGTGTGGTCACTTTGTGTCGCTGAGGTCAATCCGAACGATGGATTTTAAAAGCCGAATTATTCAAAATAAGACATTGTAAGTTAGTGATGGAGGCAGCAGTGGATCAACAACTCCTGTGAACTCCTGTGTCTCTGTGATGTTAAAATCACTGGTTTACTCTATGGGCTTTGGTGTGGGAGAGTGAGTGACTTTGGTGTGCCATAAATGTATGAAAATTATGTCAAGGAAAAACACAATTTAGTCCTTAAAACGAACCAAAATCTATGTCAGTTTAAGTCTATGACAGCTTAAGAACACGTTCACGTCTTTATCTCGCTGTTAGACAGACTTTTCCTACAGGAAACTGAAGTTTGTAAACCACTCACTCTCCCACACCAAACCCCATAGAGAAAATCAGTGATTTTATCTCACAGGGACACAGGACCTGCTGGTCTACTGCTGCCTCGTGTGGTCACTTTGTGTCACTTAAGTTAATCTGAATAAAGGTTTTTAAACACAAAAGTCACAAAATAACACACTTATTAAAAGAGGCAGCAGTCGATTCAAAACTCCTGTGTGTAGTGATGTTAAAATCACTGATTTTCTCTATGGACTTTGGTGTGGGAGAGTGAGTGAGAGGTTTAAAAACCTTGTGTTTCCAGTCAGACGTTGGGAAACGGCAGTAAACACACTCTGAGGATATCTCAGACGCACTCGTCCACGTTCTTCAGTGATGTCTGAGACACGGATGCTTGTTCTCTCCGACGGGAGCTCAGCAGGGTCAAGATTGTTGAAGATCGTGTTGACTTTTTGTGTCAGTAGCTCATCAAACAACACAAACAAACAAACAAACCCTGAGCTGCGTGTGTGTGTGTGTGTGTGTGTGTGTGTTCACAGGCTGGGTGAAGTGACACTGCGAGACTTCAAGGCGGCGATAGACAGACAGGGCAGCTTCAGGTACCACTTCAAGGCGCTCGACCCGGAGTTTGGCACCGTGAAAGAGGAGGTAGGTGTGAGGAAACACTCGGTGTGTGTGTGTGTGTGTGAAACACTCCACACACACTGAGCCCACACTGAGCACTTCACAACACACTAACACACCGTTTCACGGACACACACAACTTTTACTTTCAAGATCCTTGTCTTTTTCCTTCTTAAACGTCTTCAGAAATCATCCACACACATCACCCCCTCCAAAACGCTGTAGTACTTATGCCAGGCCTGTAGGTGGTGCTGTCACGCTGCCACACAACAAATACGACAAAAAGACGTGGAGCATTTTGCTATGTATGTTATTATTTGTATTATTAAAAAATAAACTCACATGTTTTCTTTACGTAGTTAAACTTAACAAATAAGTAAATAAATACACTTTTTTACGTTACGCGGAGTTTCCTTGTCCGACCAGACTTTTATTTTTACTTCACATGGACTCCACTTCCTTCCAACCTGGCTTTCAAATTAAGAGCCAGTCCTTGGAAAAATACACATCCTTGCGTGATCGTTGTCTTTTTCTTTTCTTTAGCGTCTTCGTCGTTTCTAGAAACGTCTTCATCCACACACATCACCCCCTCCAAAACGCTGTAGTACTTATGCCAGGCCTGTAGGTGGTGCTGTCACGCTAAATACAGCAAAAATGGAGAAGAAAGACGTGGAGCATTTTGCGAAGTTTACCGACTTCCTGTGGGGAACACTTTATGGCAGGTTCAGGGATTTTAATAAACAAAATAATGTTATATAAAAAAAAACCACGTCTTTTCTTTACGTAGTTTTTTTATTAAAAAACATTTTTAAGTTACGCAGTTTCCTTGTTCCTTATTTTCTTCACAGGGTCTCCGCTTCCTTTCAACTGGCTTTCAAAATAAGAGCCAGTAACCGTGTAAAGCCATAATAATAAAAAAATAGCTTAAAGTCATTATTCCTATCAAATTTATCAAATAAATACAAATAAGTTTCTACTTCACACGGAGGATCGTTGTGTGACAAGCGAGTACGCTGTGTACGAACTCCAAACAGGAAGTCAAAATCAACATTTTGGTGCTTTAATCGTAAATATTTTTGCTTCTATTTCGACTTTTTAACCTAATAATATTCAAATGTTTCTGTTGGATTTTAGAGCGCTGCACATTCACCTCATGGCTGTTAGCGAGCTTAAGCTTTAATTGTCTGGTATTTTATTGTGGTAATTATCAATATTGACTGATTTAAAACACTTTAATAAACGTGGACCGGAGCCACAGCAGTTTAAAAACCCGCTGAGTCGTCAGTTTTAGGTCAAAATAAAAATGTTTGTGATTTAATTACACATATGTTGCTTATTTATCAGCTACAGATTTGTTTTTAGCGACTTTACCCAGGTTTTTCAAAATAAAACCCCTGTATTGGTGTTGTGTTTAGTGGTGAAGTTGTAACGTAAACGTTGGATGTGGGTTGATCAGGTGTTCCACGACGGCTCCTTCGTGCCCGGCTGGGAGGGGAAGATCGTAGCGTGGGTGGAAGAAGATCACGGAGAGAGGAGGTAGAACAGGAAAAGCTTCACCACCAAGAACCTCAGTTGTTGACACTGGATCACGGTTTTCACACAAACACCAACGATGCCAAACACATCAATATTCACTGGGACCAAAGTTTCTGAGTCGGCTGCAACTGATCGTTCTGCTTTTCATCGATTTGGTTCTATGGTCCAGAGAATGTCTGAAAATCTTTATTTATGTTCCACAAAACCCTGAAATTACCCCTTAACTTCCATGTTTTTACCTTAACATCCACACTTTCCCCTTAACTTCCATGTTTTTACCTTAACATTCACACTTTCCCCTTAACCTCCATGTTTTTACCTTAACATCCACACTTTCCCCGTAACATCCATGTTTTCCCTTTACGCCAATGTTTTTCCCTTAACAGCTGTTTTCCCCCTTAACTTCCATGTTTTTACCTTAACATCCACACTTTCCCCTTAACTTCCATGTTTTCCCTTTACGCCAATGTTTTTCCCATAACAGCTGTTTTCTTTAACAAACATGTTTTCCCCTTAACTTCCATGTTTTTCCCCTTAACATCCACACTTTCCCCTTAACTTCCATGTTTTTCATTTACGTCAAGTTTTCCCTTAAGACCTCTTTTCCTTAACATCTATGTTGATTCTTTAATATCCACACTTTCCCCTTAACTTCCATGTTTTTCCTTTGCATAAATGTTTTCTCCTTAATGTCCACACTTTTCCCTTTACTTCCACGTTTTTCCTTTACATCAATGTTTTTCCCTTATCTTCCATGTTTTCCCCTTAACTTCCATGTTTTTCCTTTGCATAAATGTTTTTCCCTTAATGTCCACACTTTTCCGTGAACTTCCATGTTTTTGCTTTACGTCAATGTTTTTCCCTTAACTTCCATGTTTTTCCTTTAACACCCACACTTTTCCCTTAACTTCCATGTTTTTCTTATGTTTTCCCTTAATGTCCACTTTCCCTTCCATGTTTTTCCCTTAACACCCACACTTTCCCCTTAACTTCCATGTTTTTTCTTTGCATGTATGTTTGTCCCTTAATGTCCAATTTCCCTTCCATGTTTTTCCCTTATCATCCACACTTTCCCCATAACTTCCATATTTTTCCTTTGCATCAATGTTTTTTCCTTAATATCCACACTTTTCCCTTAACTCCCATGTTTTTCCCTTATCTTCCACGTTTTTCCTTTGCATAAATGTTTTTCCCTTAACATCCACATTTTCCCCTTAACTTCCATGTTTTCCTTAGTGTTCCTTAATGACTCATAGCAGTGTCTCAACATTCCTCAGTTTTGAGTGATTTCTTTGATGTTTGGAGCAAAGCCAAAAGAAAAAGCACTAAACTCAAACTAACGCTCACACAGATCGATTATTGACAGATCAATTGTTGCAGCCTGATTTGATGCAGTTTAAGGGTAAAAACCATGTTTTAAAGGTGAATGTTTCATACTCAGATCTTGACTTTAATGGGTGCCACTCTTTTATTTACATAATGTTTTAATATATGAGGACGAACAGGAAACGGCCAGGAATGTTACTTGAAACGTGATTTACAAGAAATAATATGTTATAACTTAAAAAAAAAAAAAAAAAAAAAGCTGTAAACAAAAGTATTCAAACCTTTTAATAAAAAAAACGTCGTCTGACATTTTTTTTCACATGTTCCAGATTGCCAAATAGCGACGATGACGATGATGTTGTTGTTGTTGTTCCGCGTCCATTCTGGTGTTTTAATAAACATGAATCACAGCACAGATTATTTTGTTGTTATTTTATTCCCTGACCATCACACACATACACACACACACACACAGACTGTCATTAATGTGTTTTCTGTAAAGAATTCCATTATCTTGCTGCTCGTCCACCCACTCGCTGAAAAAAACACTTTATTTTGTTTACTGAGTTTGTTCGCTTCACTTTTTCCGCTTCATGTGTTTCTGATGATTTTTTGGTTTTAGTTTGTAGAAAAACTGCAGAAACTGTGGGAAACTGTTTTTTTCTGCTTCATTTTTTTGTTATTTGTTTCCTGTGTAGCTTCATCCGAAAATGTGCTCGACGTTTCCTAAGACTATGGTTTTAAATACCTAATTTTTGACAAATGATTCTGATCCCCTAACTGGGGAATTTTTGTTGACAACATTTGCACCAAACACTTTTTCATGCGTCTGGTTGAACGTGAAACGTAACTTTCATGTTACGTACTGCGGTTTTAAACACTTAAACCTCAAACGTCGCGGCTCTCTCAGCTCAGACGCGTCACAACGCGTCCACTTTCAGGACGAGCCGTCGCTTCTTCTTGTTGAAGATGGCCGACGCCGTGTCCTCGTTCACGGTTTTCGGAAACTCCAGGAGTAAAAAGTAAACGTCCTCCACCTCCAGCACGACGTCGTCCTGCGGAGGAAGAAGAAGAAGAAGAAGAAGAAAAAAATCCACATCAGCATTTCAGCAACAGCGGGACTTTTGGCCGCTCATGTATTTTTTATGATATCCAACATCGCGTTGACTCACACACACTTGCTTCCTAGAGTGGTTCATTATAATGTGTGTGTGTGTGTGTGTGTGTGCTGACCTTGGAGATGGTCAGCTGACACTCTGACATGGAGCAAACCTTCGGCAGCTCCACCGTCAGCTCCATGATGTCAGGACCTCCCTCTGTGCTGCTCTTCAGCTGCAGATGATGCTGCGGCTTCTGAGGCGGCACAAACGTGCTGGAGATGACCTGGATGAAGTCTTTCTTCTTCTGCTGCTGCTGCTGCTGCTGCTGCTGATGCTGCTGCTGCTGCTGATGATGATGATGCTGCTGATGATGCTGCTGCTGCTGCTGCTGCTGCTCAGAGGGTTTGCTGATCATTTTTGCTGCCAGCTCCTCTTCATTTGCCTGTTTCTCTGAGCGCAGAGAGGAGATCTGTCGCAGGAGGTCAGCTGGACTTTCAGTCTCTGTGAGGACACATGGTTCATTCTGCTGCTGTGTGTGTGTGTGTATGTGTGTGTGTGTGTGTGTGTGTGTGTGTGTGTGTGTGTGTGTGTGTGTGTCCGTGTCAACAATCATCACTAACAGGACTTTATTTTCTAAACTTAACGTTACCAGTTTTTCCTTAACCTTCACGTTTTCCCCTTTACTTCCACGTTTTCATTTGCATCAATGTTTTTCCCTTATCCACAATGTTCCCTTAACTTCCATGTTTTCATTTGCATCAATGTTTTCCCCTTAACATCCATGTTTTACCTTTAACATCCACACTTTCCCCTTACCTTAACTTCCATGTTTTTCCTTTGCATCAATGTTTTTCCCTTAACATCCACACTTTCCCCTTAACTTCCATGTTTTCCCTTAACATCCACACTTTCCCTCTAACTTTCATGTTTTCTCTTAATATCCATACTTTTCCCTTAACGTCCATGTTTTTCCTTTGCATCAATGTTTTTCCCTTAACTTCCATGTTTTCCCTTAACATCCACACTTTCCCCTTAACTTCCATGTTTTTTCCCTTAATATCCACACTTTCCTCTTAACTTCCATGTTTTTTCCCTTAATATCCACACTTTCCCCTTAACTTCCATGTTTTTTCCCTTAACATCCACGTTTTCCCCCTAACTTCCATGTTTTCCTTACCGTCCTTTAGTGACTCACAGTCTCAGTGTGTGATATATAAGATAATTTCTCACCCGTCTTGAGTTGTTTGCAGTTCTTCGACCTCTGTTGAAAGTCACTGATAAGACGTCGCTGTAAATCCTCTCTGCTGCCGTTGGGACTCGAGCTGACGACGGTGAACCGCTCAGATAATCTCAGCCCGTCTTCTTGTCGCTGCTGCTGCTGCTGCTGCACAAACTTCACAGCCAGTTGGTACAATCCTGTCCTGTTGTCCTTGTTTTCCTCCAACGCTGCAGGGCTGAAGGCTACGTCCACGATGGCGTACGAGTCTGCGGAGGGAAAAACAAATCCACGAGTTATCAGCTGAATCGAGTTCTATACTGGCGCCCTCTACTGCTAATATCTGCTATGACATTAGCATGAAAATTATTACATTTATTTCACTTTAGAAGAGACTCGGCGACCTCATTTATAAACTGTTATTGTCCCAGACACCACTGATATATCAGCATATCAATATAGACAAATATAGTATAATATCGTGAATTACTTTTTTCATGTTTATATATAAACTAACTCACAGTCTGTGAACATTAGCTTTATTTTCCTTGCAAATAATACATGTAGAAATGAGCTAAATTCATTAAATTATTTGTTAATATTGTCATTATTAATAACCGTATCCAGTATATCCGTTTATATATCTATAAATGTTGCTACTCTTTTGGAAACCCCACAAAATCATGTGTTTTCTTTCAATAAGTATTGATAAAAAGTATCAATCGCTTTAAATTAGTTTTAATATCTTTATTTTCTCTTTCTGCAGATGATTTGCGTTTGTGTTTTAAGTATAGAATTAACTTTTGTCTCCTGTGAAAAACTAAATAAAGTTCTTAGGATTCTTTATGACCATTTTTTTTTAAATATGACAAACTTTTGCGACCCAATTCTCAGTCTGAACCGTGTCAAAAAACATTTCTGAATACTTTCACTGTCAGTTATGCACAGAAATGTGTTTAATAACTGAACCGCAGCATGATTTTATAGATTTTTTTAAAGACTCTTCATGAATAAAAAGCCTCAGAGTCTTTGTTTACCTTGACTTTGGTCCGTGTGTTTCTCCAGTTTCCCGGCGTACGTCGGTAAACTGTGACTGTGATTCTGAGCAGGAACACGTGTCCAGCTGCAGATGTTGACGTACAATAATCCTCTGTTTGGTTCCTGTTGAAGAAAAAGATCGTTTTTTTACTGCGTTTAAACAACGCAAAGACATTTGGAGCCTCAATTTATCCATTTATTAACTTAATAAAATATTTTTATTCTGTTTCCATCGCTCAGTTTTTAATATAAAGCTCTTTACGACACCCACTATGTACTTTAACTGCTTTACGTAACCTGAAAAAACAGTAGGAATAAAACGTGCAATAAAATTAATTCAATAAGAATCAATTAAATGAGGAGAAAAATATACATTAAGCACAAAATGAAGACGTCACTGCACTACTGGGTATTTGATTCTAAATAAATATGTTTAAATTTAAGTTTATTTATTTTTACCAAATAGTTTTTAATTATTTATTGTTATTTTAATTTTCTTTATTGTTCTTAGTCAAGTGTATTTACACGGTACAAGATTAGAAGCTTTATTGTCACCCAAAAAAATTAAAATGTTATATTTGACACAAATAACGAGGTAAATAGACAAACATGGTGTCATAAAAAGTAGAAAGATATCAATTATTATTATTATTATGTTATTAGCTAATGTATTTATGACTTATTATTGGGGGTTAATGAGTATTTATTATTAATGTTTATCCATTTTTGTTTTATTAGATCTTTTTCATATAATTTGTTTTAAATGATCATACATTAGCCTTCCTGAGTGCCAAAACAGCAAGAAACAGAACATGTTGATATAAACAGTACAAATATATACATATGTATATATATATGGATTTATATATAATATATTTCATTATATATGTATTTTGTTGTCCAAATTTTTTAAATAATGCACTTTGTTTACGAAAAGTGTCTAAATACATTTTGTATGTTGCTAGCTAACTTAGCTAGCTAGCCGTTTTCCAATCAACTGAACGTCAAGGCCACGCCCACCCAGAGTCCCGCCCCCGCAGTCACGCGCACCTTATTCAGCCAATGACATTCTTCCATTTCGGAGAGCCGCCATTTTGCCGAGTTTGAACAGGTGTCTTTAATGAAACTGATGATGACGACAGATGACGTGACTCCGGAGATGATGCTGCTACTGTGGCGGCGACGGGAGTCGCCAAACATCCCGAAATAATAATAATATCATCATCGTCATCCTCGTAATCACCATAGTAACAGGTGAGTCCTCTTCACCGCAGCTCACGTCAGTGTTTTAACTCCAAACTTGTTCAGAATCCACGAAACTTCAGGTAAACAATGACGCAGCGGACGCCATTTTGAAAATGCTTTCTGAGCAAATACGATTTCTGATTATTTGCTTTGGTTAGACGGTTCGTGCACCACGTACATTATTATCGGCGAACCTTTACTAGAAAATGTTGATTAATTTAATTAAATTATTTAAATGTATGTTGTTTTTATTGTTCTATTTTTACACAAACTGAAGGGTAAACGCCGCCAGAGATCGTCTCTGGGTTGTTGTTTGGTGAGATGGTTCACTCTGTTGTTGTTTTTTCATTGAATAATAATTTAATTCATATTGTGTGAATTCAGTTGTTTATTTTGTTGTGATCCTGCATATATTTAACATTTATTTAGTGTATTCAAACTATTTGTAATGTTTTTCTTTTAATATAAATATATTATACACATATTAATGTTTGTCCATTCCATTCATTATTATGTTTAATGATAAGCACATTTTAAATAAAGTAAGGAGTTTAACCTTACTGTGTGTGTGTGTGTGTGTGTGTGTGTGTGTAAAACACCATGTTGATTAATAAAAGACTAACCTGAGATACTTTTTCATTCATGTATTATTTGTTCTTTAATTATTTTCACAATCTATTCATATGTCCATTTATTAATGAGTTATTTGCTGCAGAAAATGTTAAAATGATAAAATAATGACGTTCTGAACGAAATGAAACCACTTTGAAAGAATGATTTCTTTGTCACGAGCGATTGAAAATATTGACATTCAAGAAGCTGAAAAATCAGCAAACTTGTCTGAATTATTAAAAAAAACATCAACAATGATTAATAAATGATTATATGATGAATTATTGCAGCTTTATTACCAGAGTTTAATAAAACACATAATATTAAAGAAATGGAAATCAATTTGAGCCTTAAGTTAACCTTTTATTTATACATTGAGTCGTATAGTTATGTTTCTTTTGTAAAATCCTGTTCTACTTCTTCCTGTTTTCAGGTCAAACTTCCTGCTGAGTCACAGATTTTGATGCAACACCTGTGAAATAACAAGACACACAGCTGTGCTGGTGAGCTTTAACTTCTTAACTCATGAACCTGCTGCTGGTTAGTCAACAGTAGTTAACATTAGTTAGCATTAGTTAACAGTGGTTAACTCACCAGCAGGTGTGTCCTCAGACAGCAGACGAGCTCCGGAGCGTTCCCTCCTGCTGCCTCCTCCATGTTCCTGTGGATGAAGTCGCTGTAAGCCGCTGGATCGTTCTCACTCAGCTCGTCTAACATGGACCAGAAGCGCTCCACCTGCTGCAGTACTCCGTCTCTGCCACTAGAGGACGACGTCATCTTTAAAGAGGTACAAGTCTTAAAAAAAAAAAATAAACGCTTAAACTAAGTTTAAGTTTGAACTTTTCTTCTGGATGAATGTGGAGCTGCGTCTCTGTATGTGAGAGAGCACCACTGTGTCTGTGTTGTGGGTTGCTATGGAAACGAGACTCCAGGGACACCTGGTGGTTAGAAGGAGAACTGCAGCTCAATGAGACGTCAAAGCTGAGGCTTTAAAGCTTTTCCTTTGATGAGATGTTTTCCTTTGGTCTTTACAATCACCTTGAATAAGGAACACAACGATAGGAAACGTTTTATTTTATTTTATTCATTAATTGAGAACTTGTTTAGATCAGAAAATGTGGAAGAATGAAAGAATTCTTTGTTATTTGGATCAAAGAAACCAGAAAATATTCACATTTAAGAAGCAGGAAAATGGCAGAAAAACAAACACTGATCAAATTAATATCTTGATGGGTCATTTATTAGAGTGTGTTGTTGTTTTTGTCGAATAGTATGAAACCTATCTACAAAACTTACATTTTAATTTAATTTGTGTTTTGTTCATGAATATATTTATAAATAGAGACAGTTGATATAATATTATTGTTCTTTTGTGATTTTAGATGTTGGTGTGTTTCCGATTTGAGCTTAAGATGAAATAAATACATGAAATAATAATAATAAATCAAAAATCTGCTTGGAAACAAAAGAGCTTCAAGTCCAGTATCATTCAGCTGCCCTCATAATAATAATAATAATAATTGTGAATGAATCACATATTTGTAACTTCCTGTCAGGACGCCTCATAGTAAGTAAATAAAATAAAAACAGTTTGTGCACAATAAGAAAACAAACTCACCAAACACAGTTGTTTCATAAGAGATAATTTATGTTTTAATACATGAAAAACAAAAGGACAAAATGCAGCTGGATGTCTTTGTGTCTTTGTGTCTGTGTGTGTACATCACACTTAAACACACACTGAAAGTAGGAACATGAACTCTGGTGTCGTCGTCATCATCATCATCATCATCATCATCATCATCATCAGTAATTCTGTCAAAGAGAAAACATTATTAAATCATTATTAAACACCAGAGTAAAAACACTCATTATCGTCCTTTGTGTTCTTTGAAATGTTAAATTTGTGTCAACGTGATGAAAAACTAGGATAAATAACTGTTTTTTACTGTGTTTTTCTGACCTTGTCAGGACCAGTAGTCCTCATGGAGACCAAGACCTGGTCCTAATGAGGCAGAACCTCATTTCTGAGGAAACTGTTTGAGTTTACTCGTAGTTTATTAACACTGCAGTTACATTTTTATTCAGGTTTACGCAACAGTTTTTGACTTTTTTTTTTTTTTTTAAATACAGATATTTTATTGTCCTGCTTTTACAGCATTAGACGCTGGAACTGGTTATGGTTCAAATACGTAATATTTCTGCATTTTCATATTTTCATGTGTGTAAAAGTGGGAATGTAAACAAAAAATCATGCATGAAAAGTGATGAAAACTAAGTCATTTAAGAGTTGAAACTGTCATCAATAAAATGTGTCATCAAAATGACATATATACAACAATCAGAAGATATTTCTGACATGTATTATGTGAATCATCTATTTGTGTTTTTTTTGTCCATATAATATCAGTTTGAATAATTTCTTTGTTTTATGGAGCAAAGAAACCAGAAAATATTCAACATTTAAGAAGCAGAAAAGCCAAAATATTAGATTTTTAAACGACTATGTATTTGATCGTTTGTAAATCTCAATGTGAAGTAAAAGTACATCACTATTACACTGTATACTGTTTACTCATATTCTTTCTTCTTCTTCACCTCAATAATTTCGTAGACCCAGCTCAAGAATTCGGAGACTTTGGTGTAAACTCCCGGATGATTGGCCTCGGCACATCCTGTTCCCCAGCTGACCACGCCCACCAACCGCCAGGTGTTTTCATCCTGACAGACCAGAGGACCGCCACTGTCGCCCTGATCAGGTCACACACACACACACACACACACGCGCGGTTACGCTGAGTTTCATCATTAAAAACGTGATAAATCTGTGATTTTCAAACCCTGCTCAGACCTGACAGGCGTCCACTTTCCCCTCGCTGTATCCGGCACAGATCATCCGTGCTGTGATCTCTCCGTTGTACATACACGAGCTGTTACACTTCTTTGTGCTTATTATGGGAACTGGAGCTTCTTTTAGTGTGTCAGGGGAGTGAGCTGATGGAGGGGAAAAAAGAGGTGTTTAAAGCTGTAGTACGTAACCTTCTCTGCTTTTTCTTTTCTTTTGTTCTGCCACGGTTTGGTTCTTTGTGAACAGTAATGATGCGTCCTTTCATCTGAAAACAGGCTCTGTCAGGCAAAACTATCAGACCTGACTGTGTGACTAATGAGTTCAGGTGAATCGGTTTAATTTTTTTTAATCATGTCTGCGTTTTTATCCACATGCAAACGGCATTTTGGTGTGAGAAAACACTCCTTTCACCCCAACCTGTCTAGGCAGATGGCCGCACATGTTTATATCCTGTCAAACTGGGGTTTTTTTGAGGAGTAGAATTCACATCTGGAACCTTCCTTTGTCTTTCAAACAGTGACAACTAGTGCTGTGCAATAGGTTAACGCAAGACACGTTTCCACGTTTACGTCACGTTTACGTCACGTTTACGTGCCGCGAAACCGGAGTCCAGGCACCGTTTACCAGTTAGCTTCGTTTGCTGCATTAGCTCCTTTTAGCGTCGTGCTGATGGAGTGTGAATGGATTTTAAACAGACATTTGTTTATATCTATAAGTTACCGTCGTAGAAGTGTTTTGTTTTTTTCTGGAGCTGCAGTTGCGTCTTACCGCCATCGGGCTGCGTGTAACCCCATCCAGAAATCCAGCACTGAGTTCCTCCTGGAAGATCGTGGTCGTACTGAGGCAAACACACCGGTCTGACTGTATCTGCACAGGGAGACAAAAGAATATCAACAGTTTTGACTTTTGGTGAATTTGAAAATGATTAGAACATGATGATTTTGGAATGAATAATTGTAGTTTTTTAAATTTGCCAGCATTAAAAATGGGAAAAGCCAAAGAATAGAAGCAGCTACACAAAGTTCACCAAGCTAACCTAGTTCCCTGGTGTCCTAATGAACATGTTTGTGACATGCTTTGGTCAAAATACCATAAGGATGAAGCACCACAGCAGTTCAATCACCCTGAACAAAACAGCCCTGTTCACAACGCTCTGTTTAGTAGTAGCTCTTTAGGTCCACCTTAAAAATCCACCTTAAAAAAAGTAAAATGAAACTTAAGGGACACAGAGGCTACTGGGAGCTAACAGCAGTTAGCATTTGTTAAAGTGATCATTTGCAGGCTCTAGCAGGCACATTGCCGTCATATATAACATGTAAATCCTCTGAGGCTGGAAGTTTGTGTGGAACTCTGTGCTGCACTGTGGAGACAACAATAGAATGTTTCGCGGACTTCAAGGACTTCCGGTTTTCGGATATCGCACTCTGTTGTCTATTACGGACAAAGCGAAGCTACGCGAGGCAGCAATTCCAGGAATTTAGCGCATTGTGACGTAGCAATGAGAGCGGTAGTCAACATGGCGCGTTTTTATCTACTGTGCTTAGACTGAGGAGGACCACAAAAATATGACCGAGTCATCTTTTTTCACACTTTGCCGACTGAAAGGACCTCCAGAGTCCCAAATATAAGGATTTAAATGATTAAAAAGTTGATTTTGCATAATATGGCCCCTTTAAGTATTTAAAATCATCGAACCAGCAGAGAAAAGTTCGATGTTTGAATGTCTGACTCCTGACCTGAGAAGTTGAGCGGCGTCCTCAGCCTCATCAGAGCGATGTCGCTGTCGTGGCTCCTGTGGTCGTACCTCTTGTTGTAGACGATCTTCTCCACCGCGTGTCCGGCGCGCCGCGACGCTTTAGCCGAGCCGCGCCCGACGATGCCGGCGTAGACCGTCCAGCTGGAGACGTGCGGCAGCCTGTAACTGACACCAGAGGGCGGCTGTCGTCACGTCACGTGTCCGCAGACGACGCCGCCGCCGACGACGATGAAGATGAAACCTCTGACCTTTCAGCGCCGAGGTGTTGAAGTCTTACTTGTGGACACAGTGAGCAGCTGTGACGATCCAGCGGCTGCTGATGATGGAGCCTCCACAGGTGTGACGGTCGCTGTAGTACAGACTCACCTGCCACGGCCAGCGGCCCAGAGCCGCCTCCTCCCCCCCGATGATCCTCGGCAGCTTCGCTCGTGTGCCACACTCTACACAGAGAGCCATTCATCATCATCATCATCATCATCATCATCATGTGTGTAGTGTAGAACAGAAGAGTTTTTCTGTGGTTCAAAGTAGCTTCTTCGTGGCTTAATCTTCCGTTTGCAACTTCCTGTCAACAGTTCTAGACGGATTAATCGGATTATTTTTCTGCTGGGTAGACGATCGACCAAGAACTTTACTCATTTACCTCGAGCTGCAACTAAGGATTCTTTTCGTAATCGATTAATCTAACGATTATTTTCTTGATTAATCGATTGATCGTTTAGTCCATAAAATGTCTGAAAATGCTAAAACCTGGAAATGACGTTGTTCTCAAATGTTTTTGTCCACAAACTAAAATGATTCAGTTTATAGAATGGTTTCTTTGTTTACGTGGAGCAAAGAAACCAAGAAAATATTCACATTTAAGAAGCTAAAAACGATCAGAAATCTTGTTTTAATCGATTATCAAAATAGTTGACAATTAATTTAGTAATCGATTAATTGTTTCACCTCTATTTACCTGGGATTTTTTTTTAAAAAAGCTCAAACTTAACACGTAAGTACTTCCTAGTTCATGACAACACTCTTAGAAATAAAAGTGCTAAGTAGAACCACATAAGGTTCTTCGGCTTGTCCTCATAGGAGAACCCTTTTTGGCTCCAGGTAGAACCTTTTTATAAAGGTTCCACCAAGAACCCTTTTAAAACCCTTTATTCAGGAAAAGGGTATTAAAGGGTTCTCTGGATCAAAATGGTTCTTACTGGAGCCATTAGTGTTACCAAGAACCCTTGAAAAACCCTTTCTTCGGGAAAAGGGTTTTTCAGAAGCAAATGGTTCCAGGTAGAACCTCAGCCCTTGCAGAAGAACACTTTTGGAACCCTTATTTCTAAGAGTGTAGGGACTTACAAATAAGGACTCAGATTACCTTAAACTCTAGAGGGGCGGGGCTGTGAGCTAAAGAATGTGCGCTGATTGGTGCGCTATATTTAGCAAGTATTCAGACTCGAGAAACCTAGCGGCTTTTTCTGGTGTTTTTAGAGACTTCATATATATATATGTGTATATGTATGTGTGCGTATATATGTATGTGTATATGTATGTGTGCGTATATATATATATGTGTATATGTATGTGTGCATATATATGTATGTGTATATGTATGTGTGCATATATATGTATATGTGTATAATATGATATATACACATATACGTGTATATATGTATATATATGTGTATATACATATATATACACATATACGTGTATATATGTATATATATGTGTATATACATATAAATATATATGTGTATGTGTATATATATATATATATATATTTATATATGTATGTGTGTATATATATATATATATATATATATATATATATATATATGTATGTATATATGTGCATATAAAAAGATTTTCTCACCGGAACACTGCAGAGCGATCACCTTCCCTGTGACGCAGCTCCCCCTAAATGAGAGTTGATTGGTGAGCTAACGCTGCATCATGAATGTGTGAGTGGCCACAAGCTGCTGTGGACGAGTGTGAGGCCGACTTCACCTGAGCTGCCACATCGTCTCCAGGCTGCCGCGCTCCTCCGAGCTGATTTGGATAAATCCCTCGGTGTGTTTCGGCCCGATGTCCGTCAGGTTCACGCCTTTGTGCTGAGTCAGTCTGCAGGAGATGGAGATGGACAGAGAGTCAGACAGAGTCAGAGCGTATGCAAACCGTGTGGGATTGAGTGTGGAGATAATTCAGAATTATAAGGTGTGAAGTGAGATGCAAATGAGGCGTCGGCAGATCATAAATAATCCCGTCTTCTCAGTGTTTGCACAGCAAAAAACATAAATGAGAGAGAGAACGCTGAAGTCTGAAGTCTGACGTGCTGCAGTCAGTCGAGTATGAAAGTAAAGTGAAAATGATGAATTCATTCATGTCTGAATGGTCCTTTAAAGAAGCTGAAAAACCTGTAGGAAATAATATATTATATTATAAATATGAATTAATGCGTCCTGGCTGTCGCGGTAATCACAATATGATTTTTGTTCATGAAAAACTGAATTATGGACGCGTTGTTATGACAGTTTTATTTATTACGACGGCTTCTGGAAATGTCAAAACTGTCAAACTTGTCTAAGTCTAACTTAACTTAACTTAAAGGTACAGGTCAGGGGTCGGTTGAAAACATAATTTCTGTTATCCGTCTACTTTAATCTACACAGAGAAGACTTCATTTATTTAATGTATTGTGCCTTAAAACATCTTTATTTCGCCGTCTTATTCAAACAATAGAGTCCTGGTGACGTGGACGTTTTTTATTAATCACCAACTTGTTACAAAGACTCTTTAAAGACACTAATGTGTGTGTGTGACGAGCTAATGTCCTGCGACTTTTACCGTTAACGATCACGGTGAGAAATCGGTGAAATTTGTCACGAAGTTCCTACGTTGAAGTACAAAATTTGTCATATTATGTCACATTTTGACAAGTTTCTTCGTTAAAGTTTGTGGAACTAGAAAGTAAGAAGATAAAAAACTGTGTGTTTTTAAAGAGGTTTTTGATGAATTTTGTGCAAAAACTTCAATATTTCAGAAACATAATAAGCAACAATAAAGTACACATTCAGGTGAGGACAATAGAGTTTGAATAAAGTTTCTATTTTGAAGTTTGTGCAACTAGTTAACGTCCAAATGTTACTACCTGATTTCTACTTCCTGTTATAAAAAAATACCGCAGCTTCAGGTGTTTTAAAGAAGGTTTTATTACATTTTTAGCAGTTATTCTTAGAAAATAAGATTTGCGGTGTAAGTAAGATTAATAATCAGATTAACACAACAACAGTCACTCCGCTGATCTTTAACCACTTCCTTTCAACGTGCCTTTCAAAATAAGAGCCTCTGACTTTGGCCTTTTTACTATTTCCTCTGTAAAGGTTTTGTCATAATGGTTGGCCGTAAAAATATCTTACAGTTTTTATATTATTTTTAGTTTTGTAGTCGTCATTGTACAGATATGTTGTAATAAATTAGCGCTAACAGGACGTCGTCAGGTTTCCGATACAACGGTGAGTGGATGTGTAGCTTTAAAGGTTAGCGTCACGTGATCCTCGTGTGTGTTTAGTGTGTGTTTAGTGCTAACCTGAGATATCCCAGCTGTCTGCACACCAGCGTCCCCAGCGACGAGTTCCACCTCTCGTAGCACACGGGCAGCCAGGTGCTCTGCGGCGCCTCCAGCTGGATCTCCAGCAGAGAGTTCTCCGGGCTGATTCTGTAAAACACTGAACCTGATTGATTGAAAATCCCTCCGGAGAAAAAGCTCCCAGGGGTCGACGGTGATCAACGAGTGGGGAAAACTATTATCCTCGACACAAAGCGCGTGGTTAGGCGCGATGTTTCGGTGTCAGTCGATGTGCGTTTTCTCCAGAGTAAACAAAAGACTGCAATAAGCAGCAGCAGCAGCAGCAGGTGGATGTTAATTATGTTTCTGTTGAAGTGAACATCACTCACATGGATCTGTGAGTTGTGTCTGTGAAGTATTGACACGTTAACTCTGACTTTGCTGCTTTTCTACAGCTAGAAACACTCGCTCTCCCTGCACCAAACCCCATAGAGAAAACCAGTGATTTTAGCTCCCAGGGGACACAGGAGCTGCTGGTCTACTGCTGCCTCGTGTGGTCACTTTGTGTCACTGAAGTTGATCTGAATTGTAATTTCAACCACTGAAGTCACAAAATAAGTCATTTGAACTTAGTGATGGAGGCAGAAGTGGATCAACAGCTCCTGTGTGCTGTGATTTAAAATCGCCGATTTTCTCTATGGAGTTTGGTGCGGTCGCTGAAAACGAAAGTTTTGAGTTGGGAAAACTGTGTTTAACAGTGAGATATGGTGGCAGACATGTTCTTTCTACATCGTCGACTTATTAATATGAGTGTATGTTAAGTTGCACATGCTGGCAGCCATTTTGTTAGCGTTAGCGAGGGTCAAGCTATCAGAAACAGTAGCGTGCCAGGCGGAATTGGTGTCAATATTAGTTAGACTGATTAATTTGGATGATATCTGCCATTTCTTTAGTTAGCATTGGCTTGTTATTATTATTTTTCACATCAATCAGCCCTTTATTGAAACGTTTAAATGTTGCTAAGTCACTAAAACTTTGTTTTTTAAGAACTTTGTCATGTTTTTGATAAGTAGCTTTATGTTAAGACGTTGTTTGTCTTATTTATTATCATTAAACAGTTGGATTATTGTCTAAAATGAACCGAAACCATGACTCGGCGTGACGACTCGCTCGACGCACAGCTAGCTTAGCGACGAGATAAGAGACAGAGATCCAGACCTTTCCTGTGGTCAGAGATGGAAATGTCCTCCGTCACGTTGCACAGCGTCGTCTCCTTTGTGTCCCCGAGCCCCACGGCACTCTGGGACGAGGACGGCCTCAGCAGGAGCTTCACTGCACACAAAAAATAAAAAAATAAAAAGGTTTAGTGGTTTTTAACAAAGTAGCCCAGATTATTTTCTTGCAGAAGTCCAGGTTAAATAGTCAGGAGATGAGTCTGGAAAGTTTCTGAGGCTCAAATGTCTCCATTATCACAAATAATGACAATTTAGCTGCTTATTAAATGAATAAAAATGAGATTAGATTAACTTCGATTTATTGATCCCACACTGGGGAAATCTGCTTGTTACTGCAGTGAAGAGGTCAAAGGTCGACAAGAGACAAATCGTGTTTAATAACAGCCGTAATAGTTTTGTGCCACTGTTTTTTCTCTTGTTTGCTTCATAAACAAGTTTATGGTTATAGTTTTTATATGTTCTATTTTTTTATAGTATTGCTTAGTCATTTTATATTTTGCTTTTGTATGTTTAATCTTTTGTCAAATTTTATGGCTTATTTCATTGAGGTATCCTGATTTAATCAGTTGGGTCCATTTATCAGATCAATATATTGAGTTAAATAGTTGATACCTTTTTAGTTTAGGAATTCTGGGATTAAAGAAAGTGTCACAATTCTTAGGAAAAAACATCAGAATTCTGAGATTGGAAAGAGTCAGAATTTTGAGATTAGAAATAGTCACTAAAGAAAAAGTAATAATTCTGAGATTAGAAAAAGTTATAATTATGAAATTGGAAAAAGTCAGAATTCTGAGATTAGAAAAAGTCAGAATTATGAAATTGGAAAAGGTTAGAATTCCCGAGATTAGAAAAAGTCAGAATTATGAAATTGAAAAAAAGTCAGAATTCTGAGATTAGAAATTGTCAGAATTCGGAGATTAGTTCAGAGAGAGAGTAGTGAATATCTCTGCGACATCTTCACAGATCAGGATGAACTTTGTTGTGTTTATGTAAAATGGTAATATCTATAAGAAGGTAAATCAAATCATCTGTTAAATCAAACTCTTGTCACTGGACGTAGCGCCGTAGCTCAGAGGAAGCGACTCACCTAAGAACCAGACGCCCACAGCCAAACCTCCCAGGAGTCCCAGAGCACACACAGCTGCCAGCAGCCTCAGCAGCCTGTGAGCTACAGCAAGAGTTAGACACTCAAACTTCATGACTTGATTGATTCCACGTCGTGGAGCGTCTCAGACGTGACTCAAACTTACCGTGAGTCGTGGACTGAATCCCTCTCAGAAAGTTCTGCTCCCTCTTGGTTTCCGCGACTCCCGCTTGCGACGACGTTTGCTCGGAGTGAAAGTGTTGATGAGTGACGGCCGCCGGGTTCTCGATCACTGACTCACTGTCTCCATCAAGACTCTGAGGAAAAGTCGGACCTGGTTTTTACAGCTCGGCTCACACTAAACTCACTGAGACAACGGCGACCTGTGTCTGCACCTGTGTCTGATATCATTACAGCAGAGTGTGGTCCATATGGATGGAGCTGTGAGCAGGTGTGTGTGTGTGTGCGACAGATGATGAAGCAGCTGAAGCTTTGAATCACACGTTTGTTTTAACTTCAGGTTTAAACTCTGTCCCTGTTCCTTTTCCCCCGAGCAGGTTTTTGTCACTCTAACAATCTTTTTGTTGACAATGTTATTGTGGTTATTTTATCTGAACCCTTACTACGGTGGCCTGGAAGTGCAAACCATTATTACAAAACGTGAAGAAGCACTTGTATTCACTTTTGGTACGACAAACACGCTCGGACGAGGTTCACTCATTTACGTAGGGTGCAAATCGCCAAAAATGGACACCAAAATTCAAAATGGCCGACTTCCTGTTGAGTTGAGGCTATGGTTACGGTCGACTTTCTCGTTCGTCTTGGTCTGTGACATCTTCCCAGCAAGTTTGGGGAAATTCGGCGGAACTCAATTTTGCCTTTGTTTTCACCTTAGGGGGCGCTATAGAGGCCTTGATTAACGCACAGATCCAGGAACTATGCCAATATTGCATTTTCCCCAGACCTGTCCTCCATCTAAAGTTTTAAGAGTTTTTATTCATGTTAACAAATCCACGGATAGAATAATAATCTGAAGGAAAATGATAGGCTAACACATATTTGAAAACACGTTCTGTCGAGCAAAACTATCAGACCTGACTGGGGGGAGGTCTTAAAAACTGCTATGTGACGTCAACTGTAATAATCTCAAACTCTCATTTTAAAAAGATCACTATATGGCACCTGTGACCGTGCACCTATTGGACGATACCAGCTGTCAATCAAACTGGTGTCATTTTCCTCTTATCGTGAACATAATTTACAAAATCGACATAATAAAAACTAGTGATTGAGTTCATTCACTCCTCAGGAAAATGTTTACTAACAATAGAAATAAAGTGAAAGGGAGAATCAATTTTACATATACCCCTAGTGGCCATTCGGTATTTTCTCATTTCCTGGTGGGCTTCAGGAGGAACTCTAAAGATGGTGGTTTTAACTGGCAATTTCAAGTTAATTTGACAATTGTTTTTTAAATAGAAGTTTTCCTTGTCTGTATTTATACATTAGTATTAGTAGTTAGTTTAAGACTAGTTAAATAACTGTTAACCATAATTAGTCAAAACAGTCTGTAAATGTAAGTTTAAACTTGATAAAACTTGATTTAATGTTCAAAAAACTGTCACAGAGTTAGGTATTAAGATGAGAAACAATTTGGCTCCACACTTTATACAATTTAAAGTACAAAAAAACAATATAAATATCATACGGGGGCAGTTACTCAATAGCAATATATCGCAGTTTAACTTTCGTCAATATCATTTTAGCGCGGGATCAATAAATATTGATATTCAGTTTATACACAGAGCGACGGAGACATTGCATAAGTGATATAAATGTTCTTTAAACCCACAAATAACACTTTTTTACACTGGGAAAAATCAATCTTTAATTACCTGACATTTATCGCAATCATTAGCACTATTGAATCTTTCATTTTAAAAGCACTTTAAAAAGAAAACATAAATGTTTCACGTCTTCTGTTGTCTGGCTCTGACAGCTCCAGCTCTCTGTGTTCGCACCTGAGTGAAGCTGAAGACTTTTTAAAAGACGGAATAAAACACGAGGAAGTGACGGATATGAGTCTAGTCTTGTTCTGGGCGATGCCGACTATTATTATATACAATTTCAAGTCATTCCAAGATACATTTTGTTTTTTTGAAGAAAGTCAGCTCTGTGACAAAGTGCATCAGGGCAAAAGGATAATTTCCTCAATTTCAAAAATTCATAAAAATTATTCCTTAAGAGGTTTGCAAATATTTTCAACGGATCCTTGTTCAGGGTGATGCCGACTATTAGGATGGTAAATTTCAAGTCATTCCGAGATACTTTTTTTTTTGTCGTTCAAAAAAAGTTACATCAAACAAAAAGAAATGTTCGTTTTTTTCATGGAGCAGTGAATGTCAATTCTTACCATTTTCCTCCTGGCAGCGTTGGGTCAGTCCCGGGTCCCGGGGTTAGCGGTGGCGGCGTCCTGTGTCGGACCCTCGCTGCAGGTACAGGTCTCTCTCTGCTCTCAGTCCAGTTTGACGGCGTTTGACAGAATGCAACTCTGTGTTTTTGTCCGTCCTTCACAAAGAGACAATGAGGTCAGCAGAGGTGCAGAGAATGAGCCTGTTGTTTGTCCAGAGGTGTGTGTGTGTGTGTGGGGGGGGGGGGGGGTGAAGAGGCCTGTGGACACCAGCTGAACCAGGTCTTTGTCGAGGGGGTCGTGAGGTGAGTGTGAGGGTGACGGGGGAGCAGCATCTCCACAGATGCCTCCTAACTGACTATTGATAGGACAGCAGTGGCAGCAGTGTCTATGCATGTGTGTGTGTGTGTGTGGGGGGGGGGGTTGCTAGGTAACTAGGTTTTTTACCTCTGCCAAAAGATTGTCCGTTTCCACCTGAGACGTGTTATGAGCTGACATTTGCTACCTTGTGAGAAAAGGTCATTATTGCAGATTGTTGAAAAGTCTCACATCATTCACGTCCACGCGCCGCCGTCACCTGGAATCCAGAGCTGCCGTCTCTCAACGCTCTGCAGTAAAACTCACTTCTTTCTGCCTCACACATGATTTTTCTCCTCTTCTCACTGGTTTTTTTTCCTACAGTATAAGTAAGAAATGTATAAAATCCAACTGTGATGTGTCATCAGAGATTAGGGAAGACGCCAGAATCTGAAATACTTTATCAATCCACAAGCGGGGGGATTGGGTTTTTGTTACAGCAACTCCAACGAAGAAGAAAAATAACACATTCACAAAACTAGAAAACCAGGAGTATAAGTTGTGGCAACGGTCTGGACGTTTGTCGTGACGCTCTGGACGTTTGTCGTGTCGCTCTGAACGTTTGTCATGGCGCTCTGGACGTTTGCCTCACGCTCTGGACGTTTGACGCGGCGCTCTGAATGTTTGTTGTGACGCTCTGGACTTTTGTTGTGACGCTCTGGACTTTTGTCGTGACGCTCTGGACGTTTGTCGTGAAGTTCTAGACGTTTGACACGACACTGGACATTTGACGCGGCGCTCTGAACGTATGTTGTGACGCTCTGGACGTTTGTCTTGGCGCTCTGGACGTTTGACATGACGCTCTGAATGTTTGTTGTGACGCTCTGGACTTTTGTCGTGACGCTCTGGACGTTTGGTGTGACGCTCTGGTGTTTGTCACGGCGCTCTGGACGTTTGACACGATGCTCTGAACTTGTTTGGTCCAAAAAATTTCAAAAATATATTGAAAAATGTTGATTCGTGTTTGTCAAACTTGGAAATGATCATGTTGGTTTTTGTCCACAAACCAAAAATGAATCAGTTTTTATAAAATGACATAAACTTGTGTGAATTATTTGATTTAGTATCTGTGCAGCCTTCAAAATGACCTTTAACATCAGATTTTACTGTAGTTAAAGGTCACAGCAGTATCTTATCTCTCTCTGTATCTCATTTCACTTTTAATGGAAAGAAAATTGAAAACTTAGGTGAGGAAAGATGGAGAGAACCAAGAAATAAAAATGCTAATGAGATCCTCATAACTGCATGAACATGTAATACAAAGGTTATTTATACGTGTGTGTGTGTGTGTGTGTGTGTGTGTGTGTGTGGTGAAGGGATTAGCAGGAGCTCAGGTGAAAGGCAGCGACTGCCAGGACTGAAATTCCTCATCGTGCGACTGTCGGAGTCTGAATCCAAGAATAATAGCCCAGATCTGTTTGGCTCATCTTACAGGTGTCATGGAATTATTTGGAAAATCAAACACAGAGTAATCAGCAGCAGCAGCAGCAGCAGCAGCAGCAGCAGCAGCAGCAGCAGCAGCAGCAGCAGTAGTGTTGTGGTCTGCACCTGAAATCCATGACTCTGAGGTTAATAATGTTTGATCATTTAGTGTCGCAGAGGCAAACAGAGCAGCAACAAGGGCATTTGATGCTGTCGTGTTCATGTCGCCCTCTACTGGTGAAGTGTTTTCTCACACAGTCTTTTCACCTTTCTATGACAATCCTGTTCCTGGATTTGACATGCGTACTTCTCATTACCATAACTTGTGGTGGAAACATTGGTAGAAAATAGATGGATACAAGGAAGCAGAGAAATAGAGCTTTGCCCTCATATACTATACTTTACGGTCACTTACGAGTTTGTGACGTCAGCTTCTCAGTACTGTAATTCCTAAATATATAATAATATAATAACTGAAAGATATGGAATGTTATGGATGAAAAGCTCTGGATGTTTTGTTGTGATGCTCTGGACATTTGTTTGTTGCGATGCTCTGGACGTTTGTCGCAACGCTCTGGACGTTTTGTTGCAACGCTCTGGACGTTAGTTTATTACGATGCTCTGGACGTTTGTCGCAACGCTCTGGACGTTTTGTTGCAACGCTCTGGACGTTTGTTTGTTACGATGCTCTGGACGTTTGTCGCAACGCACTGGACGTTTGTCGCAACGCTCTGGATGTTTTGTTGCAACACTCTGGACGTTAGTTTGCTATGATGCTCTGGACTTTTGTTGCAACGCTCTGGGCTTTTGTCTAACGTGATGCGCTGGACGTTTTGTCACATTTCTCTGGACGTTTGACATTTGTCACAACGCTCTAGATATTTTGTCATAACACTTTGGATGTTTTGTCACAATGCTCTGGACGTTTGAAGTTTGTCACCGCGCTCTGGACGTTTTGTCACAACGCTCTGGACGTTTGTCGCAACGGTCTGGACGTTTTGTCACAATGCTCTGGACGTTAGTTTGTTACGATGCTCTGGACGTTTGTCGCAACTCTCTGGACGTTTGTCGCAACGCTCTGGACGTTTGTCGCAACGCTCTGGACCTTTGTCGCAACGCTCTGGACGTTTGTTGCAACGCTCTGGGCTTTTGTCTAACGTGATGCTCTGGACGTTTTGTCACACTTCTCTGGACGTTTGACGTTTGTCACAACGTTCTAGATATTTTGTCGCAATGCTCTGGATGTTTTTTCGCAGAGCTCTGGACGTTTGTCGCAACGCTCTGGACGTTTTGTCGCAACACTGGACGTTTTGTCGCAAGGCTCTGGACGTTTGATGTTTGTCGCAATGCTCTGGACGTTTGTTGTGATGCTCTGGGCATTTTTTGTCACGCTCTGGAAGTTTGTTGTGACGCTTTAGACGCTTTTCTCGACACTTTTCTTGACGCTCTGAGTGTCTATCGTGACATTTGGTCATAATTATATACATATACTAATTTGAAGTCTGAGACTGTTGACTTTAGAGTGTCTTCATTTGTTAATTAAATATGGATATTTGTCCTCTCAATTATCGCATTTACACGAGGGAGGACAGCGATATATCACCAAATCTATATATAGACCCACATCTACACACCACTCCTCTGCTTCAATCTATTTTTAATCCCAGCATCAATGACAAAAGTCTCTGGACGACCTGAAAACATCACTGAATCGGCTTCACGTGTCCTGCTCCTGTGGAGACAGATGTTTCCCTTCATTTAGAGCAGGAGACCGTGGCTAATGTCCAGGGTTTGGACTCGGGGAGAGGACAGGACCACGGGCTAATGGTCCAGAGATTTATCTAATGACAGAACAGAACCAGGAAGAGCAGAAAAAACAGATCCACAGTGGAGGAGCTTCATGTGTGAATGCAAGGGATTTACTCATAAATAAGCTCATTGTTGAAACTATAGGACAACATACAATTTTATCGCACATCATGATAAAATCGTGAATTTCAAGTATCGCGATAGTCGTGACTGAAGGAATTTGTTGATAAAACATGCGTGAAAATGTCAGTGTACAGTAGTAGTGATTTATTTTGAGCGGCCACAAGGGGAAGTCTGCGTCTTTCCAGCCATTCCAGGACCTTCACAAAAATAAGTCGTTTTGCAACTAACGATTATTTTCTGGATTAATCGGTTTGTCGTTTGGTTTGTAAAATGTGTCCGTGTGCGTGTCTTTTGGAAATGTGTGTTGTGGACAAATTGAGGTTTTTTTTGAGGACATTTTGTCTTTAGCATATATTGGCGTTAAATTAAGGCTTAAGGGTTAAATTTTTAGTTGTTAAGATAAGGGTAAGGGGCTGGAAATGTCCTCACTCAGACTGCTGTACAAGACTGTGTGTGTGTGTGTGTGAGTGTGAGTGTGTGTGTGTCTAGCACATTCACTTTCAGGCTGATCTTCCTGTCAACTGTGGAAGCATACTGCCCTCTGCTGGTCAATTCATATATGTTCATTTAGGATTTTTGCCTGGTATAGTTTTAGTTCTATACTCAACAATCCAAAAGTTTGAAATATAGACTCGATTAAAAAAAAAAACCAATGAATCTCACTTATTTAACTTATTTATTGTTTGGTTTTGTGTCTCATTTATGCGTTTATATAAAGATTGATGTATATAGATGTAGAGATAGATGCGGTAACGATGGATAGATATCGTATAATAAAGCAAGTAAAGTCTCATTGAGATCATATTTTGTTTTATAAGAAAAACCTGGCAAATAATATAACTATCACACTCCTTTAAATGAAGAAAATACAATATCCTGCTTTTGGAAATGAAAACAAAAGAATTTAATAAGCCTCAATATTAACAATTACATAAAAAATGTTACATTTATCAATAGTGGGTTATTAATTTTTCCGATGAGTTGAGTTTTTCTAACGACTGACAGCTGAAGGCCTATAATTGATTACAATTCAATTATATTTATCTAATTTTCATTCTCTTTTTTCATTTATTTGACCAAATTCAACTGTTTAATGATAAAAACAGCAATTGAACCACACTAATGTTCTGTCTCTCCAATCTATTTTTATTAAAAATACTGTATATAACGTCCCCTAAAATATAATGTATACATCATGAATCCGAGACAAACAGTCACTCAGAGTTTTGTCGCAGACAGTTTTATTGCTTTAATAATTCCTGACAACTGTATTAAAGTGACATTTAGTCGTATGTTGTAATCACTGCAGCGTTAACTCGTTTGTGACGGGTTTAAGTGTGAACGCGGCCTCGTCTCACTCACTAAATGGTACGCGGTTGTTTGTTTGTGTGTGTGTGTGTGTGTGGATTGGAAGTGACAGGATGAATAAATAGCTGTCATGTATGTGTGTGTGTGTGTCCTGTCTGGTGGAGGCTGATGATGGAGAGGGTGGAGGAGCAGAGTGGAACAGAGTGGAGCTGTTCTCCACCAGATGGTTGCTAATGTGGTTTGTTTAGCTGCCCAGCACACACACACACACACACACACACACACACACACACACACACACACACACACACACACACACACAGACTTGTTTTTCTGTCTCAGACATAATGCATTCTCTTGCCTTACCCTAACTATCACACCTAAGCGCCTCCTTAAACCAGGTCTTGAACCTGAAAAAGCCTGTTAACCTCATTTGGACCAGACTAAATTAATGTCCCCACAAAGTCACAAAGTTAGTTTTGTACATTTTTTGATCCCCAGGAGGAAGCAAAACATGTACAGAAACACAATCGCAGGTGTTTTTTATTTTTACCCGGTTAGCCTCAGAGTACGTGATTTAAATATACATTTAAGTGAGAATTATTAATGCACTTAAAATGATTAAAATAATGTATTGAGCATTTCAATCGCCTTGATACGATATTCTCACGATATTTAATTCACAATACGATATCACAACGTTTAAGCCATGATATAATATAATCGCGATCAATAATACGATATAATATTTAATTGATGATACGATATTATGACAATATTTAAGTCACAATACCATATTATCACGATACACAATAAGCTATCACGATATTTAAGTCACGATACGATATAATTGCGATACACAATACGATTTTATATTTAATGCACGATACTATATCACAATATTTAAGTCACAATACAATATTATCACTATATTTAAGTCACTATAAGATATCACGATACACAATACAATATTAACAAGATATTTAAGTCACGATACTGTATATAGTTCTGGGGACGAGATTTCAGTCTGAAACAGGGGGGCTGACGAGAGCTTCAGTGAGGAGAGGTTTTTATCGGCTTGTTTCCAGGAATTAGGAGGTTTTTGACCATAAAAAGTAATATGTATGTAAGTAAACCTCCAAAACTCACATATATGTGCGATAGGACCACTCTAGGTCCACTTTAGTGATTACTAATAAAGAGCTAGTATGTTACTTATTGGGGATGTGAATCTTTGGGTGGCTCGCGATTCGATTCCGATTCTCAGGGTCACGATTGGATTCAAAATTGATTCTGGATTCAAAAATTGATACAATGCATAGTGTGTTGAGGCAAATTACGGCATCAAAACAACAACAACAAGAGTTTGTATAAGATAATGTGATAATGTGATCACACAAAGGCAAACTTAAGACAAAAGTTAACATTTATTCATTCAAAACAAATAGAAACTTACATGACTTTAGCATTAATAAAAGCTAAGGCTAGCTGCCTTTTTCTCCCAGAAGTTACACAAATAAACTGTACACAAATAACACAAACTGGTGTTTTGTGTGGTTTTTCAAAATAGAAACTTAAAATTATATATTTTTTTATTATTTTTTTTTAATTTCAAAAATAGATTTTTGAAGTTTATGAATCGATTCAGAATCGTTCCTGTGTGAATTGATATTTTCTCCCACCCCTACTACATATATCGTAAGCACCTGGTGCGTATATGTTCCCTAAAGTGTGACCAACATTTCTTATAATTCTATAATAAACATTTACTAACTGTTAATTAATGTTTTATAAACCAATGTCACCACCTTAAATGCCGAACACCTGTTGTATCGATCATACAATTTAATATTTAAAGGTGCATTATGTAATAAATCTAAATCAACTGGCCATAAAATCCTCCTAATATGTCACAGAGACTCAGGAATAATGTTCATATAACAAACTGAACTCACCAACAACAACAGTACAGACAAAATATTTGCATTAAAAAAAATCTTTTGCAGACCGCAAATCATGTTCATGTTTTGAAATCATGTTTTGTCATGTGGCGCCACCTACCGCCGTCTACCAATCATTGCAGTCAGTAGAGTCTCAGCTGCCAAGCAACCACGGGTTGCCAGTTACGTCAGAAAACGAAATTAATGTAGTAACCATTTTTGGCCACATTCTTACATATGGCACCATAAAAAATGACTTAGTTACTTTTTTTGGTCGCGTTCATCTGTAAGAGGTAAAAAACAACACTGCCACACACTTGATGCATAAAATAGTAAACTGTTTTATTTTTCTTTATTTTTTTTAAACCATGCCACTGAACACCGACGCGTACAGAGTTTGTGCCTGAATTCACACACTGAGAAAAACACTTCCACACACACACACACGCACACACACACACACACACGCACGCACACACACACTGTGTTACAAAGCTGTAATGAAGAGGGATTCTTTTTTTGTCTTTTTACTGCACACATGGCAAGAAGAACAACCCTGATTGGACACCAGGTCGAGCTTTGATCTGGCCCTGAGGTAGACACACATCGACATAATCTAAACAATGCTAATCACATCCGTCTAGGACACATCAAATAAAAATAAAAAGGACATCTGCATCATCATCATCATCACGACATAGAAAGATCAAAGAAAAGGAAGGAAAAGAAAAAACCCAAACAAACAAAAGTGCTCTATTTCTTTTGGTCCACCGAGGAAATCCATGAATAGTGCATGTTCATGTAGAGTAGATACAGCGAGTGTGTGTTTTCATGGCACTGAGTGTTGGTGGCTACTTAAGACGGCGGCGGCGGCGTTAGCGGCGCCTAGCGGTTTTTTTGTTTGTTTAACGTCCAAAGATCGCAGTCCGTTTTCGGTTTGTCGGGAAAACAATTTCCGAGACAAACTTTCACGTCCAGGATTGTTTTCGGGAAGAGCGTCGAGGCCACGACGCTTCCCGCCGCCGTCGCCGCCGCTGCTTCCCGGGTTTTGCGATGTTTTTGTGGATCAACAATGGCAGTCTAACCTTTTCTCTTTTTTTTTTTCGTAGTTAAGTAACAATAAACAAACACCCAGGAACGACGAGCAACAGCACAGACCCGCGTACTTCAAGCACATTGACGCTCCACTTATAAAAGAGGCACGAGGGAGGAGGAGGGACCTTAAATCGGACACTTATAAAACACACGCTGTTTTTTTTAAAGAGGTTTTTTTTTTTCTTCTTTTCTCAAATCATACCAAAAAATGTAAACAAATCGCAAATTACCGTAATACAAAAATACAACATGTTTAAATCTATAAAGGCCTGTGCTATAGGCTCACATCAGGGAATATACAGTAACATACAGTGACAGTTTGTACATTACAGCTACACTAACGACTGACAATATCACCTGCTCGAATTTTCTCTTTTTGTAAAAAAAAAAAAAAATCTCCCGTGTTTTGTTCAATTTTCCTTTTTAGAAAATTCGCGATTTTGTGTTTTTTATAAGACATCTATATTTAGGTAATGGTTAAAAAACTACACATAAAAGCCGTGTCCAGGCGTTCTCTTTTCAAAACACACTGTTTGACCGTTTAAAATATGATTGATTTTTTCATTTATTTGTTAGAAAAATTAAAACTACTCGTGGTTGAATGGGTAACTATACTACTATATAGTAGCATAGCAGGTGGGACGTAGTATACTGCTGACGTATAGTCGTAGAATACTATACACGTCAATTTTTTTGGTAACAAATGTAATAGCAAAAGAAACTTGTGTTGTGATTCAAACAAAACACACACAAACAAACAAAAAAACACCCACTGCAAGAACGACAAAGGCAATTAAAAGAGATCAAGCTCATGAGGTCAAAATGTGGCAGCCATTCAAGTAACAACATGCAGGAAGTGAAGTGAACTCCAAAATAAAACGAAAAACAACAACAACAACAAAAAATACAAATAAAATAAAAACCAACATCTGAGAGGAAATCAGGAAAAGGCAAAAAATGTCACAATGTTCAGTCAAATCGAGCCTTGGTGGAATATTTTTAAACATCTACTGCACAATCAGAGGAGATGACGACGCTAATGCTTTTAGCGGTCGATTCAAAGAGCTTCTGCTCACACGGAGACGTCGCAGCCACTGTGGCATTGATTCACAACCACAGTGGATCCATTAGAGTTATTATATATATATGTGTGTGTTTGTGTGTGTGTGTATATATATATATATATAAATGTACTTGAGCACTCAAACTCTTCACTGTCAATTAACTCAAACAACTGCGGTTATAGTTTTTTATTTTTATTTAAAGACGCTGAACGCTTGTGTTTTTATTACTGCTGTGCACGTTAACGCACATGAACGCGTTTCCATTGCGAGTGAGCGGAAAAAAGACGCGCGCGGCGTCATGTTTACGTGCCACGGCACTGTTTACCAGTTAGCTCCGTTGACTACTTTAGCGCCGTTAGCGTTAGCCTACAGTGGAACTGGAGCGGTCTGTTTATTAAAAGGAAGATAGCAGCGCTACAAATAACTAGCGTACCTGCGTACGTCTGTTTTTAAAGATTAGCGTTAGCTTTATAGACTCATTTTAACACTTGGGAGTTACGTTTACATGACGTCACGTGCGTTAATGTGCCTTAACGTTGACCGCCGTGCCCAGCACTAGCACTAGTTTTTATATCTACTACGGCTGTAAGCTAATCCTGCGCTCACGCCAGACTTACAAAATTTTTCGTCACATATTTTGTCCAGCGGAACAAAAAACTGAACAAAAACAAAAAGTAGAGAACGTGGAAAATGGTCGGCGAAGAAGTCGGTGACGCCAACTGGCTGAAAATGCAGTGGCGCGAAAATGTCGCGTTTGGCGTGAACGCAGCATTAGGTTGTCGCGTTTTCCAAATATCAACTTTGAGTATCACGTGATGTGCGATTCCCGCAAAGACATTTCACCCTGCCCTCAAACACACTCCTTAACCAGTAAGAATGAGATTTGTTCGCTAACTTTGCGATCTACGGTGTAGAACCAAAATGATTCTGTTTTTTTAGAGGCTATGTTGTCGTGATTGTCCTCCGATTTCACAGCGAGACAACAAAACTGTAGCTACCTGATCCGTATCGTGGCGGAAACCCCCGATTTGTGCTACACGTGTGCGACAGCGCGGCTACTTCCTGTTACGGTGGCTCACAGCGCCCTCTGCTGGGACCACACGGAAATCACTTCTATCCGAATTCTTAACGTCTATCCGAATCCAATGAGCGACGGCTCTTTTGTAAACTTTCAAGTCTTCGAGTCATTTGAAGGTGTCACAGAAAATGTGACGGAACGATTTTTTATCACTTATTCGTAAATAAATTGACCAAATTGATAATGCGGCGAATCATTATCGGCATTATCTTTTCTCATTATCTTTTGTGTACACAAATACTTACATCACTGTCTCTCATCACTGCATCAGTTCAGTTTTTCAAGACATTTTTTTAAACTCTTAAAGGTCCAGTGTGTAACATTAGCAGGTTTTATTTATTTTACACACAAGTACGTTGGGTAAAATAAATGTTATGCTACAGTCGTGCTAATGTGTAAATCTGAACGTAGGAAATTGGAGGTTTTAAAAAAACCTTTAAGGGGCCTCAATTAGAGAAGCTCTGGAATAGCACATTTTGAGTTTGCAGATAAATTGTTTTCGTTATTATGGACCCGTCAATCAAACTTTAGTGTTTAAGATTAGAGTTTTTCTTAAATGATACCAAATAAACCATAGGATGTTTCAAAGCCTTAAAATAACTCCTACACGTAATTTGGGCGAAGGTCACTCTTTAACGAAGTCCGCCATCTTGCGATGCCAGGATTGTACGGCAGCCCAAATGGACAAATAAGTCACAATGTGTTTTCTGCGATGTTGAGATTTGCAACCGGGCTCCTATTGGACGATACTAGCTGTCAATGTCATATATGCCGTATTTATCAATTATTTTCCTTTGAAATTGGAACATAATTTACAAAATTGGCACGGTTGCCCCCCTAGTGGCCATTTAATATATTCATATTCATATTCCCTGGTTGGCTTAAGGAGGAACCCTAAGAAGACGAATTACGTTCTTTTTGAATATACGTTTTCTCTGGTCAGTGTGACTTATTTTGAACCATAATTTTTACTTTGCTAATGAAAAAGACAACTCTTAGAAATAAGGGTTCCAAAAGGGTTCTTCTACAAGGGCTGAGGTTCTACCTGGAACCATTTGCTTCTGGAAAAACCCTTTCCCAAAGAAAGGGTTTTCAAGGGTTCTTGGTAACACTAATGGTTTCAGTAAGAACCATTTTGATCCAGAGAACCCTTTAAAACCTATTTCCTGAATAAAGGGATTTAAAAGGGTTCTTGGTGGAACCCTCCAAAAGGGTTCTCCTACGAGGACAAGCCCAAGAACCTTATATGGTTCTACTAAGCACTTTTATTTCTAAGAGTGTGGAGGCCACCGTAGTTCCCCGACGGTCACTAATTCTTACACACTGGATCTTTTTGAAGAAATATTAGCTCTGTGTGTGTTGTGTGTCAGTGTGTGTGTGTGTTGTGTGTGTGTGTGTGTGTGTGCGTGCGTTGAGGTCCAAGTCCCGCTCAGACGTAGCAGACGTACAGGTAAGTCTTTTCTATCCTCCAGTCGGCCGGGACATCCTCGGGCTTGTGGCCCTTCATGTGCTTCTGCATGGAGGCCAGGCTCGGGCAGAAGTCCTGGCAGATGGTGCACTGGTACGGAGACGCGCCGTTGTGCGTGCGCAGGTGTTTGATCATGGCCGAGTAATCTCTGGAGCGCTGGTGACACAGCTTACACTCAAATGGCTTCTCACCTGGATTTAAAAAAAAAAAAAGCAATAAAGCGTTAACCTGGTTGACCGGATGGAACTGGATTCGCGTTTGTGTGTGTGTGTATGTGTGGGATTAGAAGTGTGTCAGTTTGCCTTTAGTTTGACATGAAATATTGATCATTTCAGTTCATCTTCCTCCATCTGTTTGTCCAGTGTTTGCTCTCAGGACACATTCTTCTGTCTTCTCTGAGAATGTTGACCGAACCTGACACGTGACCTGGATTTTATACAAATATTCTTCATCTGACTGGGACTTTTTTATTTTATATTATTACGAATGTGTGGTGTAAAGTTCACGTTGGAGCTGTAAATTTAGCATCTTTAGCACCTTTAGCTCAATTTCACGATTTTTGTCTGCGTTTTCCGGATCGCGGAATTGAGCAAAAGGGAATCTTGAGGAATTTGTGATGATTTCTCTGAAATTGTGTTTTCTTTCAGAGGTCAGAACTAGTGCAGAAACAATTACTTAAAAACTAATTTAATTATTTTGATAATCAAAATTGATTATGTAAATAAATAAATAGATAAATAAAAAGAATTAAAACCAATTTCTCTGATTTTTCAGTGTATATATAACAAATAAATCATTAAAACTGAATTAATTTTGTATGTGGACAAATCGGAACATGTGAGAACATCATTATTTCCACGTTTTATGAACCAAAAACCAAATTGGTTAAATTAACTGTTAGCTTGTGCCCTAAAACTATATTATTATTATTATATATTATTATGTATTAGAGTCATAATTTCAGGAGTTCAGTGTCAGTACAGCACAGTTAAAACAAAAAGCAGTTTAGACCATGCATTGTGATTCTTAATTTGCTAGTCCTCCCTTCTCTAAATAAAAAATAATGAACTTTATATCCCACAAAAGTGTGAATTCACCTTTGACTTTACAAAACAAGAAATTTTGGGAAACAATTATCAACGTTTTCTGACATTTTATGAACCAAACGATGACTCGAAGTAATCGATTATGAAAATAATCCTCGTCGGAACATTTTGTTGAGTCAAATATTCTTAACTCCAGTGCATGAGAGCGAGTGAAGGTAATGCAGGGTTCACGTGTTGAGCTAACGGAAGCAGCTTTTCGAGAGATGCATTCAAAGACCCTGGTAAATTTCATCACTTCTCCATACACATTAAGTCAGCTCACTAAACATTTGCTACTGCTGCCACCTTGTGGTCACCGATGCATCTCAAATTAGGCAGAGATTGGGACTAGAATGACTTTGGTTCTCATAGTCCCAAAAAATAAAAAAGTACTTGAAAAGCAGTTTATTTCTATTCAAAGAACAAAAACAACGCTAAAGCATTTCTAGCAAATTGCTTTGCTAATTTTCAGTGATATTATTTGTCAAACATTTAAATATTCTTGACTCCAGTGCATGAGAGCTAGTGAAGGTAATGCAGGGTAAAAGCAGCTTTTTTGTCCTCTCACTAAACACTTGCTACTGCTGCCACCTTGTGGTCATCAATGCACCTCAAATTAGGCAGTATAGTAGAAAGACTTCTCATAGTTCTACAAAATAAAAAAAATAAAAAAGTACTTGAAAAGCAGTTTATTTCTACTCAAAGATGTGAAAACGGGTCAAAAGAACATCTATAGTTAGTTTTTTAAGAGACACGTTTCTTAACATGCTGGACACGGTTGTTGTGTCTGATAAATTTCACTCCCGACTCGAGCGCTTTCATCTCCACATTAACGCACAGCGTGTGAATATTTACAGCAGCAGGTTCTTTTTCAGTCCAAATAAAAAGCACAGAGTTTTTTTTTCCTGAGCCCTGGATTAGCCTGTCGATGTAATCCAGTGCAACAGTGGAGGCTCTTTGATGTTTTATTGATAACTTACGAACAGCCGTGAAGACGCACCAGTTGCTACGATCAAGTCATTGTTGGAATTTTTAAGTTTTATAAAGTCAAGATGAGTAATATTCAGGTTTTTTTCTTTCCATCTTTAAAGTGTAAAATATGAAACCAGGGCTCGACGGTAACACATTATTTAATGAGTAGAGTAAGGGATCATAATTTACCTAAAAGATGTTATTGTAATTAAATATTTGCTCTGAGAGGTTTATCACTTTTTAATTGTAATTACTAAAACAATATAGTCATTTGATGAGTAATTTAACTTACTACCTTTAAAAGGAAGTGATCAGTACATTCAAAGTATTCATTTTCAGCCTCTTATGTCAATCTGAATGCATTTCCAGCATCATCAGTGATAATAGCTTGGTAACTTTTACTTTGGTCCCTGTCTTAATCAATCAAATTGATCCGAATGAGGAAAATGTCTCCCATAAAGAAGAAGAAATTAATATTTACCTGGGTCTTTTATTCCCACTAATTCTGAGAAAACTCTGCGTGCAGAGAAGCAGTAGAACCAATTCATTCAATAAATCAGGCCGATATTTGCCATTTTTAAAAAAGAAATTGGCATTGGCTGATTATTATAAATGTTGCCAGTCACTAAAAGTTTAAATTCCATCCAAATGTTGATGTTTTTGATGACCTATTTTCAATCACAAATTACTGTGATTGAAAATACAATATATAGTTGCACACGGACCATTAGTGTTTAATAACTGGTTATTGATTTTTTTAAAACAGTTATATTTTAATCAGATGGAGGAAAATGTGCTAAAAATATGAGCCAAAAAAATATTATTATTATTGGCTTATATTGGCCCCTGGGGTTCCCCTGATTTCTCAAAACTGGCATCAACCCATGATTGATCAACCGCTAATGCTGAGTCATTTG
This sequence comes from Microchirus variegatus, assembly GCF_963457635.1. Lineage (NCBI taxonomy): Eukaryota > Metazoa > Chordata > Actinopteri > Pleuronectiformes > Soleidae > Microchirus > Microchirus variegatus. Next base: position 1,952,469 of record NC_139804.1, read on the forward strand.
ACCTCTAATGCCGAGTCATTTGACCTCTAATGCCGAGTCATTTGACCTCTAATGCTGAGTCATTTGACTTCTAATGCCGAGTCATTTGACCTCTAAATGCAGTCATTTGACCTCTAATGCCGAGTCATTTGACCTCTAATGCTGAGTCATTTGACCTCTAAATGCAGAGTCATTTGACCTCTAATGCCGAGTCATTTGACCTCTAACGCTGAGTCATTTGACCTCTAATGCTGAGTCTTTTGAACTCTAATGTCAAATCATTTGACCTCTAATGCTGAGTCATTTGACCTCTAACGCTGAGTCATTTGACCTCTAACGCTGAGTCATTTGACCTCTAACGCTGAGTCATTTGACCTCTAACGCTGAGTCATTTGACCTCTAATGTCGAGTCATTTGACCTCTAATGCTGAGTAATTTGACCTCTAAAGTCGAGTCATTTGACCTCTAATGCTGAGTAATTTGACCTCTAAAGTCGAGTCATTTGACCTCTAATGCTGAGTCATTTGACCTCTATATGCAGAGTCATTTGACCTCTAATGCCGAGTCATTTGACCTCTAACGCTGAGTCATTTGACCTCTAATGCTGAGTCTTTTGAACTCTAATGTCAAATCATTTGACCTCTAATGCTGAGTCATTTGACCTCTAACGCCAAGTCATTTGACCTCTAACGCTGAGTCATTTGACCTCTAACGATGAGTCATTTGACCTCTAATGCTGAGTCATTTGACCTCTAATGTCGAGTCATTTGACCTCTAATGCTGAGTAATTTGACCTCTAAAGTCGAGTCATTTGACCTCTAATGCTGAGTAATTTGACCTCTAAAGTCGAGTCATTTGACCTCTAATGCTTGTTCCTTGTTAATGGAATAATTTACAGATTATGTTGAAACTCAACTGTTTAATCCCAAAATGTTTTTTGTTGTGTGTGTTTCGTAGTGCGGCCTCTCACCTGTGTGTACGCGGTAGTGCGTCTCTCGTGTGTGTGTGTGTTGTGTGTGTGTGTTAGTGCCGCCTCTCACCTGTGTGTACGCGGTAGTGCGTCTCTCGTGTGTGTGTGTTTGTTGTGTGTGTGGTAGTGTGGCCTCTCACCTGTGTGTACGCGGTAGTGCGTCTCTCGTATGTGTGTGTGTGTGTGTGTGTGTGTGTGTGTGTGTGTGTGGTAGTGCGGCCTCTCACCTGTGTGTACGCGGTAGTGCGTCTCCAGCTGGTGTTTGAGGCTGAACCTCTTGCCGCAGCCGTTGCACTCGTACGGCTTCTCCCCCGTGTGGATGCGTTTGTGTCCTCGCAGCGTGCCGTCGTCTCTGAAGCAGCTCCCGCAGAACTCGCACTCAAACGGGTGATCGCCTGAAAACCACGACAACAACAACAACGGCCCGATATCGTGAGAGGCTAAAATGAACAAAAACAACGCTCAGACAGAACATTCAATAATATTATTTGTCAACAATTCAAATAAACAATTCAAATATTCTTAACTCCAGTGCATGAGAGCTAGTGAAGGTAATGCAGGGTTTACGGCATGTTGAGCTGACGGGAGCAGCTTTTAGAGATGCATTCAAAGACCCTGGTAAATTCAATCACTTCTCCAAATACACATGAAGTCCCACTCACTAAATACATGCTGCTGCTGCCACCTAGTGGTCATAGTTGCACCTCAAAGTAGGCAGTGATTGGAGGAAAATATTTTTTCCAAACAAATTTTCGATCCTATCTTCTAGATTTTTTAAAAGTCTTCCAACTTTTGAACTTTAAAAACAGAGGCACACATACACAGGTATGCTGGTTATTTGTAGCTTTGTAGCTCCAGTTCCACTGTAGGAGCGCTAACGGTGCTAAAGGAGCTAATGGAGCTAACTGGTAAACGGTGCCTGGACTCCAGTGTCGCGGCACGTAAACATGGCGTCACACGAGTCTTTTTCCAGTCAGTCGTCATGAAAACGCGCCATGCTTTAACGTGCGCTAACGTTGACGCTGTTAACCGCCGTTAGCGCGTTAACGTGCCCAGCACTCATTTTAACGTTTTACTCAACCCATCGATATTTTCTCACGTGGTTCTTGGTATAAAAGGTTTGTTAACGCCATTAGTTAGCATGCCCAGCACTAACAGAATAATTTATGAATCGATCCAGAATCACGGATGCGTCTAAGAATCTATGTTTCCCCCCTCCCCTCCAGGACAACGCTGGGCGTTAATCCGCCGTAGGTCAAGTCGTCTTTGTGCACATGCAAATGAAACCGGGGGCGGGGGGTGGGGTGGGGTTAAGTCAGCAGCGGCGACACCAGGATTCTCCTCTCGGTCCCGTGGTCTCTTTAATAGCTAATAAAAGTCCGTCGGTCGCGCGCCGCCGTGTTCTCTACACTGTAGTTAATCCGCTTCTCTCCTGCGCCGAGGGTTTGACTCATCTCCACTGACCTATGTGCCTCATTATCTCAGTGTCCACAGCAACAGCCAAGTCGGAGGATACACTGCTCTCCTCATTACAGACCCAATCTCCACAATCCCCCTCCTCACCTCCTCTTCCTCACCTCATCCTCCTCCTCCTCCTCTCTCTCTTCCCCCAACTTTGCCACAGAGCAGATGACATTTACAAAATGCTACTTCCAAGCAGAGTGGCATACAAACAAGATCCGCCGCTGCCATGGCCAAAACTCCCTTCACTTTCTGTCTCTTCACATCAATTATGTATTTCTGCTGTCTAGACACCGAGCCAAGCTGACAGCTGGGAGTGTTATTTAAGGTAAAGGAAGGGAGGGAAAAAAAAGAGGAGGGAGGAGGGGACACACACATCTTTTCAGTAAATATCCTCCTGCAGCACTAAGACTCACTTCCACTTTCACTTTTTCCCCCCCCTACAATATTTATTTGTGGGTTTTTCCTCTCGTCATTTTGGCTGAAGCGCTGTGAAGTGACAGCCGAGGATTTGCCGGAGCCCACAGGCTTGGCCCGCAACCCGAAAAATATAAAAAAACGGGACGAAAATTGCCCAAAATATGCACCGGCCATAACGGCACAGTGCTGTCATCGCTGAGGTGAGTCATCACAGAGAGATGGAAAGAGGGGAGGAAACAAAGGGAGGGAGGAGAGGACGAATGAACATCCACTCAAACCTCAGCGCCAAATAACCTCAGGATATTAACCCAAATACAGGAATAACAATAGTCGCTCTCTAAACACGGCTGTTTTTCACGTAGAACTCGCCGATATCCGGGTTTGTCGTATCGCAATGTAGCGTTTATGACGTCTTGTCCTACTTTGCGGAGCTGATGTTGACGTTTTTGTCCGATAAATGCGATAAAAACGTGGAAGAAATGTAAAAAAATGTGTAACGAAACTCAACAGTTTTAGCAGAAATCGACCACATTTACACCCAAATATCTAAAATTCAATTTATCAACTGTATGTTAAGTATATAATACAAACAATAAATGGCTTTAATTCAGACTTTACTGTAAGCTTAAGTTTGATATATTGTATTTAAGACTATATTACAGTTTTTTGGTGTACGTAACTATCCTGCAAGAAGCACAAACCTCTACAAAGACGTCTTGTCCAACTTTGCAGAACTGATGTTGATGTTTTTGTCCGATATAATAGATAAAAACGTGGGAGAAACATAAAAAATGTGTACCGAAACTCAAAGAATTCGACTACATTTACACACAAATACATGGTTTCTTACACAACTACACCAGACATCTAAAATTCCAGCTCACAACTATGTATTGTTTTAATTGACTTTACTGTAAGCTTAAGGTTGATATATTTTATTTAATACTATATTACAGTTTTTACAGTGTACGTGACTGTCCTGCGAGAAGTACAAACCTCTTAAAAGAAACATTTTTATGTCTTTCATTTAAATTTAAAGGTAAAATATTGACGATATTAGTCAAAACTGTGACATGAGACAAGATAACATCGTGAAATGACGTCTTTCTGAGTTTTAAAGGCTGTTGCAGAACCAATGTTGGCGTTTGTTTCAAAAAATATTGTGATAAAAAATTAGATACTGATTAAATATATTATAAAATCATTGACGACTCTTCCTCAACATTTAGGCTGATTATTTATTCATTTAGAGCTGAATTTGACCACATTTTGAGACAAATGCATGGTTTCTTACACGTTTCCCTTCAAAAATACACCAGGAATCTGAAATCTAAAGTTACCAACTGCATATTAAAAATATGATATGAATCATGAACTGCTATTATCCAGAAATGACTGCAAATTTTTATGATAATCCAGTGTATCATCATTGTCTCATGAGACACACAAACGTCTCATAAAAGTAAAATATATGCAATATTTTATAATAATACTGTGACATGAGATGACCTATTGTCTTGAGGACAGTAAATTAAGAAGTTTATGATGTTTCATTTCCTGTGACTATTTCAAAATAAAGGTCTGGCTGCGGCCCTCTAGTTAAATGTTTGGTCTGTGTTTGCAGTAAATTAGATTTTATTAGATTCTCATCACTGTTGCAGACTCTGGGTCTGTCAATCTAGCCTGTGAAGGCGTCTCGTGGGGGTTTGGATTAAACCACTTTAGCGTTTTTTCGCATAAACGCACGTCTTACCCGTGTGCGAGCGCAGGTGTCGCTTGAGCGTGGTGTGGCTGGGGAAAGGCCGCTCGCAGTGGCTGCAGATGTAGCTGTGCATGCCGGCGTGGACCTCCATGTGCTGCTGCAGGGCCTTCTGGGTCTGGAAGCGCTTTGCACACAGCAGACAGAACACTGCCATGTCAGTCCCTGGAGAAAGGTGCACAAAGCAAGACATTGCAGTTATTTCAGTACACAGACACAGACGCAGGCTTAAGTGGGGAAACTGGGTCACTTCAACTTTGCGATTGCGAGTCCTCCGAGGGGAAAGAAGCAGAAGAAGAAGAAGAAGAAGCTTCTTTGAAAAAGAAGCCTCCACCTAAACTAACTCCCCGAAAAGCCCAGAGGCACTTTTTCAACTCTGAGTCTTTATATACCGTCTATTTTAAAACCATGAAATGTCATTGTTTTCTCTAAGAATCACCCCCCCCCCCCACACTACACACACACACACACACACACACAATGCACAGCATGCCAATCACACAATCAATGGCTCCTTCCCGGTGTGTTAGATGTGTAATTATTCTCTTCATTCCCCATCAGGAGTCAGTCGGGCTGCAGCCTCTGTGTCTGTGCTCAAAGAGCGGCTGATGCTAGCTCCACCCTAAATGATGCCTGCGCCGCGCGCCTGCCTCTGTGTTGAATGTTAAGTAGTGATATCAAGCCATTAAAGGCAGGACTGCAGGAAAAAAAAAAAACACAATCCAGTTTAATCCTGCGTGTGACCTGGCATCTCTTTGGGGGCTGCTTTTCCTGTTGCACAGAGTGTGGCCACGAATACAGATCTGCAGCCTGCTGCTGGTCGGTGTGTGTGTGTGTGTGTGTGGAGGGTGTTTGAGTTCAAAAGAATTAAACAAAATACAAATATACGTCGGCGCGAAGACGTCGTTACAGTCTGCGTTTGATCGACAGGCCGCAAACTCGCGTTTTCACTCGACTGGACGCGACGTTGGCGACGAGCGCGAGGCTTTTAGCGTGAGATTATGAGCTCCTTATTTCGTCCGTCTGCTCAGGTTTGCAGATCATTTGCGATGCTAGCAGGTCCCCGTCGCTCCTGACTCGGATTCAATCAGACATCTCCAGCAGAGGATCATTAGTAAACAGAGGACTGTGCCAGCACTTCATTGGAATTCAAGTGGGGCTGCTGTGTCGCATTTAAAATGCAGTCTGATGAGGTCCACTAAATCAAATCATTTGTTACTGTTATTGAAGTGCCTTGAGGCAACTGGCAATTAAATTGGAATTAACGCGGGGAAAAAGGGGGGATACGGCACACTCATACTAAAGAGGGAAGACACTCTGGTTTTTTAGGTTCAATCAGGTTTGAGCAGACGTTCAGAGGCAGAGAGACGGAAATCACAAACAAGCCTCTGCGCGGTGTTTACTAATCCATCAAAGAGTCAAAGTCCAGCTCAAAGAAACAAGACTCTCTTTTTAAGTTTTTGGTTCTCAAGCTGCGGCTCGTGCATCCTATGTGGTACGAAAGCGTCTTCTGGTGGTACGTCATCAGAAATACTGATTTACTGTTTTAACCAGGGTATTAAGGGGTGGGTCAAAATTTAGATTTGGTGATATGGACTGTGTCACTCTAGCGTAGCTCCCGCATGACTCCCGTGTAACTCCCGCGTATCTTCTACATAACTCCCGCGTAACTTCCACATAACTCCCGTGCAATTTCTGCGTAACTCCCACGTAAATTCTGCGTAACTCCCACATAACTTCTGTATAACTCCCGTGTAACTTCCGCGTAACTCAATCGCAACTCCCGCGTAACTTCCATGTAACACCCACGTAACTTCTGCTTAACTCCCTCGTAACTTCTATGTAACTTCCGTGTAACTCCCACGTAACTTCTGCTTAACTCCCACATAACTTCTGCTTAACTCCCAAGTAACTTCTGCTTAACTCCCATGTAACTTCTGCGTAACTCCAGCGTAACTCCCGCGTAACTTTCGTGTGTAACTTCCGCGTAACTCCCACGTAACTTCCGCCAATCTTTCGCGTAACTTCTGCGTAACTTATATTTTTTATAAGCCATTAGCCATTTATTCAAAATGGTTCAGCTTTACAAGATAAATTTCCATTATATTATGACCTTATTTCAAAGAGACACGAATGCTAATATCGTGCACCTTTTTCCTTTTATGCATGATGCCGTTGAGGTGTGACCAAAATATATGTATTATTTGTTCTTTAATTTTTTTTTAAACACACTTTTCATCCTGAAAAATCGGAATAAAAACAATTAAATGAGTTATCATGACATAAAACCAATGATCATGGACTAAACTGAACAAGTGTAAAAATGACCGACACATCTTTGCTAAAATAGAATCGTGACACTTCTAATAATGATCAATAAAGAGAATCCACAGATGCACAAAATCCTCCTCTTTTCATGATTTATCTTCTTTTCAGACCTATAGAAACACACTCACACACACACACATGTGAAGAAGAAGTGATGATTTGTAATCATTAACAGGATGAAAGACATTCTCTGATCCTAACAATCCTGCAGCAGCGAGCTGATCCTCTGGAATGAACTGCACCTGTTTCACAGGCTTTATCCTCGGGATTTTTTCCTTTTCTTTTCTCTTTTTTCTTTTTTACACACAATGAGGATCCAGGTCCTCATTGACCAAAAGCCCATTAGTCATCGGCCGCTCGCTCAAACTCCCACAATCCCCGTCTTTATGCTGTCGCCTAATGACCGAGGCTCCTTTTCTTAGCCACGTATCACAATATTTGAGTTCAAAACAAAAGACGACTCCTCTTTCTCCACGCCTCTGCTGCCCCCCCGACCCCTCCATCCACCCCCTCCCCCGACCCCCGTCCACTCATCCGCTGACCAAACAGGAAATCCTTTCTTCACCAGCTGTACTTTCTGAGCTGAGTCATCGCTGAACATCAGCAGTTCACTCATTCACGCTGCAGCCGTCCATAAATGACATTAAAACAAAGTCCCTGCGTGACCTGTGGTGACGCGTCACTTTATTCACACGCTCCTCTGCTGGTGTTTGCTGCGGCCAGCAGGGGGAGCGCTTTCTGTTCCAATGTTGTGTTTGGCTGCGGGTGAAGCACAGAGCAGAGAGGCTCCAAGCAGCCGAATAACTCATTATCTGTGCTGTAATGACGTTAAAGTGGCTTCAATGATCGTCTTTGCGTTAACTGTCACACACAGGTCAAACTCCAGCACTTTAAAAAAAACACTTTCAGGACCTTTACAGCTTTGATAAAGTACATATTTATACCGATACATAGTCATAATAATGATTTTTAAATGTCATATTTCTTGTTGGTGTTGTCATATTTGTATTTTGTAATAGCAACGGACTGAAAAAACCTGTTTGTTCTGTGTCTATAAGTAGATTCAGAGTGTTTATTTTACAACCTGTTTTCATCAGCAAAAACCACTCATAACTCATAAAGTCACAGAGCTGTTTGTTCAGAAATAGAAACAGAACAACTCTGTTTTCAAACATCAAACACGCTTTCAAAAGAAACCGTTAAAATACAAGCACTTTCAAGGACTTCAAGCACCTGTGCACACTCTGTATATGATAATATATATACAATAATGGTTGTTTTTGGTTGTTTTTATTCTGACTGAGATGGATGGGAGTAAGCTAGCTTAGATCCATGACTCGGTGTCAAGCTTTAATCAGATATATGCTAGCTTGGATGGAAAGATGCTACTTTAATCGATGGCTAAATATCTAGCTTAAATAAATGATGGATAGATGGATAATCAGCTAGCTAAAATAATGATATATACATGGCCAGTTTAAACAGAGTAATTTATTAATAGACCTGTTAGTTAACTAGATTAAATAAACTATCTCTAGCTGGCTAGTTAGCTAACTTAAATAAATGATAGTGAAATGGCTATTAGCTAGCTTTACAGTAAACGATTGATAGGTACTAGTTAGCTGTCTTCAATTATACATCAGACAAGTTAGCTAGCTTAAATGATACATAGAAGGCTAATTAGCCATCTTAAATACAGTAAACGATTGATAGATTGTTAGTTAGCTAGCTTAAATAAATAATCGTTATCGTCGGCTAGATAGCTAGCTGAACAAATGATAGATAGATGGTAGATCATTAATTTGTCAGCTTAATTACAGTAAACAATTTATAGCTGCTAGTTAGCTAGCTTAAATAACTGATAGATGGTTAGTTTGCCATCTTTGATTCATTCACAGATAGATGCTAATTAGCTAGCATAGATATATGTATTTGATTGATCCCTAAACTGTGAAATGTTTTGTGTTACAGCAGAGTTTCAGGCAACTCTTACAATATAGAAAGTATAATCAAATATTAAATATAAACAGCTGTACAAATAAAGTCTAGAATATTAAAGTTCTAAGTATAATATCACAGCTATGTCCTTGATATTATTCTATATAAAAGTTGAACAGAGTTTCCTTGAGGAGGTAAAGTGTTACTCGCTGACGCTCACAGATATAAAAAAATATATAAAATAAAATAATAAATCGTCATCTGTCTGTCACGGGCGGTAAGTTGAGCAAAGAAATGTGACAAACATTTCTGTCACAAGATTCTCACTCCTGATCTGAGGTTTGACGACGACTCTGCAGACGTTAAAGATTCTTCTGTGCTTTAAAACTGACAGCGGGAATAAAAATAACAAACAACAAATACAACAAATATATATCTGAGTGTAAACAAACAAAACAAACGTAGGTGGAAGAGAGGACGTGTTTATGTTAGTGGTGGCATTTTGTCTTGTTTTTGTATATATTGTGTATATATGTGTTTATTTGGTCCTAATTGGAATTGGTGTTAAATTTAAAAGATTTTCTGTGTAGATTCTGTACATAATGTTACTTTAAAGATAAATAATGTTGTAGTTAGTGCCCTTTTATACTTAAACAACCATTTAAGACAAAATGTTCTGATTTACTCACTGTTATTATCTTAAACTCTTATTTAGGACACAATAAAATGTGAAGTTTTAACATAAGAAATTAAGACTAAATCTACCCTGGATTTGTAGTAAATTTAACTTTCTTAGTCATAAAGTAACACTAACAGAGTTCAAAATGAACAACAAATGAGTTCAATTTCACACTATTCCAAAGTTAATTTGGTCCTCACTGGAACTGGAGTTAAATTTAAAACCTTCTCTGTAGGTTCCGTACTTAAAGATAAAGGACTTTTCTAATCTTTGTTAATAAGTGCAGAGGAGCTTCTTTACGGGAGAGTAAGCCCTAAAGTTGGTTGTCCTTGCCCCCTGCTTTCTCACCCTCCACCAAACAATGGCCTTCGGGGGTTGAGGTTTTTAAGGCACTGCGTGACCTCCTGACCCTTGGCCCTGAATGGGCTAAATACCATGTCATCAATGGTTTGACTGAGCATTGTCTTCAGCGGGGAGGAAGCCTTTAACAGCGGGAATAATGATTTACTTTTCACGGGACTCTGCCGCGGCGCAGAAAACACAAACATTTACTGCCGATCGTCTCCGCGCACAAAGACTTTTTTTTGGCACTCGTGGACAGTTTGATGTTTTTTATTTTTGGGCCGTCTGTGCCGCGGACGCTCGCGTGATTTAGCGTACATCTGCCGCTCGTTCGCAGAGCCGACGGCCGGCGCTCTCACGCTGCCCCGAGAAAACAAAAAAACCATGTGTCCAGGCAACCAGATAGGGATCAGGGTCCTTGTCGGGGTGAAGTGTTTGAGCTAATCCCTTCATTCACAAATAAGCGCAGCCTGTTTTCCTTTCAAGACGCAAACAAAAGTTTTCCCACCCCGAGAACCTGGGAGTAAACCCCGCTGCAAATTTTGAGATTGTTGTCCTGAAAATCTGTACAATTTCTCCTCTGTGTTGGCGTTTTTCTGCCAATGATGCCTCCAATAACTGCAGAATTTGACCACTTAAAGTGATTATTTCAACACATTGTACTGTTTTTTAATTAAAAATCGCAATTTGAAACAATTAAATTAGCATTTCTCAGTCATCATTGCAGCCAGAACTCGGAATTTCCACCAAGTTACGACTCCAAAATGACTGCCACCGTACAAACGCTTGCTACTTTCAACACTATTAGCATTTCTGTCGTGTTTATTTCACGTTAAATCGGTCGTACACGTAGTACATGTTTCATTTTAAACCGTAGGCATGTTGCTCACGCTGTTTTTGTGAGAAAATCCTAATGTCTAGCATAGCCCGTATTGCTCACAATGGCTAGCCCAAGATACGTTTGCGTCCACGGTCTTTTACCGAATTCTCCAATGCGACGCAGAGTTCCGACGTAAACGGAACGGACTCGCTGAAGAGTGAAACATCTTCAACTACAGCTGACGACTGAGGATGAATTTAGCGAATTACAAAGCCTACGATTTTACGATATATTACGATATATAACGCAGCACATGCGTTACACTTATAGTAGTAGTAGTTAATGTTTTGGCAGTATTTTCTGTGCTAATGCTAAAGTATAACTATATTGGATACAGATTTGAAAAAAATTTAATCTAGAAATAAGGCTTTAATGATATAAAATGCCACTTGAATAAAAATAATAATAAAAAACGTATACTACTAGGAATTAACCTATATGATACTTGGTATCAGTATTGGCTCGATATTGATCAGAATCACAGTATAAATATATATTTACAGTAATAATAATCAAATAATTAAAGGCGCCATATGTAAGAATGTGGCCAAAAACGGTTACTACATTCAAATTCAAAATACCGAGGTCTTTTAGGTTTCGTTTTCTGACGTAACTGGCAACCCGTGGTTGCTCGGCACCTGAGACACTACTGACTGCAATGATTGGTAGACGGCGGTAGGTGGCGCCACATGACGCCAAAAAATTATTTGCAGTCTGCTAATATATTTTCTTTAATGCAAATATTTTGTCTGTACTGTTGTTGTTGGTGAGTTCAGTTTGTTATATGAACATTATTCCTGAGTCTCTGTGACATATTAGGAGGATTTTATGGCCAGTTGCTTTAGATTTATTACATAATGCACCTTTAAGGTTTAAAATGATGATGTTCTCAAATGTCCACAAACTAAAAGTAATTCACTTTCAATGATTTTCTTTGTTATTTTTAACAAATAAACTAGAAAAAAAAGCACCTTTGAAGGAGCTGAAAACTCCAGAGAAACACAAACCCATTAATCAATTATCAAAGTACTTTATGATTAATTAAGCAATCGATGTATAATGGATGAATTGTTTCAGGCCTACTTTAAGTTGCTCGGATGACTGTGGGCAGTAAATGTAGTTAAGAGTTGTTTAAAAGACGTGTAAAATCACTGATATACGCGTCTGTAAATGACATTAAAACAATAATATATGATACACTCATACAAACGAACCATTTCTGTCTCCAGAATAGTACAATCAGTCAAAAGTGTGTACCTAATAAAGCGGCCGCTGAGTTGCACGTGACAGTGTCTAATAGCAAATATCGCAATTTCCCACCAAATCGTGGCTGATCGTGTCAATCAGCTGTTTCCTGAGGCCACTGCTCGACTCATGTATGTGTGTGTGTGTGTGTGTGTTTAACAGGGTGATATCAGTGAGTTGGCAGACTGTGAACACACACACACACACATAGTCATGCAGGCTACATTATGTGCTAGACCTCACATGACCCTGTGCATTCACTCCAGCGTGTTCATGCAGACAGCTCTCTCCTGTAGATGTGGCGGTGTGCACACACACACACACACACACACACAGATACTACAGTACCTTAAACAACCCCGAGCACTCATCAGTGGACGGCTAATCTACCCGAGTGAGGAACAACCGACTCAATAATTAATGCAACAAGAGATACGTTGCTCGTGTTTAACCACCACTCCACGGAGCGCTTCATTCAGGTCACACTCGCAGTTTCGTTGGCCTTCGTTCGGACGATCTTTACCACATTTTCTCTGCGAAACCGTCACTTTATATGTATATTATATATATATTTAAACAAGATGCACACAAACGGTTCAGTTTCAGGCCTGCACGAATTATAAGCGGGTATTAACGGGCAACAACAGGATGACGGACACTCAATTAGAGGAGCTAAAAGGTCTGCATTAAGAGGGGGGGGGCAGTAAGTGAATGGTCTACTGGACTGGTTAATTAGGCCACGCTCGGACAGAAGGTGATGTTCTTCAGCTCATGAAGCAGCAGCAGCAGCAAAGACTCTTTGCTTCTTACATTTTTTGTCCACTTAAAAACTTATTAATTCCGCGGTATTACCGAGAAAACCAGCGCCGTCCTACCCTGAGGCGACCGGAGTAAAATGGTACGTTACTTTAACGTCCGTTCTCAAAAACCTCGGCGTAATGTCGACCAGTGCCACGGTTACGTCACGTGATCGTTCTAGCTAGCGTTGCTCCAGTCACGGATAGTAAAACCTCTCACAAACGCTGTCTATGTAACACAAATACATCGGACGTAGTGAGGTATTAAATACTTATGACAAACACGACATGAAACAAGCGTACAACACTGTTTAGAATCCATTTGGTCCGATATTGGTAAACATGGCGGCCGCCCAATTGGTGTAGAACGACCACGTGGCGAACCGTGGCACTACTTTTGCCCAATATCTTATTCCGCCGTGAAGGGACTAGTTCAGCAAAAAAAACAACGCCGCTAGAAGAATCGTCTGGAAATTTCGCGAATAACTTTTTCTTGGTGGATAAGCATGATTCGTTCTTTTTTTTATGAATGTAAGATTATGTAATTCCACGCTTGTGGAGCGGAATGAAACGATAACAGGGTTCACCTTGTGGCCTATAACCGAAATGTTAGCTAACACTGGCTAACTCCAGACTTACACTGCGTTCACACCAGCTCCTTCTAAATCGAATGCTAACTCGTTCGCTCGGAAAGTCCGAACTCTGATCCACCTAAAAACGTAGGTCTCAGTTCGCAGTTGGACAAACAGAAGTTGTCCTGCATTAAAACAACAGACGAGCGAGTTTTCTCGTTCATTGTTGTCTCCTTCAGTAATTGTTGATGCAGCGCCACCTCAGGCGAGGAGGGGAATACGTTATTCAAAAGGTTCGGGTCCTTAAAAATAAAGTTCAATTTATTTCTGAATTTTAGACATTTTAGAATTTTTTTTTTAGTTTAACTGATTTTATGTAAAAAAAAAATTACCAAATATGAATCATTTTACCTTACCTTATTTTTGCCTTTTTAAAAGTGCTCAAAATTAGAGGTTTGATGTCATGAGGACCTTTTTAAATAAAGTGATTTAAATGTGTGTTGAGCTTCAGTTTTGGTTTCTCCCAGACTGAAAATGTTCAAATTATATATAGATATATATAGATATATATATCTATATATATATCCAAGAAAAGTGTAAAAATGAGAGAAAGTCAAATTATTTTCTTTGCTTTTTATATAACTGGATAATATTCGCATTTAAGAAGCTGAAAACTCTTATTGTAATAGTTTTATATTAGTTTTACCCAAATTCCATCACACTTTTGCTTGATTAAGGCACTTAAATACACATTTTTTTGACTGATAATTGTCGGTGCTAATCGACAGTTGTGTGGAGTTCTCCTCAGAGTCTGGTCTTCCTCTGATGACACAAACCTCTTTGTTGTTGTTGTTGTTCTTCTTCTTCTTCTTCGAGTGATTCAGAGACAGATCCATTCTTTTTTTTAATTTAATTTAATTTTACTTTATTTTTGGGCTATGACAAGTAGGTCAGAGAGGAGAGAGGAGTGTGACGGCGCTGTGGTGAGGAGTAAACTGCAGCACATGATGTTGTTTTCCTCTCAGTGTTGGCATCAGCAGCAGCAGCAGCAGCAGCAGCAGCAGCTCCTGCCCTCGGGAAGTCCTCACGTACCCTCCCCCCGTCTCCCTTTGATCTCCCTCCTCACGGCCGTTCACCTCTGACATATCAAAACGTTCACTGTGAAACCGACAGGGCCTCGCGCCGCCACATTAGCATTAGCCTCGGCGTACGATATAGTTGAAGTCTCCTGAAAGTGTAGGGGTTATTTCCCCCTGTGGAGGAGGTGGAGGAGGAGGCAGCACGAGCGCAGCTGCTCGGGCTCTGACAAGTGTTAATCTGCTAAGAGGAAACTAATTTGGCTTCACTGGTTTGTGCCGCACGTGGCAAATTAACGCTCTGAAAAGTCGCAAAAAAAAAATAGAGAAATAACGTGAGTTGTTGTCACGACGCGGTGGTGGTTTGAACTCGTGTGTCATTAACTGTAAAGAGAGAGAACAGCGTGCGTCACAGCAGGCCGTCAGACTAATGCCCTCCTGTACCCTGCTCTGGATACAGTGCCAGCCTCTGAACCTGAGCTCCATGTGTTTACAACTCTGCTAAAGATAAGGGCAGAAACTTCATGGGCATCGCTGACACCCCCTCCATGTCCACACACATTAACTATTCATACGCGTGTGTGTGTGCGTGCGTGCGCCACCTGCAGTTACAGTTACATGCCAGCGGCTCCTCAGAGGGTTATCACCTTTCTCTGACAGTAGCAGAAAAGGTGTGGATTCAGACACTTTGTCGTGGGGGGGGGGGGGAAATAGCATTAGCATGTAGCATGGTTCTAGCATGACTCGGCACGGCTCGACTCTGCTCGGTTTCTAACTTTTTACACGACCGTTCAAAAGTTTGGGCTCACTTAGAAATGGCGTTTTTTTTTAAAGGAAAAGCACTTTTTTTCTTATTCAATGTACAGATTTTGAGAAAGAAATTAAAATTTTGAGAAAGAAAATATTTTGAGAAATAATTTCAAATTTAGAGAGAAATTGGAATTTTTAGAAAAAGAAAACTGAGAAAGAAATTGAAATTTTGAGAAATTGAAATTTTGAGAAAAAAAATAAAATTGAGGAAAAAAATGTACATTTTGAGAAAATAAAATTGAGAAAGAAATTAACATTTTGAGAAAGAATTTCAAATTTAGAGAAAGAAATTGAAATTTTGAGGAAAAAAATATTTTGAAAAAGAAATTAAACTTTTTAGAAAAAAAATGTATTTTGAGGGAAAAAAATAACATTGAGAAAAAAAATATATATTTTGAGAAAAATATTTTTTTTGTAATAATTATATGGAAAACACAACACAATTGTATAGGTGAGCCCAAACTTTTGAACACTAGATTGACAATGTCTTTCTAGATAAAGTTTTTGACATTTGGGATTTGACCCAACTACTTTATCGTCTATTTTCCTCATAATTTTACAAAACTGACGTCATTTTCTACAGAAGAAGAGCTATCGTATCGTGACGTAACACACCTCGTCACACACCTATAAAATAACTCCTATCGATATAAATTAGTGGTTCCAAAATACTGGGTCGGGACCCACAATTGTGTCGCTGCAGATTATTTTCCAAACAAATTTGCTGAATTTTTCCATACTTTTTTAGTGTGTGTATCTTTTAAATAACATGCATTTTTACCAATAACATCTCTTCCGATTGTGGGCCACGAGCCGCGGGTTTGACACCTCACTTCTAGAAGCTTCTTCCAAAACAGTCAAGAGCTCAGAGAATCACAAGCTGCTCAATCATAAATCATAAATTCATAAATAAAAATAACTTATATTTGACTCATCGCGGCGCCAACTGTTAGTGACGGACACAAACTGGACGATGGATGTTGTTGTGTGTGTGTGTGTGTGTGTGTGTAAACTGTAACACTGCTGCTGCTGTGACGCGGTGGATAAGTGGCATGCAGCGGCTGTGGGTGCCAGCAGATATTAAGTGGGTGATATGTGAGAGCGCCTCCCACCTTCTGTTGATAAATTATGGAGCATCATGACAGGAACAGTTTAACCCGGCGAGCATGACGAGCAAATTCAGAGCCAAGTTACTCAACGTCTCTGCGCGTTACACGTCGTCCAGGTCAAAGACGGGACGCGCTCACACCTGCTGTTTACATCCGCGCTGAGGCGTCCCATCATAAGTGGACACGGTCACCGCAGGAGGCCCAGCGTCGCCACTCAGTCGCTGAATCAGTTCAGATCTCCATTCACAAGATCACCAGTCAAAATCCGCTCATTTAGAGAAACTCATTTCTGAGGAACTGGTTAAGCTTGTGGTTAAAGTCAGTGTTAGACATTAACTGGGTATAGTTAAAGAGATAGTTCGGAATTTTGAACATAAGACCTATATTCCAACTCAGCCGGTGTGATGGAGACGTCTGGAGACGTTTCCAGAAATTTCATTCAGTTCTTCTAGTTGCAGAGTTCGCTGATGCTATGGCTAGCGCTAGTCAATGATACAAGTTAGCATGGCATTAAAAACACTCATACCGACTCCACAGTGCACCCGAGGCAAATCGATTGTAACGGCAGACTATTGATGTACATATCTGTGTTGATAGAATGTTAGGGGTGTAGGGCTGAAACAATATTGAAATAAATATCTAATTGCGATTATTTTTGACTGAAATTGCGATTTGCGCCGATAACTCGTCCTGCAGTTTAA
This sequence comes from Microchirus variegatus, assembly GCF_963457635.1. NCBI lineage: Eukaryota > Metazoa > Chordata > Actinopteri > Pleuronectiformes > Soleidae > Microchirus > Microchirus variegatus. Next base: position 1,969,535 of record NC_139804.1, read on the forward strand.
AAAAAAAACAAAAAAACCCTGCATATCCTATATCAAAACGTATGGTTTGATCGGTAACGTTGTCCTATGAAGTTTCTAAGTGTTTTGAGTAACAATGGCGACAAAAATCACAGAAAAATTAGAAGAATTTCCACATACACATAAACGATGTGAAACGATATCAACCCGGCACCACTTTGGAGCCTCTCAGTGTCGTCGTACTTTAACGTAGAGACGTGGTTGAAACTTTAAACGAGTCACAAGTCCTGAAACTTTTCTCACGTAAATTCACATTTTGATACTTTACGGTTTTTAAAAAATCACAGTTTAAGTTTTGTACTTTTTTTGGAGATTTTATAATGAGTGTGTATTGCGCCCGATAGTGGCACACTCTAGCTGAGGTCCATGATAATAATCAGAAACATCTCTAAACAAACTCTTCTTCTGCTCACAATTTCCAGCCTACACAGACAATTTTTACATGAAACTGTTTCTATGGTCGTTGTCTAACCCTGTGTGTTGTTTTCATTTTCATATGACTTGTAGTTTTTTCTTAAAATCACCTAAAAGTGCAGAGAGTTCTGCTCAAACCCCCCATTGACTCCCATGTTAAATAAAAAAAAAAAAAATGAAGACGAGGGTGATTTTAAAACTCTAATTTCTCTGTCAATTCTCACCCGTTTGTCACAAATTACTACTTTATCTAAATAGTTTTAAAGGTTTAATCCACAAAAATACTACCTTGTCTAAATACTTTAAGTTTTAAAGGTTTAATCCACCAAAATGTTCCTGCCATCATTTGAATAAAAACATATTTTAAATGATTTACTATACTGTATATACGATATTTGATCAAATCTGTGCGATATTTTCTCCAGTATGATGTGTATAGTTCCAGCACAATATTTAATTTAAAATTGTAAATTGACACGTTTTGGCTCATTTTGGCGCCTCCTGTGATTTTGAAAATGAAAACGACCGCATGCGATTTTGATTAAATTTCAGTTAATTGTACCACTCTCAGAGTCCTGAGCAGAACAGCTGCAAACGAACAAACAAAACCCATCATTTTGTAGAATACGTGTGTGTGTGTGTGTGTGTAAAGGGAGTGTGTGTTGTGTGTCTGTGTGAGTCCTGTCAGTACCTGTGTGCGTTTGCCTGTGGGCTTCCAGAGCGTCTTCTGAGGAGAACGTCGCTCCGCACTGATCGCACACCAGCGCCTCTGCAGGAGCTGTGGAGAAACATCACATTTATCTCCATCAGACACAAACACATGCGTGTGTGTGTGTGTGTGCGCGTTTGTTTTATGCACCTGTAGAGTCATTCATTTCATTTAACATTCAGAAGAAACAACAGGAAGGAGCAGCAGCAAAGGTCGTCTCTATCCACACACAAACAGAACTAAACGTAAAATATCGTCGTTTTGGAAGACGTTTCTCTAAAATATGTGCAAACAATGTAAACAATCACAGAAACACAGAGAGAATAAAAGAAACGATGAGGAAAAACGTTCAAACAGAGGAAGACAATGAAGATGTGTTTGAATAACATATGAAACTATGCTGATCCACAGTGACAAAAACACATTAAGGAGCGAAGACGGGAGGATTTTTGGAATTAAATGTCTTTGGCTGAAAGCCCAGATTCATGATAGTGTTTCTGCTCCTCCAGCTCTTAATTGTTTCTTTATCTATTTTGCCATTTCATTAATTTACAGATATATTTGTCCCTTTTTCATTAGTTAAGAGATGTCAAACTGGTGGCCTCCCTCGATCGATAACACACAGACCAACACTTAATATCATGTTGTTCTGTGGTCGCGGTTTCGTGCCGCGGGATCATTTTTGGTCACTTGTAGAGCTTTGGCATCTGAGTGGCACGAATCCTGCGAGTCTGTATATTATAGTGTACTCAGACGTCCTCACTGACTTAAGCCACTGTTTTTCTTTTCTTTTTTAAAAATGGTCCGTAGATAGAAAGTCTAGTTTTGTAGAACTACACGACATGAGCTTTGACATCAGTCGTAGAATCTCAACACTGAATGGTTCCACGTCATTATACGATGCCAAGTTTACGAAAAGCAAAAAACCTTCTTCTCTTCTTCATCTTCTTCGGTAGGAATGCGTCCTATTCCCTGCGCCCAGACTTGTACCGCCACCTCATGGTGTAGTAGGTACTACTGAACCTAGGGTACTAAGGTTCGCGATACGCGACGCGCACTTTGGCGAGTACACCACAGGCTTAAGAAGAAGGACAACTGCTGTTAACGCGCCGTAGCCTCTTTTGTTCGAGCCAAACACGATTGGGGGACTCGGTTCAATATTAATTTTCACACTTTAGTGAAACAATAATCGAACCTTTTAAAGACAACAGAAGAAGTCGTTGCCAAGGATGGCCATCTGACCCTCGAACCAGTTAGGGTAACTCTAACCCGGCTAACTCTAACCCGGCTAACCCTAACCCAGACCTGTCCGGGGAAGCTGTAGCATCGTTCTCTTCTTCTTCTTTGGTAGGAATGCGTCCTATTCTCTGCGTCCAGATTTGTACCGCCACCTCATGGTGAAGTAGGTACTGCAGAACCTAGGCTACTAGGTCCACGATATGCGAAGTGCACTCTGACTTAAGAAGGACTGCCGTTAACGCGCCGTAGAATCTTTTGTTTGTGGCAAACTGGATTGGGGACGATTGGGGACTCGGTACAATATTCATTTTCACACTTTCGTGAAACAAGAACTGAAGATTTTGAAAAAGGTATTCGCTAAACCTAACCAAGTAGAATTTTTTTTTACAACAGAAGAAGTTGTCGCCAAGGATAGCTATCTGACCCTCGCACCGGCTAGGGTAACCCTAACCCAGACGTGTCCGAGGGAGCTGTAGCATCGTTCTCTTCTTCTTCTTTGGTAGGAATGCGTCCTATTCCCTGCGCCACCTCAGACTGCCACCTCAAGTAGGTACTACAGAACCTAGGGTACCAAGGTCCGCGATATGCACCGCGGGCTTAAGAAGAAGGACAACTGCTGTTAACGCGCCGTAGCCTCTTTTGTCCGTGGCACACTTGTTCTTTTCAGGTGTTAACACAAGGAAGCGAATGTGCAGGTTATACAAACACACACACACAAGGCAGGACAAACAAAAGCAGCAGACGGGGAGCAACGGCCTCTTCTTCTCCTCGACAAATGTATTTACCATGGCCTGTTATCAGTCTGTGAACAGTGAGCAGACTGTCTGCCTGAGAGGCCACAGAAGGACTGGGTGTTCTGTGGAACAGCAGACTCTTCCCGCCTGCGGCACATCCTTTTATCAACAACACAAAAACACACACACACACACACACACACACACACACACACACACACACACACACACACACACACACACACACACACACGTCAGAGCCAACACCACCAAATCAAATCCCCACTGCATGAACTGTAACTACAGTTCACCTCTGGAATGTCCTTGTCTGCTCTGATGAAGACGAGAGAGCGTTTGAGAAAACATTTCACTTTCACACCTGCACACGTGTACACACACACACACACACACACACACACACGTACACACACACACACAGCTGTTTGGATGTGGCCTGGCTCTCGCAGAGATGTAAATCGGTTGCAGATCCATACTGGGCCCCGGGCTCATTCACTGATCTATTTTCTGCTCAGCTGGCTTTAAATGAAGTTAAAATGACTCATTAAAACACCCACAAGCTTTGGGAACTCTGAGCGCCGCAGCCTAAAAATGTGCTCCTCTTTCAACTCTCCTGATGACACACACACACACACACACACACAGTGAGCCACTGTTTCTGCTCACACAACAACAACAATGATGCTCATTTACCAAAAAAAAAGCCTTTTTTTTAACAGTGTTTTACACAGAAACTGAATTTAGAAAACTTGTTCAGGAGTAAAAAAATCCTGATGTTGTCCACTGTGTGTGTGTGTGTGTGTGTGTGATAAGACGGAACACAGTGCATTGTCTTGTGCAGTCAAAGGCACGGAGTGTGCTCTCATCCATAAACCATCAAACTGTCTCCAGACGCGGCTGCAATCGTCCTCCATCAAAACACTTTGTCTGGCATACCAAAATAAGAGCCAGCATCGAGCTGAATACCAAATCAGCCCATTAGAGCGGCGGAGCACTCGCTCCTTAGCAACCAGCGGGATCTGAGGCTGTGCTATACACCCGAAATACACAGCGACAAAGAAATCAGATCCATATCTCTCTTCTCCCCCTCACCACCACCACCACCTCCACCACCTCTCACACCCGTCCCCCCCCCGCCCCACGCTCTTATTTTTTATATATTTTTCCTGTCGTGTTGTGGCGATGACACAAGTTTTACGTGAGGAAATAAATAATAAATAAAATCAGCTTGAAGGAAGACGACGAAGGTGCTGCCGCTGCTGTTGTTGGATGTCAGAGTGAATTGAGAATCAAAGCGCGTCGTCGAGGCGTGCGAGACAACGTGTGTTAGTGTGTGTGTGTGTGTGTGTGTGTGTGTGTGTTTGGGGTTTGAAGAAAATAAAGAAAGAGAGGACGAGTCGGGCGAAGTTTAAAAAGACACAGGTTCTGCGTCTCATCTCTCGTGTCACTCGTCGTCTCGTCTGTTCCACATTATTCTCCTTCTGGTTTTGTTTCGCAAATGTTGTAACCTTTCTGTAACGTGAGCTAAATATGAATATAAATATATAGATATTTAAATTGTAACATGTTTTTTCGTATCATCGCAATGCTGTCGTTCCATTCCGTATTATGTTTGTAACCAGTGGAGTCGCCCCCTGGTGGCTAAACGCCACTCCTGTGAACGTCTTGGTTCTTCCCCGAGATAAAAAAGGAAAGTAACATTGCAAAATTTTGTTAAAATACTTGGTAACATTGGTATTTATTGTCACACTAGTGACGATTTTTGAAACCTTTATGTAACCTAGCACCAGTGGAGTCGCCCCCTGGTGGCTAAATGCTAATCTTGTGAACTCATTTGGCTTCCAAGATATTTTTTGTTCATTTCGTAAAAAAAAAATACATATTTTTAAATTGCAACATGTTTTCATATCATCACAATGTTGTCATTCCCTTCGATATTATGTTTGCAACCAGTGGAGTCGCCCCCTGGTGGCTAAACGCTACTCCTGTGAAGGTCTTGGGCTTCAGAGATAAAAATAAGAAACGTAACATTGCAAAATTTTGTTCAAATACTTGGTAACATTGGTATTTATTGTCACACTAGTGACGATTTTTGAAACCTTTATGTAACCTAGCACCAGTGGAGTCGCCCCCTGGTGGCTAAATGCTACTCTTGTGAACTCATTGGGCTTCCAAGATATTTTTTGTTCATTTCGTAAAAAAAATACTTATTTTTAAATTGTAACATGTTTTGTATCTTCACAATGTTGTCATTCCATTCCGTATTATGTTTGCAACCACTGGAGTCGCCCCCCTAGTGGCTAAACGCTACTCCTGTGAACGTCTTGGGCTTCCTAAGTAACGTTGCAAAATTTAGATAAATCGGGATTTCTTGTAACACTAGTGACATGTTTTTGTAACGATTTTTGAAACCTTAATGTAACCTAGCATCAGTGGAGTCGCCCCCTGGTGGCTAAATGCTACTCCTGTCAACGACTTTTGCTAAACAGATATTTTTTGTTACTCGAGTTGAAAAAATGGTAACGCTGCAATATTTTGTTTAATTTTATGTCATTTTTCTAACCCTTGTGACACACGGTTTTGTAACCCTTATGGAACTTAAGACCTGTGGAGTCGCCCCCTGGTGGCTAAATGCTACCCCTTTTGAGATTTTTTGTTCATAGTAAAAAAAAGTAAAATTTTGTTAAATTACTTGGTAACACTAGTGACATGTTTTTGTAACGGTAACGTTTTTTTGAAACCTTTATGTAACCTAGCATCAGTGGAGTCGCCCCCTGGTGGCTGAATGCTACTCCTGTCAACGACTTTTGCTGAAGAGATGCTGCAACATTTTGTTTAATTTTATGGCATTTTTCTGACCCTCGTGACACGTTTTTGTAACCCTTATGGAACTTAAACGTGGAGTCGCCCCCTGGTGGCTAAATGCTATTCATTAGGCTTCCGAGATATTATTTGTTTAGTAAAAAAAAAAAAGAAGAAGTTACATTGTGACATTTTGTAAAATGACCAAATAACAGAAGTATTTTTTGCCATCACTCGTCGTCTCGTCTGTGCCACATATTCTCATTTTGTTTTAGTTTCATTTTTAGTCCCTGATCCTCCTCTCCCTCCCTCTCTGCTCCCTCTCTCTATTTTGGATAAAGTCTCTGGGAGAGCAGTCAGGTCTGATTAAGTCTGCGTTTGGGTACAGTGTGTTCCTGGACACACATCTGCGAGAGAGAGAGAGCTGAGCGAGCTGAGCGAGCTGAGCGAGCTGAGCGAGCCATCACACACGCTTTCAGAACACTGGCAGAACACCCAGGCCTGCCGGCAGCTGATGATGTCATCACTCAGAAGAGAGAGAGGGGCAGAGCGGGCGAGCGGCCAGAGTCTCCCAAAAACACAACACACACACACACACACACACATATATATACACACACACCAAAAACACACACACACAGAAATGATTCAAACGAGAAAGACGTGAACGTGGGGAACAAAAATCATGATCTAAGTGGAGAAAGAAGAAGAGACTGAGGAGAATGAACAGGTGCAGCTGAAAGGCCAAACTGTCGAGAGGCTTCATGAACCGCAAATACACACAGACATGACACTTATTTACTGTGTGTGTGTGTGTGAGAGATTTCTGTGGACACACACACATACACAAAAGTCTCCGGACGCTCTGACCCCGACACCTGCAGAGACCACGTATAAACGTACGTTTAATGCGGAGTATGTGTATATATACGTAAACCTTAAGACTCTGAAGAAAGTGTTTCTATGGGAATGTGTGTCCTTTTCATTCTGTAGAGACACGCTTCTCAAACTGTGGTGCGTGTACCACCAGTGGTACGCAGACTTCCCCTGGTGGTACTTAGAATAAATCTGCTCGCTCTATTTACACCGCTGTATTTTAACTAGCGCAGTACACAGGTACGCTAGTTATTTGTATCGCTGCTCTTTTCTGTTTAATAAACAGACCGCTCCAGTTCCACTGTAGGCTAACGCTAGCGGGCGCTAAAGGAGCTAACGCAGCTAACTGAGCTAACTGGTAAACGGTGCCTGGGCTTCCGGTGTCGCGGCACGTAAACATGACGTCGCGCACCTCTTTTTCCAGTCAGTCGTCATGGAAACGTGTCATGCGTTAATGTGCGTTATTGTTGATGCCGTTAACGGTACTTTTTGAAACCTTTATGTAACACCGGCATAGTCGCCCCCTGGTGGCTTACTTCTGTGAAAGTTTTGGGCTTCCAAGATACTTTTTGTTCATTTAAGTAAAAAAAAAGAAAAGAAAACATTGCGACATTTTGTTAAATGACTTTTCAGTAACTTTAACACCAGTGGAGACGCCCCCTGGAGGCTAGCATTTGTGAACGTTTTGTGCTACCCAGATATTTTTTGCTCATTTAGTATTAAAAAAATGTCAGTTTGCGACATTTTGTTAAATCACTTAGTAACAGAAGTATTTATTGTAACAAACTTTTCTGTAACTGTAAGACCAGTGGAGTCGCCCCCTGGTGGAGAAAGATATTTTATGAGGTCTGAAGTCATTTTTCTAACGCTCGTAATATATATATTTTTTATTTATTTAAGAGCTGTGGAGTCGCCCCATGGTGACTGAATGCTACATCTCTCAATTTTGGTGGCCGACTTCGGTGAATGTTTTGGGCCTCGGAGATATTTTTTGTTAATTTAAGTTAAAAAAAAATTACATTGCGACATGTTGTAAATTACTTGGTAACGGAAGTATTTTTTCTAACATACTTTTCTGTAAAATTAAGACCAGTGGAGTCGCCCCCTGGTGGAGAGCGATATTTTATGAGATATTTTTTTGTTACTTAGGTGAAAAACAATTGTAACGACATCATTCTAACGCTCGTAACATGTTCTTGTAATTTAAGAGATGTGGAGTCGCCCCCTGGTGGCTGAACGCTACTCCTATCAACTTCTGGGGCTGTAGCGAAGCTAATGTCCGTCTTTAAATCCAGTCTGTGTTTGTCGTTATAATTCAAAACAATCTTATTTAATGTTTTTGTTGTTAAATTCATGTTCAGGGGCGACAGACACAGTGAGATGTGAGGGTGATGGTGAGAGGGTGAGAGGGTGAGAGGGTGAGAGGGTGAGAGTGTGAGAGGGTGAGGGTTCATCTCTGTACCTGTGTGAGACAACATGTGCATCCGTAGCCTCATGCTGTCCTGGAAATGTTTGCCACAGTAATCACAGCCGTGTCCTTTCTCGTCCATGTGCAGCCTCCTGTGGACCAGACAAACACTAATGTGAGCATGTTAACGACGACAAACACACAAATCTGCCTCTGCTTCCTCCCTGTCTGTGTGTGTGTGTGTGTGTGTGTGTGTGTGTGTTTGCGCTCGCTCTCTCTCTCTCCCCAAACTCACAAGCATCATTGTCCTCGTAACAAGAGCAGCATGTTTTTAATTCTGCCTCAGAATCTCCCTGAGTGGATGCAGCAGCATCATTAGAGGGCCCTCGCACTCGTGAATCACACAACGCATGAATGCTAAAGGAACACAGACAATAGGATATCTGGCTAATTTCAGAGTGCAGACACATGCGTTCCTCCACCCGCCAGCACTGCAACACACACACAACACACACACACACACACAACACACTGTACACACACAGAACACACACGTCTCCTGCAACAGAAACAGAAAAAGCAGAATAAGACGATGATTGGCTGAAGCTGTGCCGCCAGCGTAACCTATCATATCATATCACACACACATCAGCGCATGTACGAGGCATCTGTTATCCTCACATCACCCACGAGAACACACACACACACACATACAGACACACACACACGAAAACCAACGTAACGCACAGGAAATCAACAGTTTCAGGGATGTAACTGACCATTCATTTCTCGGTTAATCGACTACTTGTTGTCAGAAAATGTTGGAAAATTTTGTAAAAAAATTTTTTTTAGTTTAAATGATTTCTTTGTTTTTACGGAGTAAAGAATCTAGAAAACATTCAAACATCATTTACATCCTAAAGAAAGTGATTCAATTGGAAGATTTCTCTTAAAAAAAATCTTTGAATAATTGCGTTTTTTTTGCTGTACGTTTGAGCGACTTTTCATGTCTAATTTACTCTTGCGGTCGTGTGAGACTGAAGTTTGGCAGGTGAGAGGGAAAAAACCCTGTAACCGTGTTGTAAATACGTGTGTTTTTGTCTCCGGAGTCTGAACCACAGAGCGTCATTGTTGCCACGAGGTTAAAGCACCAGTATGTGATGTCAGCATTCACAGTTTTAAATCAAATTTCTTCAAAATACAATACACAGAAACTCATTTGAATTCTAGTAATTTCAAATTTTTGAATTTTGAAAAACGTTTCACATTCTTAGGTTTGTAACATTTGTAGCAATACATGTTTTTTTTAATGTTTTTTTTAATAACGCATTTTTTTTTTAAAAACATTTTGGGTAACATAAGTGATTTTTTTTTGTAACATTAGAAAAACGTTTACTGTAACTAACTTGTTTGTTTGTTTTTGCAACATTTTGTTCCATTTTGGGAACTTGAGAGAAATTTTGCCCATTTTTTTTTGAAAAATTGCTATATTTTTTGGCAACAAGATGATTTTTTTGTTCATTTTTTGTAAAATTTGTGTCACATTTTTATATATTACTATGGAAAAGGATACATTATTGCAAAAAAAAAAAAAAAAAACCGACAAAACAGTCAGAATTTTGACTTTTTTTCGTAAAAAAAAAATAAAAATTCCACGTAAGTAATTTAAAAATTTTAAACATTGTAACATTTGTTACAAGTTCTGTATATTCTTATACAAAAATGTGCACAAAAATACTAATGTCAGTATTTACGAACCAGATGAAGCCTCAAAGTGACCTCCTCTGTCGTCTAAGAATCTTATATTTTGATGTTATTATATCAGAAATCACAGGATAATAATAATAATAATAGTGATTGTGAGGTGTAACGTGGACGCTCGTCTCCTCCTCAGACAAATGTCAGATCACATGATGCTCAGTGACCTGTTTCTTCAGCTGCTTCATCAACAGCATCAGCATCAACCTGTGGCCGCGCAGAGACGCCGTCGACCTGCGGACAAACGAACGCTTCACTGAATCCTTCACAGTAAGGAAGCTCCGTTTCACCAGCGCGAGGCTGAAATGTCAGACGCCGTCGTCGTAATCACGGCTGGACGACGACGCCGTGGTGTTGGGATGTTTCTCTTGTTTCAAGTGATTAGAGACGAGTCAAACGCCAGTGATTATTATGAACATCTGCAATCACGTTAATCAAAGAGGACGCTGATTTTAGGAGATCTTTGTGCGTGTGTGTGTGTGTGTGACTCTGAGGAGCTTATAAATAATGAAATCAATCTAAAAGTCCTGCTGAGAGTGAACGAGTGAATATGAAAACACCCTGAGACGCTGAGGCCGACGTCTGAATTTCAAAAATCAAATCCTCTCTCTCACTCAGACTCCGTTCCAAACTTTCCAACACGACTGCAGTCGACTCTGAGAATAAATAAATAAAAACGCTGTCGCTCTGATTTTTTGACTTGTTGAAGATTCTTCACTACTTTTATTAAAAATAAACCTGTTTTACTGTAAACTCTAAATGTAGCATAAGAAGAGCAGCAGTGTTTTCCAAATGATTAAAAACTAAAATTAGAGAAAGTTTTCATGATTTAGTCCAAAATCTGCAGTAAAAATATAATTTCAGATATTAGCGATGTCTTAAAATGTTATGTTATATATATAAAACAAATCTCATGAACTTAACGAGAACATTTTTATGCATTATAAAAAAGATTGTTACAAGAAATTGTGCCAATTTTTTTTTGCAGCGTTGGGAACAAAAAATAAAATACATTAAAATGTTACTAACTTTTAAGGAAAACTATTAAAATGTTACTAACTTTTAAGAAAAACTATTAAAATGTTACTAATTTTTAAGGAAAACGATTAAAATGTTACTAACTTTTAAGGAAAACTATTAAAATGTTACTAACTTTTAAGAAAAACTATTAAAATGTTACTAATTTTTAAGGAAAACGATTAAAATGTTACTAATTTTTAAGGAAAACTATTAAAATGTTACTAATTTTTAAGGAAAACTATTAAAATGTTACTAACTTAAGGAAAACTATTAAAATGTTACTAATTTTTAAGGAAAACCGTTAAAATGTTACTAACTTAAGGAAAACTATTAAAATGTTACTAACCTAACTAAAACTATTAAAATGTTACGAACTTTTAAAGGAAAACTATTAAAATGTTACTAACCTAACTAAAACTATTAAAATGTTACGAACTTTTAAAGGAAAACTGTTAAAATGTTACTAACTTTTAAGGAAAACTATTAAAAATGTTGCAGAAAATTGCGTAACCAAAAAACGTGTAACTAATGTAAAGAATTACGACATTGCCAAATTTTTCTTGACAAAATGTGCAATTTCACAGAAGGTTTACCCAAACATTGCTTGCGTAACCAACAAAAATCTATTGTACCGTTCGAACATTTGACAAATGTATTACCTATTTATATATTTAATCATAGGTTTTATTTATTTATTTTTTGTAAAAATTATTTTTACTAATGGCCTGTATTTATATATCACTTGATATATCTGGCATATATCGAGTCTTGATGAACACCACAACTTGCCAATGGACACATGTATCCAGGGATTGAACCCATGACCTTTCAAAATAAAAGACGACTCTTTTGGCCACAGATTTAAAACACACTCTAGTGTCTGAGTGAAGATAATAACATAATGTTGTCGTACCTGTGCTGCTCCATGGCCTGTCTGCTGTGCAGCTGAAGTCCACACTCGCCGCAGCACTGCTGGACCTGAGTCTGGTTCTCCAGCCTCATCCCCGCCGCGAACTGGCCCAGCCGGCTGAGGAGCTCCCTGTGCAGCAGACCCTGGTGCAGGAGGCCGCCGTACGCCCTCGGGTCCAGCTGCACGCCCAGCGCCGACGCCACCGGAACCGACACCAGCCCGTCGGCGGTGTGGTGGGAGGGCACGGCGGCGGCGTACAGGGACGGCAGGTGTTTCTCTGTGATCCCGGGGAAACAGTCCGGCGAGTTCCCCGCCACCTGCCCCGCGTCCTCGGGGCTGGTGTGAAGCTCTCGGGCGCTGGTGATGACGCTGCCTCTGCGCGGCGTCCCCGGCGCCTCGTCTCTGTGCTGATCGGACGCGCAGCTTCCCTCGCCGGCGCTGGACGACCGGCCCTCGCAGCTGTCCACTTCGTCCACCTGCATGCTCTCTGACTTTATACTCGCGGCGGGATCCATCATCTGCTGCTGGGAACGTTCCGGGCTGGATTCAGGAACCACCTCGGGCTCCGGACCTGGAGAACCCCTCTCCGTCATGTGATACAGGGCCAGGTGGTGCAGAGCGGTGGCCCGGTTGGGTCCGTCCTGTATGGAATGCTTCTTGGACATCAGCATGTGTCTCCAGTGCCTGGTGCGGCCGTGGTCGCTGCCGTGGTCTCCGGGGCCGTGGTTCCTCACCGCGACCTCCTCGTTCTCCTCGGCCTGGATGGTCTCCAGAACCTTCAGGCACTGCTCCTCCAGGTACTCGATCTCCAGGATCTCGGCGGCGTACAGCAGGTCGTCCAGGTCCTCGGCCGTGGCCTGCAGCGACGCCGTGTAGGCGTACTCCAGGATCTGCTGGAAAGTCTTGGGGGACAGGAAGTCCAGGGCGTAGCGCAGGCTGCTGCGGTGGAACAGGATCTCGAACATCTTGCTGGTGCAGGCCAGGACGGTGCGGTGCGCCGGGAACTCCTGGCCGTCCACCGTGATGATGACGTCACACAAGGTGCCGGTCAGGCGCATCTGGTTGGCCCGCTGCAGCAGCGAGCCGGGGTGAGTGGGGTTGTGGAGCTGGAGGACACCCATGTTTGTCGGAGACGTTTCCACTCGGAGCTTTGCCGACGCCACGCATGAGGTGTGGCCGTCCCGCCCGTGTCACTTCCTCCAGCTGGTCGTAGGTCTGTGCTGTGGGCGGAGGAAGAGGAGGAGCGTCGTTAGCGTCCGTCACACTTTCGTACACACTCAATACCAGTTGAAAAAACAAAGATTTGGACTGGCGATCTGTCCAGGGTGTGACTCCGCCTTCCACGCTATGTCAGCTGAAATTGGCGCAGCACCCTCGCGACCTTCATCAGGAGGACAAAGCTGTGGACGATGGATACCGGAAAGCAGAGAAATAGAGCTTTGCGCCCGTATACGTACTTGTCATTACGGTAGAACCTTAGGACTTTAGCGGAACAGAAGTGAATTTGTCGCAACGCTCTGGACATTTGTTTGTCGTGACGCTCCGGACGTTTGTTGTGGCGTACCGGACATTTGTCGCAAAACTTTGGACGTTTGTTTGTCGCAACACTCTGGACGTTTGTTTGTTGTGATTCTCCGGACGTTTATCGTGGCGAAACGGACATTTGTCGCAACACTCTGGACGTTTGTTTGTCGTGAAGTACCGGATATTTGTCGCAACACTCTGGACGTTTGTTTGTCCTGACGCTCTGGACACTTGTTTGTCGTGACGCTCCGGTCATTTGTCGTGGCGCACCGGACATTTGTCGCAACACCGGACGTTTGTTATGTTGTGACGCTCTGGACATTTATCGTGGCGTACCGGACTTTTGACATAACACCCTGGACGTTTGTTTGTCCTGACGCTCTGGACACCTGTTTGTCGTGACGTACCGGACATTTGTTGCAACACTCTGGATGTTTGTTTGTCGTGACGCTCCGGTCATTTTTCGTGACGTACCAGACATTTGTCGCAACACCGGACGTTTGTTTGTTGTGACCCTCTGGACATTTATCGTGACGTACCGGATATTTGACGTAACACCCTGGAAGTTTGTTTGTCATGACGCTCCGGACGTTTGTTTGTCGCGAAACTCCAGACGTTTGTTTGTCGTGATGCTCCAGACATTTATCGTGGCGTACCGGACGTTTGATTATCGTGACGTACCGGACATTTAACGCAACACTCTGGACGTATGTTTGTCGCAACACTCTGCATGTTGGTTTGTTCCGGACATTTGTCGTGTCGCTCTGGACGTTTATTTGTCATGCGGTTCCAGACGTTTGTTCGCTGCGACGTTACTGATTCCTAAGCGGTTGAATCACTGACAGACATCGAAAGTGAAAGTTATCTTGGAAAAAGGGGAAGAAAAAACTCACTCGTTGAACATTTTTTTACATAAATCCAGGCGGCCTGATGATCATGACGGTCATGAGAGAGTTTAAGGGTTTATTTTGACTGAATCGACTGATATTTATTTAAATGTGTTTATTTAAATGAAGAAGCAGGAGCTGACAACAGGTCGATGAGCGCGAAACAAGCGTCTCCTCTGCAGGTGATTAGTCTGAGGGTCTCGTTGAGAGCGATCACGTCGCTGTAATAACGTCTGCATACTGAGAGGTGACCGCTCAATCCATCAGGCTGCACACACATTCACATGCAGCAGTCTTAGTGAGGACACGCTAAGACACAACTCTCACCTTTAACCATCACAACTCGACAACAAACCCTAAATCCTGGTCTTAAGCCTCAAAAAGACCTTTAAAGTTGTGAGGACCGGACAAAACGTCCTCACTTTCCCAAAACATCATATAAAATACATCCCAAAATGTCTAATCCCTATAGTTTATTTTAGTAAAGATGTTGACTATAAATGCAGATCAGTTCCAAGTGTCAGTTATTAACTAGTCATTAACTAGTAATAATCAGTAAGTGGTATAAAAAAAACAATATTGATCGACCCCAATTAACTATTATCTAACCTCAATTTACATCTTAATTCAACATTTAAATGAATTTGTACCTCATTAGGACCAGGTTTTGGTCTCCATGAGGACTACTGGTCCTGACAAGGTCAGTGTTTATGACAGAAAAAACACATTCACATGCACACTAACTTTAACCAGAGGTTCTGTTTCATTTGGACCAGGGTTTGGTCTCAAATGAAGGTCCTTGAAAAAGGTCAGGGTTTACATCTGAGTCCTCAGGAGTCCACACAAATGTGCATGGTCTCACACACACACACACACGCATAACTAAACAAACTAGTTAATAAACACTAACCTTAACCAATAACTACAATTCAAACATTACACTTAAACCAGTTCCTCATGAAAATGAGATGCTGCCTCCATTAGGACCAGGTTTTGGTCTCAACTGGTCCTGACAAGGTCAGTGTTTATGACAGACGGACAAACATGTCCCAAAGAGGCAACAAATACAAGAACAAACACACACATTCACATACACAGCTGTCCTTGTCAGGACCAACAATCAGGTCATTTCATTTAGACCACTCAGTGTTTCATTTGGACCAGGTTTTGGTCTCAGTGAGGACTAAAGGTCCTCAAAAGGTCAGGGTTTACACCGGGTCCTCAAGAGTCCACAAAAACTGGACACTAAATCAACCAGTTAATGACTAACACTAACATTAACCTATAACCACAATTTAAATCTTAGTCCTAAACTTAACCCAGCTCCTCAGGACATGAGGTTCTGTCTCATTAGGACCAGGTTTTGGTCTTCTTGAGGACTATACTGGTCCGTGTTTATGCCTGGAAATTAAGGTCCTACAGAGGAGACAAATACAAGAATGGACGCACACATTCACATACACACAGGTTTGTGTAGCTGTCCTAGTTAGACCAACAATCAGGTCATTTCATTTAGACCACATAGTGTTTCACTTGGACCAGGTTTTGGTCTCAGTGAGGACTAAAGGTCCTCAAAAGGTCAGGGTTTACACCAGGGTCCTCAAGAGTCCACACAAATGAGTACAAACATTCGGACACTAAACAAACCAGAACCAGTTAATGACTAACACTAACATTAACCTATAACCACACTTTAAATCCTAGTCCTAAACTTAACCCAGCTCCTCAGGGAATGAGGTTCTGGCTCATTAGGACCAGGTTTTGGTCTCCATGACAGAAAAATAAAGGTCCTACAGAGGAGTTAAATACAAGAACAAACCAACACACACACATTCACATACACACAGGTTTGTGCAGCTGTCCTTGTCAGGACCAACAATCAGTTTCATTTAGACCACTCGGTGTTTCACTTGGACCAGGTTTTGGTCTCAGTGACGACCAAAGGTTTATACCGGGGTCCTCAAGAGTCCACAAAATCGGGACACTAAACAAACCAGAATTCACCACAATTCAAATCCTAGTCCTAAACCTAACCCAGCTTCTCACTAGGACCAGGTTTTGGTCTCCGTGGCAGAAAATTAAGGTCCTACAGAGGAGACAAGAACACACACACACACACACAGGCGTGCGCGCGCTGTCAACAGGTAACAGTGTTGGCGCGTGAATGTCTGCTCACGTGTTGCACAGAATGAAGTCTCTGTAATGAAGAAGTTAAAAAAACAAACTCAGTGATGAATGAAAGCGTGAATGTGAAGCCCCGCCCATCACCTCGCGCAAACACCTGCGTGTGTGTGTGTGTGTATGTGTGTCACAGAGCCGCAGGTGCACGCGCACACAGAAGAAGACGCACGGACTGCGCCTTTACGTCCAAACATTAATGCGACAGATTAACCCGCGGGGAGCACGCGCACCCTCACTCTCGGACTGTCTGCACCGGTGCGCGAGGCAGAGAGAGAGAGAGAGCGCGCGCGCGCGCACTGTCCAAAAATAAAAGACCTCATTATGAAGAATCTGAGCTCAGTCAAGTTTTTTTTTTTTTTAAATCACTCATCAGGAAAAAGTTCACGCCGTTACCGCGTGCACGTGCGTGTGAGTGAGGCGACACGAGCGACATCTGCCACGAGCGCTGGCGTTTAATTCACACGTGAACTGAATAAATAAAAATAAAAATGAGTGACAGACAGAAGAAGTTCCACTGACGATGATGATGATGATGATGAAGATTAAAGGTGAAGTGCGCGTGCTTCTCCTCTCTTTACCTCAGTCTCCTTCGGCTCGCGCTGCGCTCCTCATCCACGCGACCTCGCGCTGCTGCCGCTCACACATTTCACACGAGCCGCTCCAAACTCTGCGTCTGCTCCAGGTCCACGAACCATCAGAGAGACGCGACAGTCAGAGCCGCGGCGACGCACACGCTCACACACTTCCGCTCACGCGCCTTCACAATAAAACACCACGTGTTGATACTTTGACTCTCACTGAAGTCCACATAAATATTCCTGAACATCATTGTAACTTTATACATGTATACATTTATATATGTAGAGATATATATGAATTGTTTTTATATATTGTCTATGTATAATTGTGTGCATCTACGTATATGTGTGCATATATATGCATGTGTGTGCATGTATGTGTATGTGTGTATATATGTGTGCATATATATGTGTATGTGTATATACGTATATTAGTGCATATATATGTGTATGTGTGCATATATATGTGTATGTGTGTATATGTGTGCATATATATGTGTATGTGTATATACGTATATTTGTGCATATATATGTGTATATGTGTGCATATATATGTATAGGTGTATATATACGTATATGTGTGTATATATGTGCATATATATGTATGTGTGTGTATGTGTGCATATATATGTATGTGTATATATACGTTTATGTGTGTATATATGTGCATATATATATATAAGTGTGTTTATACGTATATGTATATATGTGTGTGCATATATACATATATGTGCGTATATAGGTGTGCATACATGTGTGTGCACATATATGTATATTTGTATATATGTGTGCATATATATGTATAAGTGTGTATATATGTGTGTGTATATACATGTGTATATATGCCCACATATATGCTTGTGTGTATTTATCCGTGTGTATATATATATTTACATATATATATATATATATATATATATATATATACATATGTACATGTACATGTACATATACATATATGTGTGACGTTAGAGTCAAATAAACTCCCAGATTAACACTCATCATTTTCATTCACGCTCTTAAAAAAAAAAAAAAAAAAACTACATCACATCACTCATGTTGCCGTCTCTGCTTTTATTTTGAAGGCCACATCGCCTCACTTCCGGTGTGAGCACAGCTGTTGCCTGCTGTTGCTGCTCTGACCTGACTTGACTGGCTACTCATCATCACAGTGGAGAGTGACGTCACGACTCTGTGTGATGATGATGATGATGATGAGGAGGATGATCTTCATCTCCTTCATCACAGACAGATTACAGTCAATCACAGAGAGAAGGGGGAGGAGCTTCTGAGAGGAGGAGGAGGAGCATGTAACAGGTAGAAACAGCAGAGTGTCACTAAGAACTTCTACTAAAATAAAATCAGTCGTCACTGAGGACAGGATTATAGGTGTCTTTGTCCCCTGTCCTCTTTGGACTGATGGTTTCTCCCAGTTCCTTCAATCTTTCAAAGCATGCGTCTTCTTTGGGCGGAATGTGGACATTTTCATCATTAAAAAGTGTCCTTTGTCCTTCAGGTGTCAGAGGACAGCTGAGTCCTGGGTCTACTGGTATGGGTCATGTCTTCATGTCCTGATCTTCTGGTCTGGGTCATGTCTTCATGTCCTTGTCTTCTGGTCTGGGTCATGTCTTCATGTCCTGTGTCTTCTGGTCTGGGTCATGTCTTCATGTCCTTGTCTTCTGGTCTGGGTCATGTCTTCATGTCTTCGTCTATCCCTGGTTCAGAGGTCAGGACTCTCCTCATAAACCACATTAATGTTTGAGTCTTGGGGTTTTGTCTTTGGACAAAGACGTTTCTGTCGTAAACTACGTCCACCAGGAGAAACCATCGGTCCACAGAGGACAAAAGACACAAAAAACACTGTCCTCACATGTCCCCTGATGTTTCCTGTCACACGAACATGAATTTACGTATCTCGTAAAAAAACGCTGAGATCATTTTTGTGCTTTACTCGTGTGCATTTGTCCCTTTATGTTGGGACAGTTTTGTCCTTTATGTTGGGACAGTTTTGTCTTAAGTGTTGGGACAGTTTTGTCCTTTATGCTGGGACAGTTTTGTCCTAGTTTTGTCCTTTATGTTGGGACAGTTTTGTCCTAAGTGTTGGGACAGTTTTGTCCTTTATGATGGGACAGTTTTGTCCTAGTTTTGTCCTTTATGTTGGGACAGTTTTGTCCTAAGTGTTGGGACAGTTTTGTCCTTTATGATGGGACAGTTTTGTCCTAGTTTTGTCCTTTATGTTGGGACAGTTTTGTCCTTTATGTTGGGACAGTTTTGTCCTTTATGATGGGACAGTTTTGTCCTTTATGCTGGGACAGTTGTGTCCTAAGTGTTGGGACAGTTTTGTCCTTTATGCTGGGACAGTTTTGTCCTAGTTTTGTCCTTTATGTTGGGACAGTTTTGTCCTAACTGTTGGGACAGTTTTGTCCTTTATGTTGGGACAGTTTTGTCCTTTATGTTGGGACAGTTGTGTCCTAAGTGTTGGGACAGTTTTGTCCTTTATGCTGGGACAGTTTTGTCCTTTATGTTGGGACAGTTTTGTCCTAAGTGTTGGGACAGTTTTGTCCTTTATGATGGGACAGTTTTGTCCTAGTTTTGTCCTTTATGTTGGGACAGTTTTGTCCTTTATGTTGGGACAGTTTTGTCCTTTATGATGGGACAGTTTTGACCTTTATGCTGGGACAGTTTTGTCCTTTATGTTGGGACAGTTTTGTCCTTTATGTTGGGACAGTTGTGTCCTTTATGATGGGACAGTTTTATCTTTTATGCTGGGACAGTTTTGTCCTAGTTTTGTCCTTAATGCTGGGACAGGTTTGTCATTTATGTTGGGACAGGTTTGTCCTAGTTTTGTCCTTTATGTTGGGACAGTTTTGTCCTTTGTTGGGACAGTTTTGTTCTAGTTTTGTCCTTTGTGTTGGGACAGTTTTGTCCTTTATGCTGGGACAGTTTTGACCTTTATGTTGGGACAGTTTTGTCCTTTATGATGGGACAGTTTTGTCTATGTTGGGACAGTTTTATCCTTTATGCTGGGACAGTTTTGTCCTTTATGCTGGGGACAGTTTTGTCCTGTATGTTGGGACAGTTTTGTCCTTTTTGTTGGGACAGTTTTATCCTGTATGTTGGGACAGTTTTGTCCTTTGTGTTGGGACAGTTTAGGGTCTGGAATCGGGGTCAGATTGACCTGGACAGTGGGACAGTTTTGTCCTGGACAGTGGGACAGTTTTGACCTTTATGTTGGGACAGATTTGACCTTTATGTTGGGACAGTTTAGTCTTGACTCTGGGTCAGATTGAGCTGGACAGTGGGACAGTTTTGTCCCTGTACTGTGGGACAGTTTGTGGTCTGGACTGGGTCAGATTGACCTGTATCTTTGGTGATATTTGACCTGCCCTGTGGGGTCAGATTTGGCCCGGGTTCTTGTTTACACTGTGTTTACACTGTGTTGACACTGACAGTGAAGACAAGGACAGCTGGACATGTCGTCTCATGTCTGTCTTTCAGGATCCGTCCTGTCCTGTAAACATTAACGTGTCCCACGTGTTTACGTCTTCATCGTCAACAACAACAACACAAACGTGTTTACACTGTAACTTCTCTGTAAACACAGTAACTGTGTCCAACTGTCCACGTCCATCCAAACACTGGTCTTTAACTCCACCTAGTGGCTAAACCGTGTCACTGCTTCACTTTCACTTTTATTTCCAGATGGTGGAATTAGGAGCAGAAACAAAGTACAAAAATACATGAATTACTTTTTAAAAACTAAACTTTCACGTGTAAATAAGTTTTTCTCCAGGATGTCCATTTATTCAATAAATACATTTTTACTCATTTATATTTAATCTGTAATCTATGATCAATTCTAAAATACACGTTTGTTTTTTTCTACAGTTTCGATGTTGTACGTCAGCTCCACCACGCGACTTCCTGTCTGCGGCATCCACAACATGTCAGGTGAGTTATTTTTAATTTAACCTTTTTGTTTTCTTTAGTCGTACAAAAACACCAAAACTAAACTAAATAAATAACTAAAAAAAAAACTACGACAGAGTATTCTGGTCATAATAAGAAAAATCGTAATGTAATAGTCAAACTATAATGAGAATATATACAAATATTATGAGACTATTAGCGCTTTTTTCATGTTTTTAGTGATATACGTGTAATCTATAAATCAAGATTATGAAGTCGCAATATTACGACTTTTTTAGAAGTTTTTCTTTTATAATCGAGTATGGCTAACCTTTGAATGGAGAATTTAAAATCCCAGTATTATGACTTTTTAAAACCTTTTTTTAGTTGTGTATGGCAAATTGATGTATCGAGAATATAAGGCCGCAATATTGCGACTTTAAAAACTTTTTACTGATGTGTGGCTAATCTACGAATCAAGTATAATAAAGTCGTAATGTTACGACATTTTGGAGAAAGTTTGAATTGAGAATGTAAATTTGCAATATTTTCAGAAAGTTTTAAACTTTTTTGTTGTTTATGGCTAATCTACCTATTGAGAACATAAAGTCGCAATATAAGGACCTTTACTGAAGAAAATTCGTAACTTAATAGTCGTAATATAACGAGAATAAATACAAGTATTATGATAATGAACGTCTAATCTATAAATCAAGATTGTAAAGTCGCAATATTACAACTTTTAAAGAAGTTTTTTTTTAGTAAAGTATGTCAAATCTACGAATCAAGAATAATAGTCGCAATATTAGAACTTTTGAAAAACTTTTTTGTTGTATATGGGTATTCTATGACTATGACTTTTTTAAATGATTGAGTATGGCTAAAGTATGAATTGAGAATATAAAATTGCAATATTGCGACTTTTTAAAAACTTTTTCAGTGTATGGCTAGTTTATAAATCGAGAACATAAAGTCGCAATATTACGACTTTTTAAATCCTTTTTTAGTGATGTATAGCAAATCAATGAATCGAGAGTATAAAATCACAACATGAGGACATTTTTGTCGTAAATTCCCACTTTAAATCTTGAGAAGTTTAAATATTTTTTCCTCGGGGTCCTAATATTTTATCGTAAATAACAACAGGGTCAGAGAAAGTGAAAATGATGTGTTTCTTTATTTATTAGTTTATTTAAATCCAGAGCAAAACCCAAACGTCAACACTCTTTAAAATAAACATAAATAAATCAAATAAAAAAAAACACACCTGACACATTTTCCTTCCTTTTTATTTCTTTTGTTCGTAAAGCAGCGACGGACTTCATGCCCCGCCTCCTCCTTCATCATCATCATCATCATCTTTATTTATAACGACCACATTTATCCAACGCTCCTTCTAACAACACACTTTATTAAATAATAACAAAACAAAGAGAGAAATAAAGAAGTCTAACTGTGTCACGACGACGTTCTGTACAGATTATTAATATTATTTATAATTATTCTTCATATAAACTGATGACGAAGACGCGTTCACGTACGGACACACAGGCACGAGCTCGCAGGCAGGAATGAAAACAACCCGTGTTCAATGATTCACTCACTGTTATTGTTATTATTATTATTTATTTATTAGTTATTCTGCTTCAAAGAAAAGCACACGTCGACAAACGAAGCCAGAACTTTTCATCAGTTTTTTTTTTTTTTAGTAGACGTTAAAACCATCGCAGACAAATACGTGGATTATTTTTACAGCTCTGCTTGGATTTTACGGGTTAGTTTTTTACAGTGTGTGTAAACTCTTCAGCCACTGTTAATTTAGTCACTTTATTG
The DNA here is from genome assembly GCF_963457635.1 of Microchirus variegatus. Classification (NCBI taxonomy): domain Eukaryota; kingdom Metazoa; phylum Chordata; class Actinopteri; order Pleuronectiformes; family Soleidae; genus Microchirus; species Microchirus variegatus. The sequence goes on from NC_139804.1 coordinate 1,992,353, forward strand.
ATATTCAACCAGGAAATATTTTTAATAATGACAATAATGTTCAAATAACTTCAAGGCTAACGTGGAAACTATGAAATCAGATTTGTGTCAATATTTATAAAAAGTGTTTTATTTGATTGAAAATTGGCAGGTTTTTTTCTGGATAAATTAAAAAAACAAAATCCAGAATTTTTTTTCTTCCCCCATTTGTTTTCTAGATAAATTAAATTCATAAAATATAAAAATAAAAAATAAATCGTTAATGAGATAAAATTTTCTTGATATTTCTATAATTTTTTTCATGAATGAAAAACTTTTCCTCTATTTTTTTTTCTTATGCCCATTAAAACTTTTTTTTTGGAATTTTTTTTCAAAATTTAAAAAATTCTTTTGCCAAATTTTTTCCCCAAAATATTTTCGTTTTTCAAATTTTAGGACTTTTTTTTCTGGCTCTTAATTTTTATCCATGAGAACTGTTTTTCCATATGTTCATAAACGTAAACGTAGCATCAGCGCGCGCGATGCTAACTTTGACCTCGTTTGAGTTAGAAACGCAAAAAAAGACGAGTGCTGCACGTGTTCTGATAGACAGAGAAATAATTCTAAAATAATGATTACAGCGTTGCTAACAAATCTAAACGTGGCTCAAGAGTTTTGCACATCAAATACAGTGGATTATTCTTCTTAATTCTTAATTCCGGACTCTCCTGCAGCAGCTGTGGCTTCATCGTGAATATATTAAAAAAAAGAGATTCACATCCAATTATTGATCAAAACTGAGCGTTAAATGACGTCAGTTTCTCGTGAGACGACGACAACAAGAACGGGAGAAATAAAAACCTTGTAAACAGAACTTTTACGACCACTTTGCAGCTCACACATGCAACAAACAAACAAACAAAAAGTTTTACACCAACAACATTAACATAAGAAAAATAGTTTCTATATATAGTCTTTTTTTTTTGTTCCTTGTTTTTTGCTTTTTTACACTTTTTCATCGTCGCCGTCACATTCTCGACTGTAAACACAATAAAAAGTTGGATTCTGTAAATATTTACCAGGGTTTTTCTCTCTTAAAACGTCCTGACGGGTTTAAATAAAAAAATAAAAGAAATCTTTTTTTACGACCTAAAGAGAAACTTGTGCGCGCGTTTGTTTTGAAATGTCGGGAAATAAAAACTCCTCGTTTTCAGGGGGAAAAAACAGAATGTTTTAGATGTTTTTTTTTGCCGGGTTTTTCTCCTCGTCCTCCTCCTTCTCTTCCCATCATGCTTTGCTCTCAGCGGTTCCCGTCTGTAGGACACTGTTGTGTTCCGCCGACAGCGCGTTCGATAGCTCCGCGTCCTCCATTTTCACTTTCTCGTCGGGAAAAATCTTCCTGCAAAGTGGGCGGAGAAAAACAAGGAGGGGCAAGACGTTTGACGTTAGCAAATTGGGCGTGGCTTACGTCGAGAAATAAACACGTTATTTTGGTCCATTTATTCTCAACGACACCGTCACCCGATATGTAAGAAGATCGGAGATTTAACGTCTTCTTACATATTTCTTCACCACCTTAACGACATTAAAATCTGTGTGTGTGTGTGTGTTAAAGTGACAGTTCAGGTCAGTGAGCGCCCCCTGCTGGACACACAGGCGCTACATCTTAATGAAAACATAAGGACACAAACAGATTCTTTTTCGGCTCATAAAATCTACGTCAGCCATCTTAAAAATATATATTTACAAGATTATCTCACTTTTGAACGCACTTCACGTTAGCCGTTTTCGTAACATTACGACTTTATAATTCTTGGTTCATAGATTAGCCATAAACAACAATAGAGATTTTAAAAAGTCGTTATATTGCGACTTCATTATTCTTGATTCGTAGATTAGCCATACATCACTAAAAAAGTTTTAAAGTTGCAATATTGTGACATTATGTTCTCGAATTTATCAATTAGCCATAAACAAAAAAAAAAAAAAGGTTTTACGAACTTCAGTTTCCTGTCGGAAAAGTCAGTCTAAGGTGAGATAAAGACGTAAAGACATGTTCTGAAGATATCGTAGACTTTTAGATGTAATACGTAAAGATTTCTGCATGATAATGTAAAAAAAACGACTAATTTGTCGAGTAATGAACTTATATTAGCCAAAAATATTTCAAACAAATTCAATGAAATCTGTATTGGTTCATTCCAGTTGTAGTCGGAAGTTGGAATTTCCAATTTGGAAAGTTGGAGCAAAATACCACGTTAGCACGTATTGTTAGCTAGCCAGAGATACGTTTACTCCCAGTTCTGACTTCCGATGCAATTGGAACGCATCATTTTTTTTTTCAAAGTCACGCATTGTTTCATTTTCTTTCTTTCTTTTTTTTTACTGTTTCTACTAGTTAAGTAGTAGTAGTACTAGTATTAGTCACTCAATTGACAGTGAACTGACAGTGACACTGTCTTTATATAATATATAAAGACAGTGTCACTTGTATAATAATACTGTGAAAATAATATTTTCACAGTATTAGTATATATTAGGCCCAAAATGTTTTTTTGTCAAATTTGTGACTTTTTTTTTTTACTTTTTCTTTTCAAATTTTGGACGACATACTAATGTATGACCTTTTTTTTTTTTTTTTTTTTTTTACTTTTCTTTGGTCACATTTTGGATGATACTAATGTATGCCATTATTTTGAGTACTAGTACTAGTCACTCAATTGATAGCAACAAGTTAACGTTTGCTGCTTAATCTCAAGCAAAAACACATGATCCTCCTGACATTTTCAGTCTTTTGTTTTTTTTTTATTAAGAGACCCCCTAGTGGTCACAAATGACACACCTTTAAGCTGACGTAGATTTTATACCTGGTGTTATTATATCCACAAACGTTTGTAAAATGTAAAGAGGTCACTGTCACTTTAAAGTCGTCTTTTCTTATCGTGAACGTAGCAGAAGCTACGAGCGTCTCACACACACACACACACACACACGTAAGAAACAGAATCAACGTATCGCTCCTTTATCTACAACAGCTAACCGTTAATAGCTAAAGAGCTAACCAGTGTCATTACCACAGTTTTTACCATTACAGTAGTTCTTATTGTGTGGTCAATGGCAAGATGCGGTGGTGAATGAATGGGTGTACAAGTTACACACACACGTACACAAACACACACACTCGTACACACAGATAAACCTCTAGAGGGAGCCGTACTCATCGTTGACAGGAGGAGGAGGAGGAGGAGCAGTGGTCTTGGTCTTGGTCGCGTCCAGAACTTGGTCTGCTCCGTCTCCGTTGGGCAGAGATGGGGCAGAGGGCGGGGACTCTAAGCTAATCAGGTCGGCGGGGATCGGCGACGCTCGCTCGGCAGCGTTCGTCAGCTCTAAGTCGAACGGCACGGCAAATCGCGGCGCCGCGTCGGGGGTCAGGAGGTCGTACATGTCGAAGTGCGGCGGCGCAGCGACGTGGTTCTGTATGCCGCTAACGGGGTCGGGGACGGCGACCTCGGCCACCAGAGGAGCGGTGTCTTCGGATTCTTTGGCAGCAGCGGGAATGTGATTGAGAGTTTGGTCAGTGTCAGGTGACTGAGTAAGGCTCCGCCAACCGGCGTCTGGGGCGTCCGTGTTCGGACGGGCAGTGTTTTCTGTCGCGGAGGCAGTTAGCGCTTTACCGACGTCGGGTTTCTTGGCGTCAAAAATGTGCGGCGACGAGGCGGCGAGCGGAGACACGGGAGGACTGTTTTTAGCGTTGAGCGCCATCAGTTTGGGCGAGTGTCTACGTTTGGGCGGAATGGGCGTCCCTGATTTTTGAGGTCTCGGTTGTTCGGGCGTAGAAGACGCAGAAGAAGAGGAAAGAGGAGGAGGAGGGGTTATTTTCTCCTCCTCTTCTTCTTCTTCTTCCGGAGCGTTTCTCCCTCGCTGCTGGACTAACGGCGCCATTTTGGCCTCGACGGCGGACGAGGACAGGGGCACGGGGGCCGGCAGGGCCGCGTGCAACTCCGGCGTGGGGGCCGGCGCCAGGACGGGGCTGGGCGAGGGGTCGTTGGCCGGGGTGGAGAGGCTACACGTGAGGGTGGTGGTCTCGCTAGAGGGGCTGTCCTGAGCTGGGTCAATGGCGGCGGTGGCCGTGTCGGAGTCGCTGGCTACGGAGGAGAGCGTCTCCAGAGCCAGAGCAGCGGCGGCGTTAGCCGCGGTGTTAGCCGCCAGCCTGAGAGAAGAAGAGCAGGGAGAGAACAGAGACACACAGACTAGACACCAGGGCGACTGTGACACAGGGAGGTGGCGCTCACACCAGAGCATGCAGAGGGATCACTTTGAGCTTTTTATGTCAAAATCACACAAACGTAAAGACACAGACGGCCACGTTCACACCTGGTATTTACATCCGTCCTCGGCTAACAAGGTATTAAACGCGACGGTACGTTAATCGTAAAGTCTCCTCAATACCGTCAGAAACCATGTCGGTAGTTCGGCGAAACTCAGACGGAACAAGAACAACGTTACGCAACAACCGCGCGTTAACAGTCGTTCTTGATTGTTAAAGTATCTTGTCAGTTATTTTATTGCAGAAATGTATTCTGCGATATCTGAAGAATATTATGTTATGTTTACGCACAGTAAATGGGTTAAATTACGCTAATGTTCTACTAACGTAACACTGAATTGGTAGGAAATTAAATGTTAGCATACATTTGTATGACAGGCGTTCGGTTTTCAGTGAAACGCGACGAGTTAAACGGCATTTACTTAACGTTACGTAATACGTGATGTTTGTTTATTTTGTATTTAATTTATTTTGTATTTAATTTCAGACTTTCAGATTTACTTTTTTGTCAAACTTTGGACGACATTTATTTAAAAAAAAAAAATTGTCAAATTTCCAACAACATATATATATATAACAAAAATTAAAACTTTGGATGACATACTTTACTATGACTTTTTTTTTTCTTCAAATTTTGGACCAAATTTTTTTTTTTACTTTTTTTTTCAAATTTTGGACGACATAGACTATGACTTTTTTGTCAAATTTTGAAGACAATTTTTAAAATAGTTTTTTGTCAAATTTTCGACCAAATTCTTTATTTTACTTTTTTTTTTTTTTCAAATTTTGGACGACATAGTTTACTATGACTTTTTTTGTCCAATTTTGGATGATACTAATGTATGACTTTTTGTACGACACTAAATTAAAATTTTTAGTGTTAAAAACAAACCGTCAAACTGCTGCAGGTCAGACGACATCAGCTGAGGACACGTCTCTAATTCGTGTCCTCAAACCTCTGAATTTATCTCAGTCTCTACACGATCAGATGAAATACCAGGACTGAACGAGGTCATAAACTGAAAAACAGCAAACTCTTAAAGCCTCGTGAGAGAAAATAAAGAAAAAAAGGACAAGTTCATGCTGTGAGTGGACATTAAAGATGGAGAATCCTGTGGTAAAAAGCCAGGGTTAAACAGTACCAGTGTCATCGTCCACAGAGCTGAGACATGAGAGATGGCGTCATGAGTTGACCACACTCAGGAGGACTAAACTCTTTAAACTGGTATTGCTTCAACCGTTTGTTTGTTTGTTAGTAATGAGACAGAAACAAAGTCAAAGACGAACAGAAGCAGCAGCAGCAGTTGTTCAGTGGACTCCGCTCCAGAATCAAGATTCTTCTCTGACGTGGAGTTCAGTGTTCAAACGGCCAAAGAAACAACGAGAAAAAACAACGGAGAAAAACGTGGACTTACTCGGGCTCGGTGAGGGGCGTGGTTTCGTTGGGTTCCGTGGGTCCTGCTGCGTTGTGATTGGCCGTGCACTCGTCCTCCGTTCTGACCTCGACGATGGGCTCTTTGGACTCGTCTTTCCTGTTCAACACGGACACGTTTATATGTTTGTTAGTGTTTCTGACACTGACACTGTCAGTCTTTTTGAAATTTAAACCAGGAAGTGGAGCGGGAACGATCTTTCAAATTCAAATTAGAGTAAACTGTGCCATAAGTCAACTATTTCAAGGTTCTGCTTCATCTTCAGGGGAAACGGGAAAGTCCAGTTATTTACAGCAAATGACTGAAAACCAGCTTTGAGTTGTTTCAACAATTAAAACAAGTTTCTGCGATTAAAAAAAAAATATTTCTGGTTTCTTTGCTCCATAAAAACAAAGAAATCATCACTTTTTCAGACATTTGATCGACCAAACGACGACTTTTACGACTATTTATTGAGAAAATCGTCAACACGAGTTGGTAACTGTCTATAGTTACTAGTTTTATCTACTACATTCACAGCATTTGTGATCATTGTTTTATAAAAAAAAATATATATATATATATATATAATTTCTACTTTACTTTAGAACGTTAAACAGAAATGTGACAAAATCACAATAACTACAAATATGCCATAAATCAATTATTTTTTCCTTCTTTCTTTCCAGTGACTATTTTTAAATATCTAATTTTGTGAGGGTTTATTTTTAAAGGTTTATTAAGGTTTAATGCACTTCATCTAACTTTATCTAAAGTGTCATGGGCACAACAAACAACATTATTTATTAATATGAGATACAATCCCGCGAATGTCCATGTTTTTGATTGACAGGCTTCAAACTTACAGGAAAAGGATAATAAATAAATAGTTAAAAGTGCAGTAAATTGTAAATCTGCCAGATATTGGAAGTTATTCTGATTAGCATTTTAAGGCTTATGTGTTAAATATAATAAAATATAATAATAACAGAAAAACAGCGACTCAGAAACGTTTAGAACCTACGCGCTACAAGTTAGCATCGCCAAAATCAGCAAAAAGTGAACTTTCAATCCAAGATGGCGTCCTTCCTGTTGGGTTTTGATCATGGTCATAACATCATTATTTCTTCATCCCGACCTTCTTCACATGTGTACCAATTTTTGAGTGTGTACGATGATTTGGACAGTGGGCGGCACACTTATTAGCATCTCCCACGTCCAATTTTCAACGTACAATCCCCCGAACTACTTTCAGATGTCAAATTTAACCAGGTCTGGCCAGGGAATGGCTTCAAAAAGGCGATTTACTTGCAGCGCGATACCACGGTCATTGAAATTTGATTATCCTACGTGTTTTTAATCCCGATAAGCGACAATATGTTGAATATATTTCGGGTCACAAACATCGGTGAAACTCACACAAACGCCGCCTTGCCCTCCTCCAGGTTGTGGCCTTTGGTTCCGGTGCCGGTTTTTCCGCACAGACACATGATGAGGCCGCACTTGTTGACAAAGTAGCAGGTGACGTCCACGGCCAGCAGGAGGAGCACAAACACCACCACCAGGATCCCGGCCCACAGCACCACGCTCATGGAGAGAGCGTTCTCCTCGCCCACATCTGGTGATGAACGAGTGAATGTTTTTTAAAACAACAACAACAACAACAAAAACGAGGGAGAAAGTTTCAGACAAACTAGCGCGGACGAGTGAATGTGCAGCTAAACTACGTAACTATGACGACGGACGTAAAACACAGAAAATACTCACCCGTCGTCAGCTTCTTCACTTTTCACTTCATTTTTTTACAGTTTACATGAAAATGAGTTTTAAAAAAAGGGCAAAAGAAAGAATTCTTTAACACATTTATTAGAAAGATAATTTATCGCGTACATTTCGACGTCTCTAAAACGTCACTTTAAACTTAAATCTTAAATCTAGAGAGTGAGTTAAACAGCGTCCAGACACAAACGTATAAAAATGAGGATTTTATACATGCGTGAAAAACATCTGGACGAAAAAAAAAGCTTCTATCATAACAAACTTTCCCGTTAGCTGACGTTTGTCTTTTCAAACAATGTAAACGTTAATTTATTGATTTATTTTTACAAATATTTACACAACATATGTTTGATTCTCTAACTTTTTTATGCGAGGACACACTTTTTTGTAACTTTTACATCATTTTTATATCAATTTAAATAAATAAACCATTCAGATCTGTTGGTTAAATGAATTATAATAACATTGTATTCATATGTTATTTAATAGAAACAAAAAACATCTCCCGCAACTCAGAATTTATCCAATTTTTTATGTTAAAAAGTGACTTTTTTAAATTAATTTACTCAACATTTCTTGAATTTCTATTATTTCCTGGAATTAGCGTCCAGTAATCCATGACACTTATGTAATCCTGTCTCTGAACCCATAAGAGTTCCTCTAAAAAGAGAGTTCTTTAAAAAACTGACAAATTTATCCCTTGTGGCAAAAAATGTCCCTAAGAACTCGACAGTATTAATCTATCTGTAACAAGACTGTGAGAAAAATAACAATTAAACCTGACACTAAATTACCGAAAATAAATTTTTTGGGTCAGTTTTTAGCCCCTCCCATTTCCAATTAACCACACCCACTCTCCAAACCACTTTCAGACTTTAATTGTCATGTTTAAAATGTCAAAAATGAAATTAATTTCCGGGAAAACGTAATAATTCCCTCAGTTTAAATAAATGAATCCCAAAATTAGCTACTATCTTGATTTATATCACAATATTTTAGTTAAAAAAAAGTGTGTCCTCATGTAGAAAGTTTGAAAACAAACGGTGGTTTAGAGGATTATAATCCAGAGTGTATGTAAACGTCCACGCCCAGCAGCTCCGAGTCTTTAATCTGGTTTAATCCTAACTGTTGTCGTGCGGCGCTAACGCTAACGCTGAGCAGAGCGTGTTTCTCCCTCTGCCTTTGGTTCAGCGCCGACCACAAAATGTCTCTTTTATTGTGAAAGTGTCCACAGAAGGACAGAGACGAGGAGACAGACGTCCTCTACGAGGTCAGGAGGACGAGAGCGATGAAGGACAGGAAGAGAGAGACCAGAGAACAGGAAACAGACGAGCAGCTCTGAGTGGCTGAGGGAGGGGCAGAGGGGGGGCGGAGCCACAGGAAACAAACAAACAAAACAAACAAACAAACAAAAAACAACAATAATGTTGATGTGGTCCAGCATCAAAGTCCACGACCAGGCGAGAGACAGACGAGCAGAGAGGGAGGAGGAGGAGGAGATGAAGAGGAGAAAAAACACAAGTGAAAATGAGTCAGGGCGGAAAAAACCAATGAGAATAAACGTAAATAAAAGTAAATAAATGTAAATAAAAGTACGGTAGAAGAAAGAAGCAGAGACGGAAAACTACACAGTGAGTGAGTGAGTGAGTGAGTGAGTGAATGAACGAAGTGAATGAGTGAGTGAATGAAGTGAGAGAAACTGAGATGTTTCAGCAAAGCATCTAACGTTAATCTAACGTTAATCTAAAACAGGCGGCGATTTATTCGTAAATTCGTTAGTAAAAAAAAAATCTTAACAACATTCTGCTGCAGTGGTGTCGTCTACGGCCAGAAAAAAAAAAGTAGCCCTGGGTACGTTAACGCGTTAGCGGTGGTTAAAGTGTACCCACGTTATGACGTCATGTTCAAGTGACGCGGCACCGGATTCCAGGCACCGTTTACCAGTTAGCTTGGTTAGCTCCTTTAGCGCAGTTAGTGTTAGCGGTCTGTTTATTAAAGGAAAAGAGCAGCGCTAACAAATAACCAGCGTACCTGTGTTACTGCGTATGTGTGCCTCTTTTGAAGTTTAGCGTTACTTTTAAGACTCATTTTAACAATCGGGAGTCATGTAAACATGACGTCACACACGTTTTTCCGGTCAGTCGTTACGGAAACGCATCGTGCGTTACCGCTAACATATTATGAAAGTTGCGGAATATCTAAAAAAAACATGTGTATTTTATTTTTGTAAGAATAACAAATTCAAACTTTTTTTTTAATCCAGGAAGTCATAAAAAAGCCAAAGTCAGAGGCTCTTATTTTGAAAGTCAGGTAAGGAAATGGTTGTGTACTAAAACCAAAGATAAGATAAAAACGTATATTTTAACTTCTCAGAGTAACTACTAAAATATTTTTAAAAAATAACATGAAAACATGTATTAACTCAGTAAGTTTTAAAGCCCTTAACAGGAAGTCGTCGCACACTTCGCCGCAGAGAAAATCGAGTTTCCTGTACAAGAACATTACGCTGCGTTACCATGACCTCCCTCCAGGGGGCGGTGTAGACCACAGTGCACTGCAGCTGCAGTTCATGCATCAGTTATCGAGTGTTAATGCAAAGCTTTTCTTCTATAATGTGAAGAAAATCCCAGTTTCTCTGAGCACAAACTCAAACTCACCGTCCAAAATTTAAAAGTGAGAAAACTCAAAAGCCGTAAAATCACTTTTTCTTCACTTCAGTCCAGGAAATGATTTATTCAGTGTTTTTTTTTTTTTTATATAATTCACCTTTCAGAGATAAAAATAGAACGAGTGTCTGCGACTGTGAGGGCTTTGAGTTTCTGCCTCCTGGGGTTTTATTATTTCTGGATTGTTTAGTTCCAGTTGAGCGAGTTTTAAAGATTAAAATAAAAAAAAGAGAGAGAAAAAAAGTACCTGGGACGACGACGGCAGGTTGTGTGGACGTTCTGAAGGACAAGGACGCAGGAGGAGATTTTCCCTTCTGGTTCACGGCCACAACCACCACACTGTACTCTGTGTCCCAGTCCAGTCCGGTCAGAACCACGTATTCACTTTCTTTGGGGAGGAGGAGCTCTGGTTTCCAGTCTGACGCTTCAATCTGACGACCAAAGAAAAGGTCCAGACATTAGTGTTTATTCTGGAAACTAAAGAATGTCACGGTTTGAAATTCTAGTCTTAAAAAAGAAAGTTTGTCCTTCTGTTAGCAACTTTTCAAGAGATCCCTATCACTTATAAAAGGACAAAACTGTCACAAAAAACAACACATAAATATCTGTCAAAGCTCAACTCAACAGAATCTCTGATGCAGCTAAAGAGATGCATTCAATGACCCTGGTAAATCCCAATTCTATGGGCTCTACAACAAGTTGTGTTTAAAAGATGCGTTCAAGAAAACCTCGTAAACTGTATCACTTATGCAAACAAACATACAGTTAACCTTTAGCTTTCATGCGGCACAGATCAGGTAAATTGACGTCTTCTTATGTGTCGTTGAGTCAAAATGATGGTTAATTCTATATTGTATATTTTTAAAAAAGAAACGTGAGAAGTGATAATCGTGCAAAAGACAATGAATAGTTTTTCTTTTACTTTTGTTCATAAAAATTAGCCAAGTGAGCTTTACCTGTGACGTATTTCACAAATTCAATCCGAGTTTAGAACATTTTGAGTATTTATACTTATAATGTATCGTTAGCCTAATAGCATAGTTGGCTAACGTTTTCCGAACGTTTTCGGAAAATAAGAAAAAACTCATTTTTTTTAGCAAGCAGATTGGTAAAGTTAGGCAGATATCACATTTACCAAAAAAATGACTTAGGCAATTATGCTATTAGGCCAACAATATGTAATTTCATCAGAGTGCCTGTAGGACGTGCTGAAAAAAATGATATAAGACTTCTTATAATATACATTTTCACAACGTGATGGTTTTTAATTTTTGTATCGTTGATAAAACTATGAATTAAGTGATCAATGTTATTGTTTTCGTACTAATCCGTAGTTTCTAATAGGGCTGATTTTGCCCGACCAAATCAATCAATCAATCAATCAACTTGTTCATTGTTTGTAAAAGGATCAAAGATATGTTATTTGACAGATGGACACTCACGGGTTTAAACTGGACCAGATAATGTAAGATGGGCGAGCCGCCGTCGTCCTGCTTCACCCAAGTGACTTTCAGAGAGTTTCCTTTAGGCTGAACGGCCTGGTCAAGTTTAGGGGGATTAGGATTACCTACAGGAACACACACACACACACACAAGGAAACACACACTTTATTACATTTAACATTAAAAGAATGAAAACTTTAAAGTTTAAAACTTTCTCTTTTATTCGTCACTTCTTAATCTCTCGCCTGAAGATGTTTTTTTGTCGTCTTCATTCAAACTAATTACAACCACATGTGAATCTGATTCAGTCTGAGCTGCTAAATCACTTCACTGAGAAGAAGAAGATTTAGTGGCTGACGTTTATCTGGAGTCAGACGAGGTTTCAGGGCTAAACCATTACTCTTACAGATTAAAGAGTTTCTGTAGAATTCGCCTCAAACAGCAGAAGATCTTAATTTACTCACCTAACGTCTAACATCAAGTGTTTAAAAGAGACTTTTTAAGGTTTATTTATCTTCATTTAACTAATCACTACTTTGATAAATGAGTGTAATTGTGCTGATCTGACCTGTGGAGTTCCTCAAGGCTCAACCCTGGGACCCATCGCATTCTGAATTAGCCTTTAATCTAGTAATCTCTGAGGATTACGCTGCAAATTCTGTTTTAAAGAAGACAAAAGGTTTATTTATCTAATAAATATGATCTAATAATATATACTGTACATTTTTATGATTCTGTTAATTAATTAATTAATTAATTTATTTATTTATGAAACGTATACATGTGTTCATGTTATTTTTAATTTTAACAGTTTTTCTTACTAAATAAAATACACTTTTATGTTACCTTGAGTTTTAGTAGCTTTTATTATGAAATATGTGTGATTTTTCAGTTTAGTAATTATTTTCATATTATATACATACTATTATATTATCTTAAACAATTACTATACAATTTTATTTTTTATATGATAAAATAATATATATAGTTTTATGTCATTTTATGTTCAGTATTATTACTATTACAAAATAAAATACATTTTTATGTTATCTGTGATTTAAGTAGTTATTATTATTAAAAATAAATAAATAATAATAATAATATACACATTTTTTACGTTACCTCTGATTTTAGCAGTTAATATTATGAAATCAAATACTATAAGCACGTTTTATGTGATATCTCAGTTTACTGGTTTTTGTTACAAAATAAAATACACTTGTTACCTGTGGTTTTAGTAATTATTATTATAATAATAAAATGAATGTATTTTATGGTCTTTTAGTGTGGTAATAATTAATAACATGAGTGTAAACAGGAAGTAACTGCTCTAGTTGTGGTTATTGATGGTGATGATGATGATGAAGGTTTGTGTGAAGACGTCAAGTGAATCAGTGAGTGACGCTGAGATGAAACACACTGGACTGTTATAAACGACGGTTAAATATACGACGGTTAAATATACGACTGTAACCACGGCTCGTTTATCTGCCGAGGCAACAGCGCCTCCATGTGCGACGTGTGATTAATGCAGTTAATGTTAGACGACTCCAGAGAAGTGATGACTGTGTCGTTTAGTGACTCAGACTCTGGGGTTAAAGTTCAAAAACGCTGAGTCATGATTCAGTCCAGTTACCTTCTGCAGGGCGGAGCGAGTCGTCGTCGCCGTGACGACCAAACGACGACAACACGAGAAGACAGAGACGTCACAGAGGACACAACGCAGAGACATTTAGAGGAAAAAACGACTTATTTTGTCAAAAGACAGTTTAGTAAATGTTAATTTGACCGAAATCCAAATGTAAACACTTCTATCTATCTATCTATCTATCTATCTATCTATCTATCTATCTATCTATCTATCTATCTATCTATCTATCTATCTATCTAAGCTAGCTAACCATAAGCATCTTTTAGCTTTTTAGCAGCTAAATAATGCTAAAAAGTTAAAGACAACTGCTAAGTGCTAGCATATATCCTAACACAGTTAAAAAAATGCGAAACAATTTGAAATAAACATTGCTTAAATTTAGGTCAAAGACAAGACTAGTACCTACTGTATCTTTCTACGCTAGCTAGCCATAGGTATCTTTTAGTTTTTTTTGTTAGCAGCATTTAGCTGCTAAAGAGCTAAAAGACGCCTGCTAAGATATATATGTAGCTGCTAGCAATCTAGCTATCATACAAAAAGATGCTTAAATTCAGGTCAAAGACGAGACTAATCACTATCTGTCTACGCTAGCTAGCCATGAGCATATTAGATGCTTAAAGTTAGCTAAAACATAAGACTGCTAAGTGCTAGCTAATGAAAACAAATAATACCAAACAATGGCGTAACTTTACTGAAGAACGCTGATGTTCTGCCTCTAAAATCTACTTTTTAGATAAAAAATAATGTATAAAAACTTAAAAATATCAACATTAAAAACAGGAAACAGGTCATCTACAAATAAAGATATATACATATTTGTTGATAAATGTACGTTGAAAAAATGTATTTGAATATTTCTATTATATTTAAAAAGTTTTCCTGATGACATGTTTGATGTTTTTAATATTTAAACTTGGAGACCTGGACCTTTAAACGTTTGTCAGAATATTTCATAAATCACTTATTATTATAGTATTATTTTATTAGATTATTGAAGAAAGATGTGTTAAATTGGTTAATAAAACTAATTATTTCACAAGCGGCAAATGAAAATGACGTGAAATCACATTTGTGACGTGGGAGAAATGAAATATCTGAGCAGATTAAGATTATGAGGTCGTAAAACAAGGTCAGAGATGATATAAAAACACAGAATCTAATCATCTCTAAACTCTAGTCGTCGTCTCTAACTTTCTCTACACAACAAACCTGAGTCTTCAGAGAAAAAATGAAAAACGTTTTCTAAGGACGTGAAAAAAAAGAGAAGAGATTTCAGGAGATTAGGATTAACACAAACATCTAAACACTAAAACACAGAACGAACCAGGAGAAGAAAATAAAGGCTTTTAGTGAATAATTCACACATTTAATGTTAGAAAAATGCTGAATTTAAAGGTGAAAACAAGTGAAAAGTTATTATTATTAATAATAATAATAATAATAATAATAATTATTATTATTATTATTATTAAAATAATAATAATTATACTGATTATTTTCTATTTTTCCTGAATTTCTAAAATAAAAGTAAATATATTTGTCATCTTATGTTCACTCTGTGTATATTATTCATACTTTTATGTATGTATTTATCTATTTAATTCGTCTTATTTCAATTTCCTCCTGATTTAAGTTATTGTTTTGATCATTTTTTGTTTATTAATGTGTTTTTGTTGTCAAAAGAAAAAAAGAAATGTAAATATTTTAAATGGCATCAATTAAACGTCTTTGTCTTGAGTTTAAATTTCGTGACAAAAATGTTGTTTTCAAACAGTTCAGAATTATTCAAGAGAAAATGTGAAATATTCTGATGAAAAATCAAAGTTAAAATGGGAAACGCAAAATATAGAATAGATTTAACCTGAACTAAAATCATCTAAAACTAAATATTTGAGTTTAACTAAATTAAATATGGAAATATTTGACTTACTGTTGTGAAAGTCTGATGAAAACATGAGGACGAATGAAGTGAAATAAAATAATAAAAAACAAGATGATTAATCTGATTAAATAAAAAAGAAAGAAGATGATGAAGCAAAGAGAGAGACAACAACAACAACAACAACAACAACAACAAGAGTGAAGACATGAAAACAGGAAACATTTAAAGTGAAGCTGAAACATTAAACTTCCTGTGACCAGCAGAGGGCGCTCACACCACAGTCATGAATGTAGGAGAGTCAGGGATTAATAACTCAGTGTTGGAATTAAGATTAAACCTGAACGTTTAAACCTGAATAAACAAATCAGTGAAACGTTTACAGAAAATAAACTTTATGATTTATGAGTTTTTTAAATCAGAAAAGAGGGAAAACGAGCAGAGACAGAGGAGAAGAAGGTGGAGGAGAAGAAGAAGAAGATGGAGGTGAAGAAGATGATGGAGGTGAAGAAGATGGAGGTGATGAAGAAGATGGAGGTGATGAAGAAGACGATGGAGGCGAAGAAGATGGAGGTGAAGAAGAAGACGATGGAGGCGAAGAAGATGGAGGTGAAGAAGAAGACAATGGAGGTGAAGAAGAAGATGGAGGTGAAGAAGATGGAGGTGAAGAAAAAGACAATGGAGGTGAAGAAGATGGAGGTGAAGAAGACAATGGAGGTGAAGAAGAAGATGGAGGTGAAGATGGAGGTGAAGAAGAAGATGGAGGTGAAGAAGAAGACGATGGAGGCGAAGAAGATGGAGGTGAAGAAGAAGACAATGGAGGTGAAGAAGAAGATGGAGGTGAAGAAGATGGAGGTGAAGAAAAAGACAATGAGGTGAAGAAGATGGAGGTGAAGAAGAAGAAGTCGGAGGTGAAGAAGAAGAAGATGGAGGTGAAGAAGAAGAAGTCGGAGGTGAAGAAGAAGACGGAGGTGAAGAATAAGAAGATGGAGGTGAAGAAGAAGTAAATAAAGACAGACTTACGGACAGGTTCAGTCTTGAAGAATTCAGCAGGACACTTTTCTCCTTCTCCTTTACCGTTCACTGCAGACAGAGTCAACTCATAACTGCTCTCTGGATTCAGGCCCTTGATCGTCAACTCACCCTGGAGACCTGAGGAAGAGGAGGAGGAAGAAGGTGAAGAAGAAGGAGGAAGAGAAAGAAGAACTAAGTTCATCATCGACTAAACAAACCACATCATGGAAACAGAAGTTTCTCCCTGAACTAAAACCCAGTTTCCTGTTAATCTCAGTGATTTTCTCACCGTCTGTCACTGGGTAAACGTGTTCCGTCCAGACTCCGTGACCCTGTGTCCTCCACGCTGCTCTGTACCTGAGGACGGAGACGCCTCCTGTGGACTCAGGAGCCTCGAACTGGATCTGAGCCGAGGTGGAGAAAGGTCTGACCTCAGTGATGAAGGGAGCTGAGGGAAGATCTGAGGACGACAGGAAGAGAGGATGAGGATGATGAAGATCATTGAAATAACATCAGAGAGGAAATCTGGGATTTATGACAAAAACAAACAGCAGAAAAAACTGATTCACTGTGATTTTGTGTCCTATAATTAAATTATTTAATGCAGCTATTTGTATAAAATGCAGATAAATATTTATTTACATTGTACTGAAATCAAATTAAACTGAATTAGTTTAATATGGTTTATTATTAAAGAAATTAAAGTATTTTAATGGTAACTATAACTATATTGTTAATTAAATGCACAAAATTCTAATGAATTTTAAGTCAAAGGAAATTATTTCATTGAAGTAAAGCAAAAATATGACCTGATTTAAATTGTCCCTGATAATTATGGGAATCTAAATTATTGACTAACTTCATTTATTTTATTTTTATTGTCATCAAATTAAGACAAATTTAAAATTTAAATAAAAAAAAAGAAGAAAGAAGATTTTTGGTAAATTTTTGTAAAAAAAAAAAAACAATTCAAAATCTGAAATCTGTTAAAACTTCTGAAAAACAAATCCAGAGGTAAAAGTCATCGGATTTGAACTAAATTTGCTGCGTGTTTGCAGATTAACACACTCTACTATCATACTAAATTTCTTTCACATCTAATCCAGATTACAGATTTGGTGACAGTTTGAATGGAGCCATTGAACAAGATCAGATCAGGATTAATTTTGTCATGTTTATGTAAAACAGTAACAGATATCAGTTAAAGGTTAAAGTTCTACACAGATCCAGAAAGTTCTTCTGGATCCAGTATATCAAAACGGCGACGACAGGACGATATTATTACGATACGATATTATCACAGTCTTTAAGCCACGATACGATATATTATCACTATACGATACAAAAAAAATAAAAATTTCAAGAAATCTGTTAAAACATCTGAAAAACAAACTCAGAATTCAGAGGAAAAAGTCATTTCTGATTTAAACTAAATTTTCTGCGTGTTTGCAGATTAACGCACTACAAAATATCTACTAAATATCTGTTGCGTCTAATCCAGATTACAGATAAATAACACATCAATGTAAATTTGTTTTGGGGAGCAGAAAGAAAAATCTGCCGTGACCCATGTGTGGGTCCACGAGCCTCTGTTTGAGAACCGTGATATGACCGTATGATGATGATGATGATGATGATGATGATGATGAAGACTCACCGGCCTGGATGAGCAGGAACTCCTTGGACTTTGTTCCCAGCTCGTTGGAGGCCGAACAGTTGTAACTCCCAAAGTCGTCCTCAGACTGAGGGTTAATCTGAGAGAGAGAGAGAGTAAATACAGACGTGTGTGTGTGTGTGTGTGTGTGTGTGTGTGTGTGTGTGTGTGTGTGTGTGTGTCAGACTCTCTGAAGGTGACCTTTTTGTTTGTCCATTAGCAGAAGCTTATTTCTCGTTGCCGTGAGCTCCCTCTCCGCTGAATTATTCATCCCAGTTTTTTTTGTTTTTTTTTACTCAGAAAGAAAAAGCCTTCACTTCAGGCCTGGAGTCATGAAATGTTGATGACACCAGGGGTTAGTGTGTGTGTGTGTGTGTGTGTGTGTAAGGTCTCTATGTACTACATTCACTCTATAGACTGTAAATAATATGTTTAAAGTATGTGTGTGTGTTTACTTGTATTTGCTGCCTCTTTAGGATTTTCTATCAACACAGACCTTGTCAGGACTGGTGTAGTCCTCATGGAGACGTAAAACCTGGTCCTAATCAGGCAGAACCTTGTTTCTAAAGAAACTAATTAAGTTACGGACTAATATTTGAAGTGTGGTTATAGTTAAGGTAAGGGGGTAAAGGCTTTGTTAAGTCACTGCAGATGAATGGAAGTCAATGTAGAGTCCTTAAAAGGACAGCAGTGTGAACCCATGTGTGTGTGTTCCAAGACTTGTGACTTGCCTTGTGGGGACAAAAATCAAGGTTAAGGGTATGGTAAAGTAAGGTAAGTAAAGTAAGGTAAAGTAAGGTAAAGTAAGGTAAGATAAGGTAAGTAAAGTAAGGTAAGTAAAGTAAGGTAAGATAAGGTAAGTAAAGTAAGGTAAGTAAAGTAAGGTAAAGTAAGGTAAAGTAAGGTAAAGTAAGGTAAAGTAAGGTAAGATAAGGTAAGTAAAGTAAGGTAAGTAAAGTAAGGTAAGATAAGGTAAGTAAAGTAAGGTAAGTAAAGTAAAGTAAGGTAAGATAAAGTAAGGTAAAGTAAGGTAAGTAAAGTAAAGTAAGGTAAGTAAAGTAAGGTAAAGTAAGGTAAGTAAAGTAAGGTAAAGTAAGTTAAAGTAAGGTAAAGTAAGGTAAGATAAGGTAAGTAAAGTAAGGTAAAGTAAGGTAAGTAAAGTAAGGTAAAGTAAGGTAAGTAAAGTAAGGTAAGTAAAGTAAAGTAAGGTAAGATAAAGTAAGGTAAAGTAAGGTAAGTAAAGTAAAGTAAGGTAAGTAAAGTAAGGTAAAGTAAGGTAAGTAAAGTAAGGTAAAGTAAGGTAAGTAAAGTAAGGTAAGTAAAGTAAAGTAAGGTAAGATAAAGTAAGGTAAAGTAAGGTAAGTAAAGTAAGGTAAGTAAAGTAAAGTAAGGTAAGATAAAGTAAGGTAAAGTAAGGTAAAGTAAGGTAAGTAAAGTAAAGTAAGGTAAGTAAAGTAAGGTAAAGTAAGGTAAGTAAAGTAAAGTAAGGTAAGTAAAGTAAGGTAAAGTAAAGTAAGGGAAGCAAAGTAAGATAAAGTAAAAGTTGAGGATTAACGGTTGCAGCACTAATATAATCCTTATTATTATTATTATTGTTATTTTTGGACTGCATTGAATGCAACACACAGACATTTCTATTCAAACCATATAAAACACATGCAGTAAGTCCGTTTTTAATGAGCTTTTACAGACTAACATAAGCAGTAAATAATATCTTTAGCTCTAAGTTTGTTCAAATACCATTGGTGTAAAATCGCCAAAATCGAAGAAGAATAAAAAACATCTTTATTATGTTTTAAATGATCTATGTAACTTAGCACAGGGTGTGAATCTCTGTTATTTTCTGCAACAAAAGCAATTTCCTCTGCAGGGAACAATACATTATTTCTGTGTCCTCGCTAAGACTGCTGCGTGAGAGTGTGTGTGTGTGTGTGTGTGTGTGTGTGTGTGTGTGTGTACCTGCAGGAAGCTGGTTTCTGGCGTCCTGTAGACCTTGACGTTGCTGGTGTTGGAGTTAGGGACCTGCAGTCCGTCTCTGATCCAGACGATGGACACGTTGTTAGGGTGAGCGTTGACCTCACAGCTGACGTTCACCGCGTTTCCCTCCCACGTGTAAACGGCGACGTCGCCGTAGATCTTTGGAGCGTCTACGAAACAAAAAAACACAACCAAAATAAAACATCAACTTTCTGTTGATTTTGTGGTTTTGGACGGACGCTGAAAATAAAACTGTGTGAAGAAACGAGAGAGTTTACGAGAATAAAATCCAATCTGCAACTCGTAATTATGTTTGTATGCGTGCACAATGTATAATGCATACAAAGCAGCGTGGAATCATGGGAATTGTTGTCCGTTTGTGACAACACACTGCTCTCATGTGAATGTCAGTGTGAACTCTTGTGACTGCACACGTTTCACATTAAAAGTGACTGTAATCAGAGAATTATAGAACACTGTGGTGCTTTTACTTTGAAAACAGGAACAGGACGTGCCGTGTTGTGTTTGTGCGACAGATTATGTGTTGAGATATCGACGTGAAACTGTGATGAACGCTGATCATTTTCACTGAATATTTTTGCAGTTACACACACACACACACACACACTGTGAAAAACAGGCGAGAAGTCGATTCACAAAAAAAGATCCGCGTGGTTTCGTTTCCGTGACGCTGTGATAATCTGTGTTAAATCATGTGAGTTTCTGTGAGATCACAAATCTATGGAATCTCCTCCCTGAAAATGGTTTGAAGTGTGTGTTCTGGACTGGACTGGACTGGACTAGACTGGACTGGACTGGACTGTCTACTCTGTGCTTTCTTGGGAGTAAAACACAGTGTGTATGGACTGGACTGGACTGGACTAGACTAGACTAGACTAGACTGGTCTGGTCTGGACTGGACTGGACTAGACTAGACTAGACTGGTCTGGTCTGGACTGGACTGGTCTGGTCTGAACTGGACTAGACTTGACTAGACTGGTCTGGTCTAGTCTGAACTGGACTAGACTAGACTAGACTAGACTAGACTAGACTGGTCTGGTCTGGTCTGGTCTGGTCTGGACTGGACTGCTGGACTGGTCTGGACTGGACTAGACTAGACTAGACTGGTCTGGTCTGGATGACTGGACTGGACTGGTCTGGATGACATGACTGGACTGGACTGGTCTGGTCTGGTCTGGACTGGACTGGACTGGACTGGACTGGTCTGGATCGTCTACTCTGTGCTTTCTCAGTATTAAAACACAGTGTGTGTGGTCTGGACTGGACTGGACTGGACTGGACTGGACTGGACTGGACTAGACTGGTCTGGATCTTCTACTCTGTGCTTTCTCAGGACTCAAACACACAGAGTTTGTTGTGTCTGTCGTCTCCCACGTCTTTTTAAAACCACGTCAGATTTGAGGAGAGAAACTCCTGATTCACTCTGTGAGAAGAAAGATTTAAATTTAGATTTAGATTCAGATTTAGATCAGGTCAGAGTTGAGGATGTTCAGATAAAACCTCTCGTATTTTTCTGCAAAGATATTGATTTTCTTTGAGAGAACGACGGCTAATGTTTTGACTGTTAAAATAAAGTGAAAAATGTGTCTATTCACGTGTGAAAGTAAGATCTCGCTGAGCCTGAGATTACAATAAAACACAGCGTTCTCAGCAGTGGCTGAACTGTTTGTTTAGAACCTTCAGGGCTTCGTGTACAAAGGTAATGACGCAGATACACACTAAAAAACAGCGTTAATTGGAACTTCCTTTAAAAAATACTTACATCGGACCTCCAGATACGCAGCCTGACTGTCCTCTCCGATGGCGCTGCGTGCCGTGCACAGATACTGACCGGCGTCCGTGTATTTCACCGACTTCAGCGTGAGCGAGGAGACGCGAGCGTCGCTCCTCACCACCACGTTTCCGTCCAGACTCTAAACGAGAAGAGAAAATGTCTTTGTTTATAAAGAGCGGGTAAAACAACAGTTATTTCTCTCCACAGCCATATTTGCACATTTGCATCATCATCATCATCATCATCGGAGGAACATTTCAGATGAAAGATGTGTGACCTGAAAGAAAAAGGCTTCAGGAAACAGGTTTTTAATGAGCGCAGCAGACGTCACATTAATGAGAAACACCGAGTGACGACGTGGAAACATAAGGACACAGTTGACGGTGCAGCAGCGGCTGATCAATAATTCATGATGGAAGGCACCAGAAACCATTGAGGGCTTTTCCACACGAGGGCTCAGCCACTCGTGAAAATATGCTGAGCCATGAACACACCTCACAGCGTCACCTGACACACACACACACACACACATATATCTACAGAGCGCTAGACACAAATGTGCTAATAACACTTAGAGTTGATCCTGTTTTTGTTTCCGAGCTCATATTCGACACCTGGAGAAGCTGCTGAATGTGGACGGACAGCTGGCTGATGAGACCAGGAAGTGTCCCTGAGCTCCAGAGAAACCTGCGTTCATTAACTCCGTAAGCGACGGTTATAAGCGTCGCACATTTCAAGGTTAACAGCTCTGTGTTGTTGTTGTCGTCGTCGTCGTGTGACACTAAACTGTGGCGGTGTCGAGTATCCAGCTCCGGTTTGTCAACATGTAGGTGAAGCCGCTAGAGTTTGTTTAACGTATTTGATCTTTAACGCTCTGTAATCTGGATTTATGTTGACATTAAGGCTGTAGAATTGTCTTCTTCTTCTTGAGTTTTTACCAAGATACTAACCCTAATCCAGAATCCCAGGTCCCAGATTTGGAAAACCTCAAAACGTCACCTTATATGCTAGTGTGGGAAAACGATGACGTAATAATCCCACTATTTAACGATAATGTACGAAATGGCGCAATACCACCGGAAATGTTGGGGGGCAGTATAGAGTCAACAGTCCAATCAGTCAGGAAAACGACAAAGAAAAGTCTAAGGGAATTCCGGCCTCTTACAGAGCTCTTACTTTTTAATAATTAGGACATTACTTTGAATTTTATGTACAATCAATCCTGATGGAAAGTTTCCAAATTGAATGTAAAGTTTATGTTCAAATAAAATCACCTGCTGCCATCTTATAAGCAACTATTTAAGTTCTGACCCCTTAGAATCCAGCAGGGGGCGCTTATTAGGTTTGCCTCTCAAAACGCCACCTAATACGCTTGTTTGGGAAAACGATGACGTCATAATCCCACTATTTTACGATAATGTACAAAATGGAGCAATACTACCGGAAATCGTGGGGGGGCAGTATAGAGTCAATTGTCCAATCAGTCAGGAGAACGACAAAGAAGTCTATAGTCTATGGAATCCAGCAGGGGGCGCTTATTGGGTTTGCCTCGACTATTGGTTCTAGGTTTTTGACATAATGTAATTTTTTAGTAAAAGGCTGCAGGAGCTTCCTCCTGTTGTCAGTGGTAATACTATAACAATTACTAGAATTGTTAATAAAGTAATATACTTTATAGAGTTCTTACAGACTAAGATTACCTCTTCAATGGTCGTCATGTTTGTTGATGCCTGCAGCTCGGCACTGCCCTCTAGAGGAATTGCTGCATAATGTCCATACCAAGTAAAAAGATGCTCTGAAGTATGTAGGCTAGTGAGTTCGAGATAACTTTTGGGCCTTTAGTGTCAGTTTATCAGATTATCGAGGCTGAAAAAAACTGATTTTAAATTAATTTAATCTCAAAATCAATCGCTTTGAGTTGGAGAATCAACCGAGTAATAAGACATAAGACAATAACTATCATTATCAGTCTGATACTGACCAAAAAGACTGGATTGGGACACAGAGAGATTTCCACGACTAGAATGGCTGCTTCATTCTATAATATATCTTATTAAGAGATTATTAAGTTGTTTTAAAGACTGTATCAGACTGATGTGGTCGATAATCTCAAGGTTCTGTTCGCACAGGGATTATCAGATCCATCAGATTGGCAAAACGGTGTAATTAATGGTGCAAAATTGTATGTTAAAAATTGAACATTTTTCTATTAAATGAAGAGTTCAGAGAGTAAAATGAAGCACTTTAAGAACTGTTAATGATCTGTGAGAAGCACAAACCTCTAAAAATGGAGATATTCTTTATAAATATGGCCTAAAAATATCCAGATATTATTTAAAAGTCACATTATTTTTGGTTTATTAAATATGAATATGCAGCAGCAGCACGGTCGACATAAGAAACAGTGACATTCATTAGCGTTTCAAATGTAATTCATGAGTCTGGGACGTTTGTTTGTACTGAAACGCTCTGTTGTTTCTGCACAACTGAATATTTAAGCCTCTGCTTTGGCCGCAGCGTCTGTGGCTTCGATCCAAGCTGCGGGCGAAACAATGAACAATGTTCGCGAGGATGCTTTTACACATATTGAATTAAAGGATCCGGTCCTGTGAGAGAAGCCCGTGTTAGCTTGCATTCAAATTCAATTCAGCGGCGTTCGCTGTGTATGGAGGGCGAGGAAGAAGCAGGAAACCCTGGAGAATCTGACATAACACTCTGACCTTAACAATCTGTGAAACCTGAAGGAACCTCAACACTGAGTCAGTTTGTCCTTCTTTATTTTTAGAAGAATCGTAATCAGGGACGACTCCACGGGACAAATGGATTCTTGTCCAACTCTGAAGACAATAAAAGGTCCTCGTCATCACGTTCTCAGACTTAATCTAACGTACATTTACAAGAAGTCTCACTTTGGATTGAAATCCCATTAATCCCCATGGAAAGTTTCCAATTTCTGACCCCTTAGAATCCAGCAGGGGGCGCTTGCAAGGTTTGTTTCGACTATTTTTGACATTAAAATGTAATTTTTTATTAAAAAGCTGCTGGAGCTTCCTCCTGTTGTCAGTGTCAATACTATAACAATTATTAGTATTGTTAATAAAGTAATATACTTTATAGAGTTCTTACAGACTAAGATTGTTAACAGGACTTTAAGTTTCTGTGATCAGGACTTTTCTTTGTCAGTTTGTCATTTTTTCTTTGTAAAAAGGCTCTTTGTTTGGATTGTACTGAGCTCTTCTGCCCTGTTTTCCATGATACTAACCTCTAATCCAGAATCCCAGGTCCCAGATTGGGAAAATCTCAAAACGCCACCTAATACTCTACTTTGGGAAAGCGATGACGTCATAATCCCACTATTTTTTTACGATAATGTATGAAATGGCGCAATACCACCGGAAATCTTGGGGGGCAGTATAGAGTCAATAGTCGAATCATTTAGGAAAACAACAAAGAAAAGTCTATAGTCTATAGAATCCAGCAGGGGGCGCTTAATAGGTTTGCCTCAACTATTGATTCTAGGTATTTGACATAAAAATGTCATTTTTTAGTAAAAAGCTGCAGGAGCTTCCTCCTGTTGTCAGTGTCAATACTATAACAATTATTAACAAAGTGTGATAAATGTTGCCAAGTCACTAAATCTTTATTTTTTTATTTGATGACCAGTTTCATTGATCTTTTATTGAAAATTATGTATATAATATACACATATATGTATGTATACATATATGTGTATGTGTATATGTATATATATACATATATAATATATAGAGACAGAACATTAGTGGCGTTCAATAACTGGTTATTGAAGTTATACAATTGTTTAAATATTGATAAGTTAAAAAAGCCCATATCAAATGAACTCTAATATAAATAAACGTATTATTATTATTTTCCATTTTAATTGCATTTTAACTTGCAGAACAACCTTTAAAAGTCAGGCTTCAGTTTAAATGTTGATTTAATTAAAAAAACAAGACGGAGAATTGAAAACACTAGTTACCGTCAAAGTGTTTAATTTATGTATTTTAATGCAAGGAAGAGAAGTTAAATGAAATAAACCAATTAAACTGCGACTGTTTCTGTGATTTGTTAATCACGTTGTTTTAAATATGTAAATTCTGATTATGTAAAACGACTTTTCTTTGTTTTAAGCGTCTGACACTGAAGAACCTACACTTGTTTTGCTTGTTTTTTTTACAGCTTTTTTAAAAACATAAAGCAGTCGTAGAAGAAAACACTGCTCGTATAAAAGAGCCGCCCACGCACACTCTTTTACAACGTTGTTGTTGTTGTTGTGATTTATTTACGTTTACACTCTGCACTCAGTGAAGTCTCTATGTGACGTTTAGAGGTTTGAAGACGGTGGAAAAATCACAGAGTCTTTTTTTCACGTTAACTGAACGACAATCAGCGAGATTTAACGTGAACGCTTTACATCTGTCTTCTTCTTCACTTCCTCTTTCACCACAACCTGTCTAGGCAGATGGTCGCACATCTTTGAGCCTGGTTCTGTCTCTGTTGTGTCTCCGTTTGTTTTAGTACGACATCTCTTCACCGTCTTCACTTTTATCATCTTCCACTCATGTTTTGTCTAATATATATTTTTAATAATTCCCACCAGAGGGGGCGCTACCTCGTTAGCGTGACGTCAGCTACCACAGCTCATCGGCTCAATCCTAATCTAAATCAAATTGTGACTCTAATCTCAGAACTCATTATTCTAATTATCTCATTCAGAATTCTGAATTTTAACTCTAGTATTTTCTCATAAAATCGGTCTTTAATCTCAGAATCCTGTCATCAAATTGGACATTTTCTCATATAATCTGTCTTTAGTCTCAGAATCCTGACCTGACTGTAATTTGGATATTTCCTCATAACATGTCTTTAATCTTAGAATTCTGACTTAAGTTTGGACAATTTTTTTTCTCTCATCTTTTTCAATCTGACTAATCTCAGAATTACTGTAATTTGGACATTATACTTATAAAATCTGACTATAATCCCAAAATCCTGACTGAACATTTTCTCATAAAATCTGTCTTTAATCTCAGAATCCTGACCTGACTGTAATTTGGATATTTCCTCATAACATGTCTTTAATCTCAGAATTTTTTTTTCCTCATTAAATCTGACTAATCTCAGAATGACTGTAATTTGGACATTATACTCATAAAATCTGACTATAATCTCAAAATCCTGACTGAAAATTGAACATTTTCTCATAAAATCTCTTTTCAGTCTAAAAAATCTGACTTTAATTTGGACATTTTCTCATAAAATCTGTCTTTAATCTGGAGTTTGGACATTTAATTAGCGTGACCTCGTTAGCGTGACGTCAGCTCAATCCTAATCTGAATGTCCCCACAAAGGCTGAAGCTCGTGAGGACAGTTTGTCTTTTCCTCACAGAGACACGTGAGACTAAAGCGTAAAACAGTGATTCATTAAAGTTTCAACATCAGAATAAAACATAATGCAACAGAGTGACTTTACTGTCTCTGCGTTTATGTCTCGTCGAGGACGATGTTTGGCTTCAGTGGACGAGTAAGAAGACTTCTCCTGTCTCTGTCTATCTGTCTGTCTATCTGTCTGTCTGTCTGTCTGTCTGTCTGTCTATCTGTCTGTCTGTCTGTGTGAAACCTCTCATTAATCTAACCCTTCAGTGACAGCAGACTAACTCTTGCAGCAGCAGCAGAGGAGACAGACACTGAGAATCCTCAGAGGACTGATGTCCACATCACGTCCACATCACGTCTCCACAAATCTGAAATGTCCGGGACAAACAAAGAGACGGAACTTCTCCCCGGGACGAAGCTTCTGTCCTGCAGCTCGTCACAAAACCACTGAGTCGAGGTTTGTAACAGACTGTGACAAACAGTCGTCTCCTGAGAGACAAACTGAGCTCAGGTGGACTTTAACAAAACATGATTTCAGCCTAAAGCTACAGCAGAGGATTAGGATTAAAACTAAATATGACATAAAAAAGAAATCAATCTTCTGACCCCAATCTAACAACTCCAATCTTTTCCTTGGAATTCCAACTTTAATCTGAGAATTTGGCCTTTTTTCTCCGAATTCTGAGATTAAAGTGAGGATTATTCAAGTCAGAATTCTGACCCCAATCTCAGAACACTGACCTCTTCCTCGGAATCAGACTTCAATCCCAAAAGTGGACTCTTTTCTCAGAATTAAACTCTGATAAAAGTGACTATTATTAGATAAAAGTATCAGAGTTAAATATAGAATTCAGACCCAGATCTCAGGACTCAGACCTTTTTCTGGGAATTCTGACTTTTAATCATCAAATCTGTTTTTTATTCCTTTTTTCCCCTCTTTATTATTATCTTTATTTCTTCTCTACTTTTATCTTCCAGAGTTTCAGTCATTTCCAGGACAATTCAAGCTTTTCCAGGACATTTTTTCTTCCCCATCATTTTCCATGACTGTAAAATCGGTCAGTTTGGTCTTTTTTTTCTTCAGGTTGATTTGAAAGTCAGTATAATATAAACCACCAGCTCCTCCTCCCTCCTCACTCTCTCTGTCCATCCCATAATGAGCTTCACTCCACTGCTATTTCTCACCAATTTCCTCACATATGTGAGATGAGACTTTTAAAAAAGCCAGCGAGGAGAATACGAGGAAAGGCTTACGTGGGCAGCAGCTCAGACTTTGGCCAATTCTCACTTTCTTTCGAGGGAAAAAAAGAGGCAGAAAAAGATGATCTGCTCTGCTGCACAAAGACACTTTTCATTTCCTCTACACACATAAATATAAGTTTACGTTTATATATGTTTGTATAAAGTCAGAAAATAACAGTCGTTATAACACAAACTTTGTTTTAAAGCTGCAGTACGTAACTTTTGTCGTGAAAACAACGTAGAGAAGTTTGTTAATAACCCGTGTTTTTACATCTCAAAGTGCAACTAAAACTTACTTTTTTCACAATTTAGTGCAAATTACTGTAGATAAATGTATCTGCTGCCCCCTCTGGTCAAACACCAGCTACTGCGGTTCTTTAGTTTCCTTCGTATAGTTGGATAATTATGACATTAAATGTATATATTGTTTAAAAAAACGTTTAAGGGAATGTGTAATTATCAGTCTTTGATTTTCTGTCAGGCGTCCAATGGACTTTTAAGCAGTATATTTATGATATTAAATGTATATATTGTTTTAAAAAAGCACCTTAAGAAAAGTCGGATATGAACAAATTTAAAACTTTAAACTTTAACATTAAAAAATTAACTAACTAAAGCTAACGTGCCCAGCACTCATGTATTTATTGTTATCTTTATCACTCGTGCGTGTACAGAAGTGATTACATTTACGAGGTTCCATGAATGCATCCTGAAGCTGCTCCTCTGAGCTCAACGCGCTGTC
Organism: Microchirus variegatus; assembly: GCF_963457635.1. NCBI lineage: Eukaryota > Metazoa > Chordata > Actinopteri > Pleuronectiformes > Soleidae > Microchirus > Microchirus variegatus. Next base: position 2,021,289 of record NC_139804.1, read on the forward strand.
GATCCCACATAAGTGACGACATTTTACTGGGGTCATTGAATGCATCTTGTTAAGCTCAACACGCCTGCCTTATGTGTTTAGCGTTACTCTAGCGACTCATTTTAACAATCGAGAGTCGCGTAAACATGACGTCACGTGCATCTTTTTCCAGACAGCTATGGAAACGCATCATGCATGAATGTGCGCTAACGTTGACGCCGCTAACAGGCCCAGCACTCATTTATTTAATGTTTATTTTTCTGTTTCGTTTATCACTTGTGCGTGTGCAGAAGTAATTACATTTACGAGGTTCCATGAATGCATCCTGAAGCTGCTCCTCAGAGCCTAACGCGCTGCCGATCCCACATTTTACCTGGGGTCTTTGAATGCATCTCGTTAAGCTCAACACGCCTGCCTTATGCGTTTAGCGTTACTTTAGAAACTCATTTTAACAATCTGGGAATTGCGTAAACATGACGTCATGCGCGTCTTTTTCTAGTCAGTCATCATGGAAACGCGTTGTGCGTTAACGTTGACGGCGTTAACGTGCCCAGCGCTCATTTATTTGTTTCCTTTATCACTTTTGCATTTGCGAGGTTCCATGAATGCATCCTGAAGCTGCTCCTCTGAGCCTAATGCGTAAAATGACAGCATTTTACCGGGGTCTTTGAATGCATCTCGTTAAGCGTTGTGTTTAGCGTTACTTTAGAGACTAATTTTAACAATTTTCCAGGCAGCCATCATGGAAACGCATCATGCGTTAATGAGCGCTAACATTGACGATAACTTTAACGCGTTAGCACTAGTCAAAACAGACCTTTCATTAGTTCTTATACAGGTAAATGCCATATATTTAACATTCTCGTTAAATTAACAAATAAATTCACCAGATATCACCTCATTGGCCTGAGGAAAGCGGGTTTAGTTACACTTTAAGAAGTTCACAGCGTCTGAGGGAGGAAACATGTTGAGATTATGCAGGAAAAAACAAACCAAACAGCAGAGATTTAGTGTCAAAACCACAGCTTTTGTTCTCTCCCTGACCCTCGGAAATCTGATCCGCATCCATCCAGGACTGAATCAGACTCCCTGCCGTGAGAGACGGAGTGTAAATGTGTAAGAAAAAGAAGAAGAAAAAGTAAGTCATGCGTTGAAGAGTACCTTGTGCTGCTCGGGCCGAGTCCACGACGCCTGCAGAGGACAGAGACACGACAACAAACACAAGGCAGAGCAGTTCTTAGAGAGTCATCCTCGTCCACGCTTTAGTATTTCCGTGCATCACCTGAGCTGAATGTGTGAGTGCAAAGATAGTTTTCATCGACGCACACAGTCTTCATTTCAGAGCCTGAGTGTGTTGGCCTCACATCACGGATAACGCTCACAGATAAGAAGGTTATTGGTTTATCAGCGAGCGCCGACTCCATCACACCACAGGGCCACAGATGTGCAGCAATTATCGACCTGCAAACTATTTCTCAGACTCGCAGCGATAATAAGAAGATAAAGTCCAAATAAAGGAGAATTTACTTGTGTGTGTGTGGGGAATAAAACACTGTTGGGGTTTCTTAAAACTAGCTGTTTTTTTTGTTTCCCATTCGTCAATTTGTTGTATTTTTCAGTCCATAAAATGTAGGAAATTGTCAATCGGTGGAAATAATGATTGTGTTTTTGTCCGAAAAAACCCCGAAATGAATCAATTTTAATGATTTTCTTTTCGTTATATAAAGAAAATATTGACATTGAAGAAGCTAAAGCTCTACATATATAGTCGAGTGTTTAACGATTACATAAAAATTGATGAGCGGCTGCAGCAGCTCTTGTGTTTCTATATTAACAGATAACACAGCTCAATAATAATAATGATAATAATAATAATATTACGACATAAAACATAATCTGTAAAAAACAGACCATATTTGTGCTGTTTTAAGAAAAACTGCTGTTTAAAGACCACAATTCAAGTCTCTCAAAGATTCAGTTTTCGAAGCACAATTCTGAAATTTCCAATTTATTTTCATGAACATTGAAGTTTTCTTGTTGAAATTGCAAGACAAATATTTTTTGGATTGATATAAATTCTTGTTTTTAGCGCTACCTCACTTGTTCTTTACGCTCCCTCACTGGTTCTTTGCACTCCCTCACTTGTTCTTTACGCCCCCTCACTTCTTCTTAACGCTCCCTCACTTGTTCTTGGCGCTCACTCACTTGTTTTTGCGCTCCCTCACTTCTTCTTAACGCTCCCTCACTTGTTTTTTGCACTCCCTCACTTTTTTTTTGCGCTCCCTCACTTGTTCTTTGCACTCCCTCACTTGTTTTTGCGCTCCCTCACTTGTTCTTAACACTCTCTCACTTGTTCTTTACACTCCCTCACTTGTTCTTTCTGCTCCCTCACTTGTTCTTTACGCTCCATCACTTGTTTACGCTCCCTCATTTGTTGTTTACGCTCATCACTTGTTCTTTACGCTCCCTCACTTGTACTTTACACTCCCTCATTTGTTCTTCACGCTCCCTTATTTGTTCTTTACGCTCCCTCACTTATTCTTTGCGCTCCCTCACTTTTTCTTTACGTTCCCTCACTTGTTGTTTACGCTCCCTCATTTGTTCTTTGCACTCCCTCAATTTTGTTTCATTAACATTGAAGTTTCCTTGGCGCAAAGTCAAAAGTTTTCATATATAAACGGCACAATTCCGCGTAGACTGTCGCACGTTAGGCATCGGTTGAGTCAAATATCAGCCGTTGTTTCCTGCCGTGAATATTATTTGACAGTTTCCGCAACAAATAATCTCCCATTTTCCTACAAAACACACATTTATATCACATGACAAACACCTGAACAACAGACAACACAGAGTTTGAGCTGCGCTCGGCGACATGCGACGCCGAGGTGAAACAGACGACGGCGACGACGACGACGCCCCGGCTGCACCACATGACAGAAGAAGAGAAGAACTCTGTGAAAGGGAAATCATGCTCTCTACGGATCTGAGGGAAAAACGTTAAAGCGTGACGACGATGACGATGAGGATGATGAGGTGTGATGGCCCACATAGCACTGAAGCGGAACGAGCAGCGGCGACAAAAGAGAATTAAGATAAACAGCTATTTCATCAGGTGCAACGGCAGCGAGGAAATGTCAAGAAAGCAAATCTGTGGGAATAATTGAAGGGTGAACCGTGGAGTGTGTGGATTATTATCCTCTCATGATCAACGCTGGAGGATTACAACCAAACTTCAGACGCTAATAAACGTCTGTCGCTGATTGTGATCCAAGTTAAAGCTGCGATGACGTCCAAACTGTTTAAGAGAACTCACAACTTCAGACACCAAGCCGCCCACCAGGGGGCAGAATATCACACTGAACTAAAAGCAGATTTTGGTGACAACAGCGACAACAAATGTTAAGACTCATTTACTCCACAAGTGAAAAACTAAACTGTTCAAAGACGACACTTTCCACGATTAACGTGTGCACGAAATTAATAATATTAATAACATTCTCATGAATTACCCGGAAATCTGGGCTGGAGCTTCTGGATGGACAGAGATTATAGTGAGATTGGGTTTTATTTTAGGTCTGAAATGAGTTCCTGGGATATTAAAAATCAAAAACCTAGCGGGAATGTATTCAGCGAGACAGAGGCGAGGTTACGTCTATTACCTGTAAAGTAACCTGGCTCTTAATATTCTGTTTAACGCTCATGTGGTGGATAAAGCCATAGAAAATGAATGAAATTCAATTATAACTAAATTATAACCTATATCGTGGCCACAATTTAGTGTTTCCTTGCCACAAATCGAAGTCTTTTTTTCCACGTCACGTTTGGGGGATCCGCAATTTAGCAAGAATTTACAAGGTTTACAGTCAAAAACTGTCATGCATTGAAGGCTTAGATTTTTATAATTCATCAAAATTCCTCCAAATGTGATAAGATCAAGGAGTAAAATACGTTAAAATCCATTAAAATCATTACAAATTAACACAAGTACAGCACTTAACTTTCTTTATAGTTGGGCCAACGCATTTGGTTAATAGTTGGGTTAATAATAAATTGTAATATTTTGTTTGACATTTCTATAATCTGCAACCATCATGTAGAGAATTCATTAATTTTTTTTATTTAGATGATGTAGCGCCACCATCAGGACTAGCTGGAGAAGTTTGGCTAGTTAGCTATAGTGGATCTACATGTTTATTTTATTTTTCCATTTCTCAACTTCTTTCATGCTTTTACACTTACATTATTATTAAAATCGCTGCAAATAATGTATATTTTTCATAATCTTTTAATCTGTGGATTATTAGTTCAATTCATAAATGAGTTGTTTTGTCCATAAATGTCAAAAAACATCGATCAGAGTTTCTCAAATGTCTCGTTTTGTCCACAAACCAATTATTCTTCATTTTTAATGAGAAACCGGAAAATATTCATTTATTCACGTTTAAGAATAATAATTAAAAACACTGAGTTGCTGATTAATTAATAAGTGAACAGTTGTCGCAGCCTTCATGTCCTGCTCTGAGTGAATAAATAAAGTTTTTTTTTTCTTTTTCACAATAATGACAGTTAATCAGGAAATACAAATATCACAGTCATTATTTTTACATCATAAAAATAGTTGAATTATAAAAAAGGTTTGTCCTAATTAAAGACAAAAACACTTAACTGCAGCCTTTAGAAAAATTAACATTTATAATAATTATTAGGACATTTAAAGGAAACATTCTGATATTTTTAATGTTATAATTCCTTGTAGTTCCCAACAAAAAAAATCAATTTCATAATCTTCATGATAATCATAATAAAAGATAAAATATAGAAATAGACATATAGGCCTCTCCAGGCGGCAGGACGTTCAGACTCCCCTCAGTGAAATAAAAAGTGGAGACATTATCGCTGGTGTCTTTTGCTAAGTAATTGAAATGCAAAGCTCGGCGTAGGAATATAAATTCATAACGTCCTCTGGAGCAGAGCGAGTCCTTTACTGTCACAGTAAAACACACCGAGCAACATACGTCATTACAGGCCGCAGTCGACTGCACATCAGCGCCGCGCCGGGCGAGAGAGACGCAATTAAAACAGGCAAGCTAACGGTGTGTGACATCATCGTCTGACAGTTCTGTGACAGGTGTCTGTTTACGACAAAAGAACATCGCGGCGGCGGCGGCGGCGGCAGCAGCAGGTGTGAACGGACAACACAACCGCTCCTGTGAGACTCGTACCGTTTATTTCAGACACAGACGTGAACTGTAGCGTCAGCGTGAAAACGCCATCACACACATGCTAACGCGAGTAAAACGCATCGACGTACACAAACAGGCCAGGCTGAGTTTTATTCACTTTGGCGACGCCCTGAAACTGATCACGAGTCAGCATATAGTCGTTGTCCTGCGTCGTTAACTGCTGATTCATTCTGGAAACCTCTGCTAAACAGAGCGCAACTATAAAAACTGACAAGGGCCGCTAACATCTAGCTAGCATTTGTGCCGCTGTAAATGAAGAGCCTTTTTTAAGCTAACACGAATCCGAATAACACATAAATGCACCAAAAACCCAGTCAGTCCTGAATATAAATAATGAGTCAGCATATTGTCGTTGTCCTGCGTCATTAACTGCTGATTCATTCTGGAAACCTCTGCTAAACAGAGCGTAACAATAAAAACTGACAAGGGCCGCTAGCATTTGTGCCACTGTAAATGAAGAGCCTTTTTTTAAGCTAACACGAATCCGAATAACTGCTGAGTCAGAAAACCTCTGTCAACAAAACAAACCACTAAAAAACTATCAAGGAATGCCAACATCTAGCTAGCATTTGTGCCGCTGTAAATGAAGAGCCTTTATTCAAGCTAACGCCAATCCAAATAACACATAAATGTACCAAACACAGGCTAAGTTTTATTCACTTTGGCGACGCCCTGACTGAAACTGATCATGAGTCAGCATATTGTCGTTGTCCTGCGTCGTTAACTGCTGATTTATTCTGGAAACCTCTGCTAAACAGAGCACAACTATAAAAACTGACAAGGGCCGCTTTGAATAATATGTTTAAATATGAATAAACATAAATGTACCAAAGCCAGTCAGTGTTTTATTCACTTGGCGATGCCCTGGCTATAAATGATGAGTCAGAAAACCTCTGTTAACAAAGAAAACAGCTTAAAAACTATCAAGGAACGCCAACATCTATCTAGCATTTGTGCCACAAAACTCCGAATAGCACATAAATGCACCAAACCCAGTCAGCCCTGAAAATAAATGATGAGTCAGCATATTGTCCTTATCCTGTGTCATTAACCGCTGAGTCAGGAAAACTCTGTTAACAAAGCAAACCACTAAAAAACAACATCTAGCTAGCATTTGTGCCACAAACTCCGAATAACACATAAATGCACCAAACCCAAGCTAAGTTTTATTCACTGGGCGACGCCCCTGACTGAAACTGATGAGTCAGTATGTTGTTGTTGTCCTGTGTCGTTTACTGCTGATTCAGGAAAACTGCTAAACAGAGCTGACGAGTGCCGCAAACATCTAGCTCACATTTGTGCCGCTGTAAATGAAGAGTCTTTTTTCAAGCTAACACCAATCCGAACAACACAAAAAAGCACTAAACCCAGACTAAGTTTTATTCACCTGGCGACGCCCCAACTATAAATTATGCATATTGTCAGCATAACTGCTGAGTCAGGAAACCTCTGTCAACAAAGCAAACCACTAAAAACTATAAATGAACGCCAACATCTAGCTAGCATTTGTGTCGCTGTAAATGAAGAGCCTTTGTTCAAGCTAACACAAATCCGAATAACACATAAATGCACCAAACCCAGCTAAGTTTTATTCACTGGGCGATGTCCTGACTATAAATGATGAGTCAGCATATTCTCGTTGTCATTAACTGCCAAGTCATGTAACCTATGTCAACAAAGCAAACCACTAAGAACTGTCAAGGAACGCCAACATCTAGCTAGCACATGGGGTTGCTGTAAATGAAGAGCCTTTTTTCAAGCTAACACGACTCCAAATAACACACAAATGCACCAAACGCAAGCTAGGGCGACGTCCTGACTATAAATGATGAGTCAGCATATTGTCGTTGTCATTAACTGCCAAGTCATGTAACCTATGTTAACAAAGCAAACTACTAAAACTGTCAAGGAACGCTAACATCTAGCTAGCATTTGTGCCGCTTGTAAATGAAGAGCCTTTTTTTTTTTCAAGCTAAGAGGAATACAAAATAAAATGCACAAACACATAAATGCACCAACCCCAGTCAGCGTTTAATTCACTTGGCGACGTCCTGACGAGAACTGATGAGTCAGCATGTTGTTGTTGTCCTGTGTCATTAACTGCTGAGGCTGGAAACATCAGCTAAACGGAGCAACTCACTCAAAAATCTGACAAGGAAACCTAACTTGTTCTAACAAACATAAAACCAGACACGACACCGTTCCCGCAAAGATGATAATACTGAATGATTTTACTCATTATTACTCTTAAAATCAGCCACGCTCCTTTCCCGCCTCAATCGAGTGGCGCTAACAGCTAAGCTAACGGATGAGTCGGCAGATTTGTGATTGCACTTCTGCTAGTTTTAGTAACAGTAGTTTTTACTCGTTTTATATAAATAAAAAGGTGTGTAATATGATTATTAAGGCACTCACTTTTCATTGAATGGTTGTTAAAAACCTGGAATTAGCATTTTTTATGACTTTTTGATGAGTTTTTACAATATTTTTATTGAAAACCCTGTATATAATTGTTAAATATGTTGTTAGCTAGGTTTTGTTCTCATTAAACAGTTTGATTTTTTTTCCAGATGGAAGACAAAAATAAAATATATTAGCCAAAATAAACATCATCAATTATCGTCTCTTTCTAAACGCACACGTTTCATCAGATCCTTCCTTTAATTTACGAGTTATTCCACTCGCAGACAAACGAAATAAATAATAAAGTCTCTTTGGAGGAAGTAATAACTGCTAATTTATTCTGACCATTCGTCATCATGACACATCTAAAATGACACCTTTACAGATCTGCACTGGTTTTCTACAGCGTCACAACATCAGGGACAAAACGCTGCCTTCAACTGTCTTTAAAGTGTGAACAAACAAATTAAATTAACCGCTGTGATTGTTTTTGATTTGTTTTTTGTTTTTTTTTGCATCATTCGCTCGATTTGTCACGGCGTCCGCCCCAAACGAATGTCGTCCGACTTGTCGCACCAGTTCGAGATGAAATATGGCTGATGATGATGATCACAGACGGACAGACGCACATGGAAATGAACCAAAACCAACTACAGACAGTTAAATAATTAGCAGCCGATTCTCCGCGGATCCATTAGAACCCCCGTGCCAAAGGAAAACACCGGCTCGATCACTCGGGCTGCTAATCATTTTCTCTTTAAAGAGAGAGAGACGCCACAGAGAGACTACGGCGCTAAGAAACACTCCGCCGCCACGGCACAGCTGCGCGTCACATGACGGGGCGTCAGGTGACGCGGCACGGAAATGAAGGGAATGGGTGGGTGATGCAGACGATGGCTGCCCATAGGAAAATATAAGAATCTGTTATTTAACTCCCTCAGAAGCAGTCCCTGATATATATCTATATCTATATAGATATAGATATATATATAGGAGTGGGGGGGGAAATCGATTCACATTGGAATCGCGATTCTAATCTTCCACGATTTTGAATTGATTCATAAACTTCAAAAATCGATTTCTGAAAAAAAAAAAAAAATAATTTGTGTGGTTTTTCAAAATAGAAATTTTAAAAAAAAAACTTTTTTTTTTTATTTCAATTTTTTTTTGAAAATCTATTTGTACATTTGTCTCTTTGTAGCGATTCACATGGGAATCGCAATTCTAATCATCCACGATTCTGAATAGATTCATAAACTTAAAAAATCGATTTCTGAAAAAAAAGTGTGTTTTTTCAAAATAGAAATTAAATTTAAAAAAAAAATTGTGTGGTTTTTAATAGACATTTAAAAAAAAATATTTTTTTTTTGAAAAACCACACCATACACCAGTTTGTGTTATTTGTGTACAGTTTATTTTTGTAACTTCTGGGAGAAAAAGGCAGCTAGCCTTAGCTTTTATTTATGCTAAAGTTATTATTTTTTTAATGAATAAATGTTAAGTTTTGTCTTAAGTTTGCCTTTGTGTGATCACATATCACATTAGCTTATACAAACTGTATTGTTTTGACATAATTTGACTTGACACTATGCATTGTATCAATTTTTGAATCAAGAATCGTTTGAATCGAGAATCGTTTGAATCGAATCGTGACCCTAAGAATCGGATTCAAGTCGAATCATGAGCCACCCAAAGATTCACATCCCTATATATATATATATATATAAACATATATACATTATATAAATATATACTATATATGGTATATATTAGATAAGTAAAATATACAAATAGATCAGTACAGGGACTACTCTATTGATCTAAATGCTCTATAAACAGCAGTTACGTTGCAATGTTTAATTTAGATTCGACTGTTATTTACCGGTCGTGTGACATTTGCAGTAATATTTGCCTGAAGTGGTGTGAAAATTGGTAATTGTTTACAGAGTTAAATATAACAGTAGAGAACAGAGCAGGGATCACTACATGGATCTGAACGCGTCTATAAACAGTCATTTAGAGTTCGCTCGTGAGCTACGAAGCGAGACGCCGCGTTTATTGTTTATTGTTGATTTTCAGTCGCGTGACATTTACGGTAACGTTTGCCTGAATGGACGGAAAAATTTGTGAATTGGTAATTGTTTTATATGTCAAATAAATCGGTTCAGGGACCAACGTAGTAGTGATCTAAATGCATCTAGAAACAGCAGAGAGTGAGTTACGGTGGTGAGACGTAAAGTTTGATTTTTACTGTCCTTTGGCTGAATCACTTATGACATTAAGGAAATTAGTAAATTGATGTTTTCTGAATTGCTCTTTTATTTAGACAATATTTGACCTTAAATCCTATAGAAACTTGTTTGAGATTAAATTAGATTAAGGTTAACGTATGTACAGAACCAAAGGTCAAGGCAAGAGCTAGCTAAACATAGGTATTTTTGGGTAAATGCTAATATTTACCCAATGTACTACATTTTTAAGTTGACGCTTCAGTTAAAATCCCTGCGTAATAAATTTTTACGTGATTGAACAGAGTTCACACCAATTCATTTTCAAAAAGCCGGGCCTTTATAGTGACTATAGGAACCAGTAACGAGGCTCTTATTTTGAAATACTAGCGTTATCGCAGGAATTGGGTCTCGAGTCTTATATTTGTCGTTTGAAAGCCACGCGTTTAAAAAACTTCACTCGGAAACAAACGTAATTCGAACTGATTTTGAATAAATATCTAATTGCGACTATTTGCGACAGAAATTGCGATAGCGATATGATTCGCAATGCGAGAGGGAATGCTAGCTATGCTAACGATTCAAATAATTGTGTGTCTGGACAATAATATTTGATCTAAAATAATCATTTCACACACATTTTGGCCTCCTGCTATTTGAAAATTGTCAAAGGCCGCGTTGCGATTTGACTAAAATTACGATTAATTGTTTACTACGCGCGTTATCGTGCGACACAATACAGGCCTGGATATCGACTAAAAAACTAAATTGTGACGAATTGTGTCCTACAATTTCTCGAGGGGGATAAGAGTAGTGTTTCAACTTGAGATTTCAATTTAAATAACAGTTGCGTAATAAAAGCGTCTCGTTCCGCACATCCGCAACGTTTTTGCTGACATTTAACGATGAAAGTGTGGGACGCGCGGCTCTTTGTTCGTCCTCATTTCTATTCTAACAGCTGTGGCAGCAAAAGAAAGCTGCTGGTTTTTTTGGGTGGAAGAGCAGCTGTGATGAGCCGCTGCCTCTCATATATATGCCGGATTATATCTTTGTTTTCAGGACTGAGGTACGGACGGTTAGTGGGCAGCCATGTGTGCCGACGTGGGCGTCGTAATGAGGAAAAACAAAAACAACAGGGCTCTGCCGTGACATGCTTCATGTGGCGGTGGAGTGTTTCTGCGCTCGCGAGGCTCCACTCGAAACCTCATTTTGAATATCAAACACTCGGCTCCGTTTCTGAAAAGAGCACCTGCAGCTCGTTTCAATCCGTGACCGTTAATCCGCGAGGATTACTCCGTTTGGCTGATTTTTTTTAATTGCAGGAAGTCTGGTGTTGGATAATCAAAAATGTAGATTTCGAGGTGGAATCACTTCTAGCCTCGGTTTCCAGGTGATTAGATGTTAGACAATAATCTACATTTTTATGGAGATTACCACTAAAAAAAAAATCCCAGTGAGCTCATGCTGTGATGGAGAGATTAGGATGATCGGGCGACAGCGACACAGAAATGGTGGGGTTTTTTTCACGATGATGTTTTTCTTCTGATCTCATGAGATAAAAGCTCTGCACACACTTCCTGTCACGAGATCAGGTGTCAGATTTTCGGGGAGCATGCGATAAGTCGAATCAATTTCATGATGCCGTGATAAGATCATTCCTTGGGGGGGGGGGGGGGGTGGTTTTCAATAAAAACTGGATTATTTTTCATCTCGGTGGGAGGTTCGGTGAAATGTGGAGGCATAACTCTTTTTCTGCGTAACATTTCTGTGCCACACGAGGATTTCATACCTGATAGATCCTGTTTAGAGGTGCCTGTAGGAAGAGAAATGTAGTGCATGTGATGGAGCGGCTCCACAAATCCTCTCCATAAAACTACAGAGGACGCGGTCGACACTGCAGCGACTCAGCGAGAACCTCGAAGAACCTCGAAGAACCTCGAAGAACCCAGGCCATGTGGGCGGCAGATGAGTGAGGACACCAATCAAAGTATTGATTGTCTGTGATGGAACGCTGCAGCGGATGTTGCCAAGGTAAGGATGCACGATACTGTCGGCACGATATCGCGATATTAGAAATCGCCTCATTTGACTAATGACTGAAACAGTAGCTAAATAGGCTGCTACCTCTTTGGCGCCCTCTACAGCTATTGTTAACTTTGTTTGCTTATTTTTTTTAGGGGTGGGACGATACCACTTTTTTGAGTCTGATAGCGATATCACAAACTCAATTTAGTCCGATACCGTCATTTTAGATCGTTAGCTATTAACGACACAGCTAATGACTCATTTTTATTTACATTTTTATCCGTCCCATATCCAATTCAGTGATTTTGACCAGCATTGGACCGATACCGACCGATACCGGGTCCCATCTTTAATTTTTAGCACAATGAAGAACTTTAATATCCAAATCTGCTGCAACATAAATATGAATAATATAATGCTAATTACGTACTACATAAGAGACTAAATGACCTTGAATTGGTATCAGTTATCGGACCAAGCTAATCCGAAAATATCGGGGAAAAAACGTCTAATATCGTGCATCCTTATACCGTGAGAACATCCAGGGCGATCAGGGATGTAATGGAAGTTTGGGGAAAAACCTTTACAGTATCGTTCACACCAAACGCAAAGACACCGTTTACGTTCCGCGATCATTTCCGTGTACTTGTACGAGTAACTCAAAAACTACTCGGTCGGGGCTAATTAAGAAAATAATAGATGGATCAATCGACGATGAAAATGAAGGACACGTTGTTTTAAAATCGCCCAATCCTTCTTTACGAAGTCCCCATTGCGATGTAGCTAACCCTGAGGGAGCAAATACATCAATCGCTGTTTGTTGCCGACGAGCTCTCACGGTATCGCATCGCGCAAAAGTTTTGAACGTGTACACATGAGAATGAGTTTAAGAGAATCTGCTCATATTTTGTTTCGTATCCCGTAAAAACATGCTAGTTATGATACCTCGCCTTCTTAGCGCCAGTGTGGATAAGAGGGGTATGACGTGCAAGTGCATTTTCACGTGATTCGCGTTGCTGAAATCGCGCCATCTGACTCCAAATTCGATTTATCGCATTAAAAACTTTGCGTTGCGTTTGGTGAGAACACATCTTTATCCAATGGAGTGCAAAACAAACAAAATTGTGCACTCCTTTACGAAGTCTCGATTGCGATGTAGCTAACTCGGAGAGAGCAAATACGGCAATCGGTCTTCGTTGCAGACAAGCGCTCACGGTATCACATCATGCCGTATCCCGTAAAACTTGCTAGTCACGATACGTCGCCTTCTCATTGCGTTCGGAGTTCATATACAAGCTTTTACGTGCACGCGCCAGGTCGCAGTATTTCTGTGGCGCCACCTCCAGGCCTGGCATTTACACTACAGCGTTTGTATCGCGTAAATTCTGTTTCCGTGTGGATAAGAGGGGAATGACACCTGCAAGTGCATTTTCACGTGATTCACGTTGCAGAACTCGCATCATCTGATGCCAAATTTGATTTATCGCATTAAAAAATTTGCGTTGCGTTTTGGTGAGAACACATCTTTATGATGATGCAGTGCAAAACAAAGAAAATTGCGCACTCATTTACGAAGTCTCGATTGCAATGTGGCCAACTCGGAGGGAGCAACTATGGCAATCGTTCTTCATTGCCGACTAGCTCTACGAGTTCATACTCAAGCTTTCACGTGCACACGCCAGGTCGCTGTATTTCAGTGGCGCCACCTTCAGGCCTGGCATGAATACTACAGTATTTGTATCGCGTAAATTCTGTTTCCGTGTGGATAAGACTGGAATGACACCCGCAAGTGCATTTTCACGTTGCAGAACTCGCGTCATCCGACGCAAAAATCAGATTTATCGCGTCAAAAACTTTGCGTTGCGTTTGGTGAGAACACATCTTTACCTGATGCAGTGCAAAACAAACAAATAAGATATAAGATGGCAGCAGGTTAGCTCTCCACACTGATGAAAATGGTCAATTACTGTATAAACACGTGATATAAAAAACCTTGTTGAGCAACGGCGATTAAAAACCGTGTGTGACAAAACACTTCAACACATTCAAGAGCTCATAGAAATCCAATACATTAAGAAACAGACAGCGCCTTAATTATTGCTTTTCCACAATGTGCTTGATTTGGAATTATTATAATTGGGTTCCCGCGGCTGATTTTCTTGACATTCGGAGGAAAACTCATCCGATGTGAGTGCGCTCCACATTTACTGGCTGAGTATCGCTGAACTAATTACAGGAAACCCAGTGGGGCCGGAGCGACAGTGCTGCTCATTTAGAGGGAATTAACAGCACGACTTCAAACCTCTTTCAGAACAAAGTTTCTCTACCTGCACGTGATCGACACACCTCCTGAACTCGGGCTAAAGGTGTCAGATTCCTCGCCTGGACACAGCTGTGTCGTGTGATTGTTATTCACCGTGTCCCAGTTCCACATCATACACCAACGCCTCACTATATACACTGTAAAAAATGTCTTATACTGTATGTATTAGAGCTGGGCAACATGTCTGAATTACATCAATATTCTAACATAATGACACCTATGATGTCTTTTACTGGTTTTAAACGCTGTTGCAAAACTGAAAAATATTATGCACTGATCAAGTGTTTAAGAAGTGTATCAAATTAATGTTATTTGCTGATTCTGGTTAAAATCTTCAGTTTTGTAAAGTATTGAAATTATACACGTTGTGATTAAAAATCGGTGTATCTGCTGCCCTCTCTGGTCAAACACCAGCTACTGCATTCAAATTTTCCCATTGGTTTTCTTTCTCTCCAATTACCGATCAGCTCTCAGCCCACTTCCTGGCATTTTCAGGAATTGGGGGCAGAGTTTTTTAACCCTTGAAGTATTGTCACAATCTTTAAATTTTCTGTATGATTTTGGTTTGCAATGAGGAATTTTGTTGTCAAATAATCATACAATTTAAAATACTACCAGGTTTTTAAGTACAATTTAAGTGTTTCTTTAATTCTTAAGTTTTATATTTATATATGTATATTATATGTATATATGTATGTATGTATATATCCATTAAAAATGCATGGAATTGACATTAAGTATTCAAGAAAAATACTTAATGGCAATGTACTTGTAATCTATGTAGGTGTAATTTATTTAACATTAAACGTCAAAGAAATGCACATTTTGATCCTCGAGTATCAGTTTATTCATTTATTCTGAAGACCAAATATAAAAGTTAACCGAGCATTTAAGGCCAAATTATGGAAGCGCTGCCCTTCAATTTAAAGTCTCTTAATTCTTGCCAATTCTTTAATGAAGAAATAAAAAAAATTGTGTTTCACTTTACAATAATTTTTCACAATTTCTGAAAACTTATTTGAATAAATAATAAGTAATTTTTAGACATATTTTTTCCTTTGTATGTGTGAAAAGTAATACACAAACTCTACCAAGGTGGTAACAGCCATATTTTGTACTATTCTGTATAATACAGACCATAAACGGCAGAAACAACTGTATTATTTTATTTAAGAGCAAATACTTCCTTTTCATCTGAGGGTAGATTATGATTTGACAGAAAAACTTCTCGTGCGTTGAGAGAAAACAGCTCAGTGTCCAGCTTTATATTAAAATATCTCCTGAACTGGGACAGAAAACAAAAGGAGAAATGATTTATTAGCCTCGTCGCCCGGCGCTAATACGCGTTTGTGTTAAAGAAAGTTTCCGCGTGTTGTTTTCTGTGCGTTATCTTCCATTTCCCTCTCTTTGTGGAACACTCATCAGGCCGTTAGAACCCAAGTGTGCAACTGGGACACGGACGATATCGCTCTGCTTTTACGCTTCATTAAGTCCGAAATGAGAAAGAACGACGGCAGGACGGCGGAGCACTTTAGACGGACACACAGAGGAATTAGTAGTAATTTAGCAAACGCTGTCACACACCGCGTCTTTATCATCATTATTATTATGATAATTATTAATATTAATATTATTATTATGGTCTTACCTGCTCTTCTTCAGTGAAGACCTCGTCGCCGCTGCTCCAGCTGATGGTGGGCGTTGGATCACCTGAAGCCTCACATGTCAGAGTCACCTGCTCGTCCTTCTCTGAGATGCTCAGGTTCATCATGTATGTGATCCTGGGTTTGACTGCGACACACACACACACACACACACACACACACACACACACACACACACACACACAATAAGAACACTGTGTGGATGTGTGATGAGTTCACAGAGAGGATGAGGATTTTTTCCCCTCACACTAAAACTGTGTTTAAGCTTCTTTCGCTTCCCAGCAGCAAAATCCATGTAATAATTTATTTGACTGAACCTTTTAAAAAAAGGAGTCCAGTTTTCTTCCACTTTTTCTTTCACATTTTTGAGGCTAAGTGTTGGGTGAGCGTTAAACTGTAGTGAGCCTGAGAGCACAGCAGCAAACTGTGGTGTGAAGAACTCTCCCTGAAGAAGAAGACGACGATCGATCAATCGTTTTTACGCGATTCGTCCAACGAGAGGAGACAGTTTACAGAATGTTTGCTTCACTGGAAAAGTCTGGACACACAGATGATACAGAACTGATCTATGATACACTTTGAGTTCTACTCAACGCTCCTCCACTGGGATTTAGAACTAAAAGGGAACTATAAGTAGATTGAGGAACTATAAGAAGAATTTGGAAATTTATGGGAACTATAAGTAGATTTTGGAACTTTAAGGATGCTATAAGTAGAATTTGGAACTATAAGTATATATGGGAACTATAAGTAGAATTGGAACTTTAAGGGAGCTATAAGTAGAATTTGGAACTTTAAGGGAACTATAAGTAGAATTTGGAACTTTGAGGGAACTATAAGTAGATTTTGGAACTTTAAGGATGCTATAAGTAGATTTTGGAACTACAAGTAGAATTTGGAATTTAAAGGAACTTTAAGTAGAATTTGGAAATTTAAGGGAACTATAAGTAGAATTTGGAACTATAAGGGAGCTTTAAGTAGAATTTGGAACTATAAGTAGAATTTGGAACTATAAGTATATTTGGGAACTATAAGTAGAATTGGAACTTTAAGGGAGCTATAAGTAGAATTTGGAACTTTAAGGGAACTATACGTAGAATTTGGAACTTATAGGAACTTTAAGTAGAATTTGGAACTTTAAGGGAACTATAAGTAGAACTTGGAACTTTAAGTATATATATAAGTAGAATTTGGAACTTTAAGGGAACTATAAGTAGATTTTGGAACTATAAGTAGAATTTGGAACTTAAAGGAACTTTAAGTAGAATTTGGAACTTTAAGGGAAATATAAGTAGAATTTGGAACTTTAAGGGAACTATACGTATATTTGGGAACTACAAGTAGAATTTGGAACTTAAAGGAACTTTAAGTAGAATTTGGAACTTTAAGGGAACTATAAGTAGAATTTGGAACTTTAAGTATATATATAAGTAGAATTTGGAACTTTAAGGGAACTATAAGTAGAATTTGGAACTTAAAGGAACTTTAAGTAGAATTTGGAACTTTAAGGGAGCTATAAGTAGAACTTGGAACTTTAAGGGAACTATAAGTAGAATTTGGAACTTTAAGGGAACTATAAGTAGAATTGGAACTTTAAGGGAAATATAAGTAGAATTTGGAACTATAAGGGAACTATAAGTAGAATTGAAACTTTAAGTAGAATTTGGAACTATAAGGGAACTAAAAGTAGAATTTGGAACTATAAGGGAACTATAAGTAGAATTTGGAACTTTAAGGGAACTATAAGTAGAATTTGGAACTATAAAAGGATTTTAAGTCATTTTTCAACTGATCTACAGTTGGACATTGTTGGCTTTGATTATTGTGTCAGATTCTTCAGTGACGACACAGTTTAGTATCAGCTCAGTCACTAAAAAAAAGCGAGTAGAATGGAGTCATGCTGGAACTGTATAATGTAGAGAGAAAGAAGGACATCTGTCCGTCCATCTACGTCCACACAGACAGACAGATGCTGTGTTTGTGCTCAGACCCTCACAGAGAATTCAAAGACTTCACAGGAGTTCACTCTGTACATTCTATAACACCATCCTTACATAAAACATTCACAGCCCACACTGAAACAACACCTCCTCTTGTATCGCCATAATGAAAAACCACCAAAATAACTGTACTATTGTTTTTCCTCCACCTACATACGCTCTCCCACACACACGACAACACGCCTTCTTTTAATATTAATATCAACACTTCACGTCATGCATGTATACATGTACACTATATATATGTGTGTGTGTGTGTGTGTCAGTGCTGGTCTTTGAAACAGATGAATCTCATTTCAGTCACTAGTTATTTATACAGACATTCTTACATTCGTAAGGAAACGTGATAATTATGTAAAAGTGCTATAGTAGTGTTTTTATTGACAGTGTTTGTGTACAAATAAAAATGTTCTATATCAGTTCGTAAATAACAGACAACGAGCAGCTGTTTGTCTTCAGACTTCATCGCAAAATCCACACAGGATTTGTTTCTACAACGCAGTCAATCAAAAACAGGCTCCGCCCTTTCACACAGTTCCTCCAATCATCATCATGCAGAATCCCAGTGTCCACGCCCCGCCCACTGCTCCATCGACTCCCAGAAACTACTACTAAAACTACAACATAAACCACTTAACTACCAGTATTAACAACTACTATCAAAACGACTAAGCTACGACCAAAACCACTAAACTACCAGTATTAACAACTACTGAAACAACTACTACTAAAACTACTATCAAAACCACTAAACTATTACTAAAACTACTGAACTACCAGTATTAACTACTGAAACAACTAATAAAAAAAACTACTAAACTACTACTAAAACTACTGACCTACTACTAAAACAACTACCAAAACTACTGAATTACTACCAAAACAACTACCAAATCTAGTGAACTACCACTAAAACAACTACTTAAAAAATACTACAACTACCACTGAAACTACCAAAACCACTAAACTACTGAACTATTACTAAAACAACTACCAAAACTACTGAACTACCAGTATCAACAACTACTGAAACAACTACTACTAAAACTACTGACAAAACCAATAAACTGCCACTAAAACAACCAAACTACCAGTATTAACAACTACTGAACAACTACTGCTGAAACTACTGAACTACTACTAAAACAATTACTACAAAAACTACAAACCACAATTACTGAACTACCAATATTACCAACTACTAAAACAACTACCACTGAAACAACTGCTACAACTACTAAACTACTACAAAACAACTACTACAGAAATAACGACCAAAACTACTACTAAAACTACTGAACTACCAATAAAACAACTACTAGATAAACTACTCCAAAAACTACAACTACTACTAGAAAAACTACCACTAAAACAGTGTTAATTTACTAATGAAAATGACAAACTACACAAATAACGAGCAGCTGTGAGTGAGGCTCCGCCTTTCACACAGCTCCTCCAATCATCTTGCAGAAGCACAGCGTTATTATTGTTGTTAACCACGAATTTTCAAATGTACTGTTTTACAGAAAAAAACAACAGGAAAAACAGCGAAGCACATTATTATTTCTTGATGAAGACGTCGAATTATAGATATTTACTCAAACGGAAAGATTAGATTTAGTTGTTTAATGTCGTGTTTGATTCTTTTCTGACTTCTTTAGTAGTTTTTAATTTAGCAGAAGACGCTTGTTCATTTATAAAATGATGTTTCTTACAGTACAGATGCACTAACACTGGATTCAACTGAGCTTCACTGTTGTCTTAGCACAGTCGTGACTCGCGTGTGTGTGTGTGTGTGTGTGTGTGTGTGTGTGTGTGTGTGTGTGTGTGTGTGTGTGTGTGTGTCGTCCTCCTCACCAAACACCCTCAGACTGAGCTCCTGCTCGCTCTCTCCAGCTTTGTTCTTAGCGATGCAGGTGTAGTCTCCTTCGTCCAGCTTGGTCACGTCCATGATTGTCATTTCAGAGCCGTCTTCATTAAAGCTGTACTTGTCTCCGGCCTCCAGCGACGCCAGACTCCTGTGGAAGGAACGAACATCACAACCACACACACACACATTCGTAGCGTTAGTTAGACGTGACCCTCGGGGCCTGAGAGGAGACGCAGTGGTTTACAGATGAATGACAATGTGACAAAGATCAAGTGACGCAGTAATGAAAAGGAAAAGGAAGAAAGAGATGGAAATGTTTGCAGAAAATGAGGTTTTTAAGCAGTTTTTCACCGTTATGACAACAACAACAATATATGGTGACATGAGACACGCTATCATGTTAGATTTTGGTGTGTTTGTGTTGCGTATAGAGCTGAAATGTTGATATTTTCTAGTGCTGGGCGCGTTAGCGGCAGTTAGCGGCATCAACGTTAGCGCATTCAGTGTTTCCACGACGACTGACCGGGAAAAAGACGCGCCTGACGTCATGTTTACGTGACTCCCCGATTGTTAAAATTAGTCTCGCTAAAGTAACGCTAACCTTTAAAAACAGAGGCACACATACGCAGTACACAGGTACGCTAGTTATTTGTTAGCGCTGCTGCTCTTTTCCTTTAATAAACGGCGCTAAAGGAGCTAACTCCGGTGTTGGGCACGTAACCATGACGTCAAGCGTATCTTTTTCCAGTCAGTCGTCATGGAAACGCATCATGCGTTAACGTGCGTTAGCGCTTATATTTTCTTTGTTTCTTTGCTCCACATAAACAAAGAAATAATTCAAACTGAATCGTTTTGGTTCATGGACAAAACGAGACATTCGAGAACATCGTCGTTTCCAGGTTCGACAAACACTGATCAACGTTTTTTTTAACGTTTTCTGACATTTTATGGACCAAACAATTATTCGAGAAAATAATCGACAGATTAATCGATTACGATAAGAATCGGCAGTTGCAGCTCTAGTTGAGTATGAAACTGCCGTGCTATGATGACTCCGCCCACATTGAGGAGGAGCTATGAAGTCACGGACAACAACGTGACCGATACCAAACCAAGTCGTCGTCAGTCAAACTCTGACCTGTTTGTTTTTGTCTCACTTTTTTTATCTGGATGTCGCTGATGATTCTGTTTCGTCTAGACATAAAAACGACTTTGATGATCATAAAATCACTGTGAGTGTTTCTTGATGATAATTAAAGCCAATGTTGTGATTTTGTCAGCTTCTTAAATGTGAATCATTTCAAATTTCTTTGCTCCATAAAAACAAAGAAATCGTTAAAAACTGAATCATTTTACTTTTGGGACAAAACAACGAGACATTTGAGAACATCGTCATATTTTAGGTTTGGGAAAAAACTGATGGACATTTTACCAACAAACCAGTAAATGATCGAATGATTACTACAAAAACTACAACTGAAACAGCTGCAAAAACTACAACTACAATTACTACAAACACTACTACTAATAAAACAACTACCAACACCAATAAACTACTACTAACATAAAACAAAGAAATCCTTAAAAACTGAATCATTTTACTTTTGGGACCAAACGAGACATTTGAGAACATCGTCATATTTTAGGTTTGTGAAAACACTGAACACATTTTTCCACAATTACAGACAGTTTATGAACCAAACCACTAAATAATTGAACGATTAATACACAAACTACTATGACTCATGTAAACACTGTTATACTGAGAAAACCTGATACATTCAATCATCATTGTGTGAACTCATTTTTTAATTTCTATGTTTTTCACAAATTCATGCAATCCTGCTTTAAAAAAACAAAACAAACAAACAAAGTCCATGAGCAACAGATGCTCGTGTCCTCGCTGCACTTTGTGACCCACTAAAGCGTCAACAAAGCCTCTCAGTGTCTTGGAAAAGGAGACGAACAGGAACAGCAGAACAAAGCAGGAGTCCATCAATGGCTGTATTCAGACGTGCAGGATAATGTGGCTGCTCAGGTTTCCCTCTTTTATACTCACCTTTTATTGAGGAGTGGAAGTGTCCTGTTGCACTGAATAAACCAGCGAGCAGAACGTCCCTCGTAAACGACACAGTTTGTGTTAAACTGCGACTCGGAGGTCAATATTAGCCGATTAATTGGCTTCAATGAGACATTTTTCAAACCTGCCGCCGATCACCGCTCAGCCATGGCTGCTGTCGGCAAAGTGACGCGACAAAACAAATGATGGGTCAATGGCTGTATTTAAGGACCACTTCTGCTGAAAACTTGTCTAACTGGGCAGGATTTCTTAGTCCGTTAGTGGAAAACCAGCCTTTCAGGATCAGGGCCACCGACCCAGAATCCTCACACTGCGTTCGCACCAGAAACGATGCCAATTTGTAACGTGATTTTCGCGTCGGCCGGACGAGATAACGGACGTCCATCGGACACAATCCGTCAGAGTTTCACCGTTTACTTCTGATGAGCTTCGTAAGGAGATTGATCTGTTAAAAACTCTAGACAGGAAGTTGCGATAAAGATATTGATATATTCCCGCCACCGGATAATATTAAATATTATATAATATATTAAATACATTCATATTTTCCAGTAAAGAATGTTAGAGTTAGGCGTTGAATCATAAGAGAATTTCAGTCACAGAAACAATAAACATACATACTAGCTTTTTTGGAAATCTACTAGTAGCAGCACGCTAGCTAGTAGTTTACTATTGTTTAGTCAACTATGGTAGTTAGTGACCCTTTTTTCTTTTAAACATTAAATTGTTTTAGCAAAAAACTAGCTGCCAGGAATCTAGTACTTCTTTAGTAAATCTTTAGTAAACTATGCTAGCGAGTAACTACTAGATGCAAGCTAGCTAGTAGTTTGCACATTTTTAGTAAACTACTCTAGTAGTTCACAATTTTTTTGTAATCTACTAGATGCAAGCTACCTAGTAGATTACAAACTTTAGTAACCTATGCTAGCTAGTAATTTATATTTTTTTAGTAAATCCACTAGCAGCAAGCTAGCTAGTAGTTTACTAATTTTTAGCAAATCTACTAGCAGTAAGAAAGCTGGCAGTTTCCTAATTTTATGTGAATCTACTAGCTACTAATATTTATTAAACTATGCTAGCTAGTCGTTTACAATTTTTAGTAAACTACTAGCTGCAAGCTAGCCAATAGTTTGCACATTTTTAATAATCTACTAGATGCAAACAAGCTAGTAGATTACAAACTTTAGTAACCTACGCTAGCCAGTAGTTTACAATTTTTAGTTTGCACATTTTTAGAAAATTCAGATTAATCCGTTAAAAAGTGTAGACAGGAAGTTGCGATAAAGATATTAACATTGTTAATGAATTTCCTGCCTATTATATTGTAGATAATTCAAATTCTTCAGTCAGAATATTAGAGTCAGGTGTTGAATCTTTTCTTGCTGCAGTGAATCAGAAGAGAATTCCAGTCATGTAAGAGGTTTCTTTTTTCCTGACTCAAGTATTCACTCAACAGCCGCAGATAGAAAAACACATTAATGCACTTTTTCTTTTTTTTTTCTCTTTTACATATTCTGTTGAAATTCTGCAAAAGCAAAACCAGGTTATTGAAAGTGTCAGAGCAGTGAGGAACAGCTGTGTGTGGCTGTTCTGACCTGGAAGCCAGAATCAAATTACACCCAGGTACTGCAGTCACACTGTGTCCTGGGCCTAATACAGATTAACACAATTTATCTTTTTTTTTTTTTATATAATAATAATAAAAAAAATAAAAAATACCAGGGAAAATGTGGCGGCTCGTGATAAGTGCTTTTGGGTTTTTACCTCGTCCACGTCACCATGGGTTCAGGATAACCATCGGCGGCACAGGTCAGCATGGCCGGCTGCCCGATGTCCGCTGTGGCATTTACCTCCGACTGCCACACCCTGATGGTGGGGAGCACTGAGACATGGAGATAAAGAAAAAGCAGCAGATACAGAACATATTTATCTGCAGTCACATAAACACACTCAGAGAGCAGCAGCAGCAGCAGCAGCAGCAGCAGGGGAAGCAGAAACAGGCAGCGACAAATTCAGAAACACTTATTTTAGGCACAGAGCTCAGAAGTTGCAGGAAACAAGGCGTCATTAGCAGGCGAGCTAACGTCTTTGATGCACGGTTGCTCCGGGCAACCGTCTCCACGTAGATGTTCAGAGGCTTTTCGTTTGAACGTTTTGGGACACGTGTCACAAAAACAGGAAGTGTGTGAGTGTGTGCGGGGTCTGCTCACCGTTCACTACGACCTTGATGATCCGCAGGTCGATCTCGCCGCGGGGCATGAGGCGACCCTCGCAGGTGTACGAGCCCTCGTCCGTCTTCTTTATGCCGTGGATCTGAAGGTGGTTGTTGCTCAGGATCTTAAAGCGAACTGTCGGGGAAGAAGACGGAGGATTTCAGGAGTCCATCGCTTCACTGCTAACAGTAAACAGATGTTACTGTAACGCCACCAGGGGTCAGGGGTCACCACCTCTTGTGTTCCCGACCACATGCAAAACTAGCTGGTAGTTGAGACATTTTTTGTAAACTATGCTAGCTAGTAATTTAAACACTTTTGGAAAACTGTGACAGCTATTTACCTTTTTTAGTAAACTATGCTAGCTAGTGGTTTACATTTTTTTAGTAAACCATGTTAGCTAGTAATTTAAACAGTTTTGGAAAACTATGTTAGCTATTAGTTTACCCTTTTTTAATAAACTATGTCAGCTAGTGGTTTAAATTTTGTTTTAGTAAACTATGTTCGCTAGTGGTTTAATTTTTGTTTTAGTAAACTATGTAAGCTAGTGGTTTAATTTTTGTTTTAGTAAATTATGTTAGCTAGTGATTTACAATTTTTAGTAAACCATGTTAGCTAGTAAATTACACATTTTTAGCAAACTACACTAGCTAGTAATGTACAAATGTTTAGTAAACTACATAAGCTAGTAGTTTACATTTTGTTTTAGTAAACTATGTTAGCTAGTGGTTTAATGTTTGTTTTAATAAACTATGTTAGCTAGTGGTTTACCATTTTTGTAAACTACTAGCTGTATGCTAGCTCCTAGTTCATATTTATTTACTAGCTTACATACTTAGTATGTAAGCTAGTAGTTTGCAAATTATTAGTCAACTATGTTAGCTCGTGGTTTAAAATTCTTTAGTAAACCATGTTCACTAGTAATTTAAAACATTTTTAGCAAACTACGCTAGCTAGTAATGTACCCTTTTTTAGTAAACTACATTAGCTAGTACATTTTGTTTAGTAAACTATGTTAGCTAGTGGTTAACAATTTTTTGTAAACTACTAGCTGCACGCGAGCTCGTAGTTCACTAATTTTTAGTAAACTATGTTAGCTTATAGATTACATCTTATTGTAAAATATTAGCTGCAAGCAAGGAAGTGCAAGTGGTTATTAGCTAACAACAACTCATCATCAGTAAACTACTAACTGCAAGCTGACAGTAAGTAAATAAATACGTCAGTTCCTCATCTGCGGGTCTTAATGATTAGCAGATATGTTTTTAAGATAACTTTTTAAATAAAATAAAACTTATCTTTCATACTGTTTATCAAAATGTCTGACTTTCATCAGCCACAGAAGAATAAAGAAATATGACGAGAATCCCACAATAATCCACTCAGTGTGAAACAGACTGAATAAATGTAATCATGTTGTAAATAAAAATGTTATTACAATCCATAAATGTCCTGGTGTTTTTCATTTTCCAGTGAGGAACACTAACAATGCCTCACATGTCACATATTTTATTATTTTTTTATCCCAAGCATCAGGGGTGAACAACAGTGACTCAACTGTATATTTTTAAATCCAAAATCAAATTAATTTTCTTTACACCAGCACAGAATCAGCTCTGGAGATAAAAAAACAGAAAAAGAAGCAACGAGAGTGGGAGAAAAAATCTAACGCTGGTTATTATTCTGTGTCTGTGGTTGTTTTTTCACTCTCTTTTCTACTTTCGTGGGGAAATATGCTGAAATATTAAGGCTGGACATTTCTGGAAAATATTCTATTTGAATATTCAATGGTATTATTGGTCGAATATTCTAAACTAAAGCTCATGAGAGTTAGTGAAAGTAATGCAGGGTTAGTATAAAACACACAGCTATACAGATGTAGATAAGCTATACTAGCTTATCTACACTAGCTAGTATTTTACAATTATTTTTGGAAAATTACTAGCTGCAGGCTAGCTTGTGGTCTACATTTTTTATGTAAAATACTGGCGGCAAGCAAGCTAGTAGTTCACTCATTTTTAGAAAACTATGCTAGCTAGTAGTTTACAATTTTATTTAGCAAATTACTAGCTGCAAGTTAGCTTGTAGTCTACATTTTTTATATAAAATACTAGCTGCAAGCAAGCTAGTAGTTCACTCATTTAAAAAAACTATGCTAGCTAGTAGTTTACATTTTTTGGCACATTACTAGCTGCAAGCAAGCTAGTATTTCACTAATTTTTAGAACACCATGCTAGCTAGTAGTATCCAATTTTTTAAAGCAAATTACTAGCTGCAAGGAAGCTAGTACTATAGAAAACTATACTAGCTAGTAGTTTACAATTTTATTTAGCAAATTACTAGCTGCAAGCTAGCTTGCGGTCTACATTTTTTATGTAAAATACTAGCTGCATGCAAGCTAGTAGTTCACTCATTTAAAAAAAACTATGCTAGCTAGTAGTTTACATTTTTTAGCACATTACTAGCTGCAAGCTAGCTTGTAGTCTACATTTGTTATGTAAAATACTAGCTGCAAACAAGCTAGTTCACTCATTATTTGAAAACTATGCTAGTTAGTAGTTTACCATTTCTTAGTGATAATGTCAAGCCTTAATATTGAAAAGTATTGAACATTTTTGGTATCAGGACAACACGAGATGCTGCTGCTGCTGCTTCTGTGTTTTTACGAGCTAAACCAAACCGACGAGAGGAGATGAAAGTGAAAATCTCACCGTCTTTGTCCAGCTGAATCTTTGCCCGTTTATATTTCCAGATGACGGTGGGAGGAGGTGAACTGACCACGTCACACACGATGTTGGCGTTGTCTCCTTCGGTGAACTCTTGAGGTGAAGGTACGTTTGTGAAGGTGATTTTCTCTGTTAGAAAACAAGACAAAAAAAACACTCTTTTTGTTTCACCCATTCAAACTGTATAAACTCGTTTGGTCCAGAAAATGTCCAAAAATGTTCTCAAATGTCTCGGTTTGGTTTTTATCTACAAACCAAAATGATTCCGTTTAAACCTTTTCTTTGTTTTGTGGAGCAAAGAAAGCAGACTTTGTTTTAATTATTTAAAAGAAACACTCCAAGTGATGTGATTAATTTAGTTATTGATTAATAATAGATTAATCTTTGCAACCCTGAACAATACCAAGAAAATATTTCTAATCTTTTTCTGCCTTTTGTAGCTGAGGACTGAAGTTTGTCTCCCTGCACCAAACCCCATAGAGAAAAACAGCGATTTTAGCTCACAGGGACACAGGAGCTGCTGGTCTACTGCTGCCTCGTGTGGTCACTTTGTGTCACTGAAGTAAATCTGAACGAATCATTTCAAATGCCGAATTTACTAAATAACACATCTGAACTTACTGATGGAGGCAGGGTTGGATGGAGGTGGATCAACAACTCCTGTGTGCTGTGATGTTAAAATCACTGATTTTCTCTATGGGGTTTGGTGTGGGAGCGTTTCCTGTCACAAAAGTCTGTCTAACGGTGAAATAAAGACGTCAACATGTTCTTGATGTATTTGTAAAGGGCTGCAAAGACGTTTTTTTAAGTAACCAAAACAAGTTTTGCAGCTTCTTAAATGTGAATATTTACCGATTTATTTGCTCCACATAACAAAGAAATCATTCAAACTAACACGTTTTGGTTTGTGGACAAAAACGAGACATTTGAGAACATTTTATGGACCGAACAACCGCTGTGTGTGTGTGTGTGTTTAAATATGTATTATTGTCCACACATGTGGGACCAGCTCTAATAACATTCTTGTCTAAATGCTGAAATAACACAAAAGTTGTGTTTGGAGACTAAAAATCAAGCAGGAATTTTTTTTTTCTTCTTCTTCTTCCTGATGGGCATTTTGCGATGTTTGGCATTCATGGAAAATAAAAGCCATTACTCACAAGAAGTGCACAACAGACAGGATCATTAAGCACCCCTCTAATGGTCCTCCGACCGTTTATTGAACTGATGAAAAATCCATCCTCACTTGAAAAGAAAAAGAGTAATGTGTTGCCCTTGAGCAGTCAATAAAATAGGATACGAGTTCAATAAACAAGATTTTTTTTCTCTATCTCTGTGTATCTGTGTGTGCATGTAACTCTCATTAATGTCAGCCGAGTGTGTGAAGAAGAAGAAGAGGAAAAAAAAAAAAAAAACTTACGGAAGATTTTCACTTTGACGGTCGACTCGGCTTGCCGGTCTCCGTTGGTGGCGACGCATTTGTACGTGCCGGCGTTCTCCGTCCGGGCTTTGTACAGCGTGAGCGTGGACGACGACTCGTCGCTGCGGGCGACGGTGATGTCGGCGCCGCTCGGTTCTATCCTGTCGCCGCTCGGCCCGAACCAGTCGATGTGCTTGGCGACGCCTACGACTGAGAGCAGAGGGTGGAGAGCAGTGAATGATATGTAGAGGAACACACACACACACACACACAAACAAAAAGTATCTCCAAATTTCTTGAAATTTACCATCATAATAGTCGTCATCGCCCTGAACAAGGATCTATTGAAAATATTTGTAAACCTATTATGGAATAATTTTAATGAATTTTTGAAATTCAGGAAATGATCCATTTGCCCTGATGCACTTTGACAGTGATCTGACTTTCTTCTCGAAAACAAAAAGTATCTCGGAATGAATTGAATTTTACCATCATAATAGTCTGCATCGCCCTGAACAAGGATCTGTTGAAAATATTTGCAAACCTCTTAAGGAATAATTAATTAATTATTGAAAATAAATAAAAATTGAAAATGATCCATTTGCACCATTATTGATCCATTATGCACTTTGCACCCTGTGAGCTAAAATCACTGATTTTCTCTATGGGGTTTGGTATGGGAGAGTGAGTCTGGGAAAGTCAGTCTAACAGTGAGATAAAGACGTCAACATGTTCTTAATGATATTGTAGCTTAGTGACAACAAGTGTCTGGATCTCAGGTTTGTTTGTTTGTCGCAGCCCTAATTGGTCGATCTACACATTTGGGTTCATTTTTAATCTACATCTAAAACACCCTCTTTTTGAAGTGATGTATATTTTACATGAGGGTTTATCTTTTTCCTTCATCTGAATGTGAAGTCAAAGTGCTGCTCATTAAATCATCTCAGACCAGGAGAAATCTGTGAAGTAGAAAAGCCCTCTAGGATTTCTTAGATCTTTAAGAAGCAGCCGGCCGATAATGAAAAACCCCTCAAACTCACAATTAAACAAGATAAAGCTACTTTCACTGCACATAATTGGAACTTCAAGTGGACGGCAACTCCACACCAAGGTTATAATAATAGGACTTTATGTTTTAAAATGAGTTAGTTTTAATTAGTTTTTAGAGCAGCTTTGCTTAGTTTTATTTTTTGTCATATGGATTATCATTGCAAAACAAAGAAAACACTATTTTTGAATGATTTATTTTGTATATTTTTTTATTTTTGTTGTTTAATTCTTAAAAAGCACAAACTTAATTCCACATTTCTATGTTTTTGTGACATTATAATCCCTGTATTTCTATGAAATCGCCATTGTTGTGCGTTTGTCGCTTACCGTGTCGAGCATGTGTGTGTTTGCGTTTGAGCCTCATCTACCTTTGAAACATGCTCTATAAATAACTCTGCCTTAGCCTTTTGAGTGCCAGTTATCTGTGAGACTATTGAGCTATTTTTTAATGATGGATCGTGTATAAGTGCTCGCAGCAGTAGCATCAGCATCAGCAGCAGTAGCATCATCAGCAGCAGCAGATGCTTTCAGGACACAGGTCTGTGTTAGCGCTGCTCTGCCAGGTTCAAAAGGTTTGCACTTAGTGTTTGTAATTAATCACGCGTCGTTGTCTCACGTTACCTTTAAAAAGTCTGCTGCACTTTAGACACCTCAGACTGACTGGTATTATAACGGTGGATATATTAAGTTAAGGTTTTTATTTTTGGACAATGTAAACGTGGACTTTTGTTGCCCGTGGAAACCAAATTTCAGTCAAATCTGACAAATTCAATGAGATCTGAGAAGCGATTTCTTACGTTCCTGTGGGAGATGGAGTTAAGGGGAAATTAAAGAGAACTTTAAGTAGAATTTGGAAATCTAAGTAGAATTTGGAACATTAAGTAGATTTTGGAACTATAAGTAGAAATTTAAAATACAAGTAGAATTTGGAACTATAAGTAGAACTTGGAACTTTAAGTAGATTTTGGAAATAAGTAGATTTTGGGACTATAAGCAGAATTTGGATATTGAAGTAGAATTTGGAAATATAAGCATATTTTTTGGAACTTTAAGTAGAATTTGGAAGGTTAAGTATATTTCTGAACTATAAGTATATTTTCGAACTTTGAGTAGAATTTGAAAATATAAGTAGATTTTTTGGAACTTTAAGTAGAATTTGGAAATATAAGTAGAATTTGGAACATTAAGTATATTTCGGAACTATAAGTAGATTTTGGTAATATAAGTAGAATTTGGAAATATAAGTATATTTTGGAACTATAAGTAGAATTTGGTAATATAAGTAGAATTTGGAAATAAAAGTATATTTTGGATTTTTAAGTAGAATTTGGTAATATAAGTAGAATTTGGAAATATAAGCATATTTTTTTGAACTTTAAGTAGAATTTGGAGTCGTAAAATAGACCTGAACTACATAGAGTAAAAAATTAAGAAATCATTTCAATCCACATTCTGAAATTCTTCATATTCAGTATTTATGCGACTTTAAATGATGTGTAAATATTTTAAACCAGGGTTAAGACAACACAACACAACACAACACAACACAACCATCAGAACATTGTCATATAACTTACCATCACACATGAAGAACTTGGACTCTCCGATGCTAATCTCACCATAACTTGGCGTAATCTGCACTTCCAGTGAAACTGCGACAGAAAAACAACAACAGAATACAACATTTAGACACAGTGATGCATACATACGATTAAAAACTGCTTCAGAATTATGACGTACTGTGAAGTTTAAAACAGGTACGAAAACAAAGGAAGCCACCTGCAGGCGATAACTAAAACTGCAGTTTTTTTTGTTTTTTTTTAAGGTCATCAATGAAGTTATAAACAGTATTTTATCAAAAATATCCTAGAAATCATTAATTTACTCATTTAAAAATGATGTGAGGTTACAGATAAGGCTCTAAATGAGTCGTGATTTAAAGCGTCATTTGGGTCACGGTAGTTTTCCATCTTTAAAAAAAGAAAAAGTGAGTCTATATTTAAAGAGTTTGAGAAATCGTGTGGTCTAAATTTAGAGCATCTCACCGTGACGACGTGCACTTAATCAACAGAACAAAAGGGGTAAAGTTTGCACTCGACGGTTGAATAAAAACAACGCTTCAGTGTTTCCTGCAGAATCTCCCTGAGAGGAAGTCAATGAGCTCCTGTGGACGACGAATACGTGAGACTGAATGAAAATGAAGAAGTGTGTGAGTGTGTGTGTGTGTGTGAGAACATGCAGCATGTTTTCTCTAATATCAGCAGCAGCATCAGCTCATGAAGTGGAGAAAAAAAAAGAGCCAATGATTGATTTTGTTCTCGTCACATTTGAAAAACCTTCCTCAAACTCCTTTTATTGATATTCCGTACTTTGACGAGAGAGTTTTCCTTCACTGTGGTCGATTCATTCTCATAGAGACACAGAACGTCTGAACCCTACAACTGTGGACATATGATTTTAGTCCACTAGATGGCGCTTACTCCTACTAGAGCTGTTTATCGCAACATATGGTTTTGCAATATTGTGACAATATCCCATTGTAACTTAAATATTGTGATAATAATATTGTAACCCGACTTAAATATCTGTAACTTAAAAACTGTGCAAATATTGTGTCGTGATTTAAATATCGTGATGACATAGTATTGTGACTTAAATATCGTGATTATATCGTATTGTGACTTAAATGTCGTGATAATATCGTAGTGCGACTAACACATCGTGATAATATCGTATCTCAACATAAATATCATGATATATTGTATAGTGACAATATCGTATTGTCACGTAAATATTGTGATATCGTATCTCAAAATAAATATCGCGATGTATCGTATCGTGATAATATCGTATTGTGACTAACATATTGTGATAATATGGTATTCCGACTTAAATAGTGATAATATCGTATCACCACCTAAATATAAAGATAATATCATATTACGACTAACATATCATGATAAAATCGTATCTCAACATAAATATTGTGATATATAGTATGGTGATATCGTATTGTGACTTAAATATCGTGACAATATCGTATCACGACTGAACTATAGTGATAATATGTGACAAATATCGCGATAATATTGCAATGCGACTTAAAAATAGTGATAATATTGTATGACATAAATATCGTGATTATATCGTATCGTGATAATATCGTATTGTGACTTAAACATCATAATATCATATCACGACTGACATATCGTGATAATATGGTATAGTGTCTTAAATACAGTGATAATATTGTATCACCACCTAAATATAATGCTAATATCATATTACAACTAACATATCATGATAATATCGTATCTCAACATAAATATTGTGATACATCGTATCGTGATAATATGATATTGCGACTAACATATCATGATAATATCGTATCACAACATAAATATCGTGATATATGGTATTGTGACTTATGTGAATATTGTGATAATATCGTAATGAGACTTAAATATAGCGATAATATTTTATAACAAATATTGTGATTATAACGTATCGTGATAATATGGTATAGCGATTATATGGTAATGTGATTATATGGTTACTTAAATGTTGTGATAATATAGTATCGAGACAAACATATCGTGATAATATGGTATTGTGACTTAAATATCGCGATAATATCGTATCGCGACTAACATATCGTGATAATATCGTATCGTGACTTAAATCATGTCATGTTAGCCGTTCAGTAAATGACAGCAGTCGATGTTCGTGTCAATAAAGTTGCAAGTGTTTACTCTGAATAAACAGTTTGCGTCTGATTGGAAACTAATTGGTTGATTTTTCGATGACCTAAATAAGCGCTAGCTGCAGCTCTAATAATAGTAATAACGAGACGTAACTTCCTGGTAGTGAAAAGATTTAATCAGAAGAATATAAAGGAAGTACATTATAAACTTCTCTTTAGTAATTTAGCGCCACTTCCCCGTGTCAGAACTAGCCCTAATCCTATCACAGTATTATGTTAATCTTATGTTAATTCCGCGGATAACAATTCTGTTCTAATTGTGCCGAGGAAATGAGGAAGGTTTGTTTCCACTTAGGCGAAAGCGCACAACTCATTTGCAGCAGAGACGCGACGAGGATTGTTTTTAAGCGAAGTGGAGTTCATTTGTTCGGCCCATTATCACATTCACTGCTTCACAAAGCAGGAGGAACTTCAAAGAGACGAAAGGAAAGAAAGAAAGAAGAAGTGGCAAAAAAGACAACAAAGAGCCCAGAAGATGAAAAAGGTTCAGCGCTAACGTCGTTCTCTCGTTAGCATAACTAACGCCGCACCTGATGAAGGTGAAACAACAAAAGCCGCAGTAAAGACCGGCTTTTCTTCACAGCACTTGGAGACGGAGAGAAAAAAAAAGAAAGTGCGGAGTCAGACGTGAACGACGACCGGAGCAGGATTTACTGTGAACTCGGAGTTTGCAGAGTCATGGAAAACATGGAGAATCTGCACACAATCCCAGTTTATCTGAGGAACTTATTCATGCGTTTCATTATAATAATAATAATAATATGCACCACGTACATGATGATGATGATGATGCTGAAATAACAGCAGTCTGTTACAAAAATGAATACAATTAAAATACTGAACATAATATACTCCTGAATATTATGTTCATGTTAAGACAGTAAATCATATTATGACAATAAAGTCGTAAATAACGTTGCAATATTTTGAGAATAAAGTCACAATCTTTCGGGAATAAAGTCGTAATCTTTTGGTAAAGTCGATGTTGTATAAGAATAAATTCCTAATACTTTGAGAATGAAGTCGTAATCTCATGAGAATAAAGTCATACTCTTTAGAAATAAAGTCGTAATATGAGAATAAAGTCGTAAAAAATTATGAGAACAAAGTCGTAATCTTTCAAGAATAACGTCGTAATCGTTCGAGAATTAAGTTGTAATCTTTTGGGAATAAAGTCTTAATATTTTGAGAATAAAGTCATAATCTTATGAGAATAAAGTTGTAATCTTTCAAGAATAAAGTCATAATCTTATGAGAATAAAGTTGTAATCTTTCAAGAATAAAGTCGTAATCTTATGCGAATAAAGTCGTAATATTGTGAGAATAAAGTCGTAAACTTATGAGAATGAAGTCGTAATCTTTCGAGAATAAAGTCGTAATCATTTGACAATAAAGTCGTAATCTTTCGAGAATAAAGTCGTAATATTTTAAGAATAAAGTCGTAATCTTATGAGAATTAAGTCGTAATCATTCAAGAATAAAGTTGTAATCTTTCGAGAATGAAGTCATAATATTATGAAAATAAAGTCTTAATCATTCAAGAAAAAAGTCGCAATATTTTGAGAATAAAGTCTTAATCTTTCGGGAATAAAGTCCTAACACTATAACAATAAAGCCGCAGTCTTTCAAGAATAAAGTCGTAATCTGATGAGAATAAAGTCGTAATCTTTTTAGATTAAAGTCGTAAAATCTGAAGCTGCCACAAAAAGGAAGTTGTACCCTTAGTTACTTCCACATTCAAAATCAAGTCTACAGAAAAGTATTGAGTATCAATGAATGGCACTGATATCGATAAAATCCTGACGATCCTGATAATCCAGCGTTACAGAACACAATCGTTCCACATCAGACACAGACGGTGATCGGCCAAGACAAACACAGAGCTGTAAAAGTGACGACTCACGTCACACGGACGCGGTTTGTTTGTGGAAAAGTCGAATAACGAGCAGACAATTACGCTCAATTATTCCACAGACTGGTCCCAGCGACTGGCGTCATCTTTTATCACCAACTGAAGAATCCTTATCAACGGCACTGAGACGATCTACTGAGCCGAGGGCCATGAAAATCAAGTCAAGCGCCGGAAAAAAAAACAAAAGCCTGGGCTCGGATGATGCGAGAGGGGTTTTCACTCTGCGTGAACCATATGGCAAAGAATCATTAAGACGGGAGGAGGCAGCAGCTGCCATGGTGACTTACATCTGTAAGGACACGTTCACTGGGCTGAATGAAGACAACACATCAGGTTAGGAATTATAATCTGGAGATTAAATGACCTCTGAGACTTTGTGGTTATTAGGTAAACGTTTTTTTAAAACCATTTTCAAGAAATTCTGTAAAATCAAGACTTTTTTCAGTTATTTTATTTCTCCAACATTTACTTCATGTTAGCATTTAGCTCGACACATGGGAGCTATTGGTTAGACCTTAGCGACCGAGTGTGAGGACGTTGGTGAAAATGGACGACAATTGGCACGCAAATCACAACTGGTGAAAAAGATTATAAAATAAGGGAAATATGTAAAAGCGGTGCAAAATGGCTCAGTAGCGCCCCCAAAGGTGAAATACGGTAAGACAAACCTGAAACTAAGTCACGCCAAATTCTAAGAAACTTGGTGGAAAAATGCCACAGCCAAAGACAAACAAAAAATCCATTGCGACTATGACCTCAACTCAACAGGAAGTCAGCCATTTTTAATTTGGCGTCCATCCAGTGTGCACGACTTGCAAAAGAACAAACGTAATCATTGCAACATAAAGAATGTTTCAATTTGTACTCGGCGCGTCAAAAATGAAAAGTAACCAGAAGGTCGCGCGGATTCAAAAGGGGCGTGGCCAGAGCAACCAACCGCTTTTGACCGTTCTCCACAAAACAGGAAGTGACCTGTTACTTTGCCGTACATTGACCAATCTGCTCAAAACTTCACACGAGACAAAATAACTGGTTAAAAAATATATGTAAAAGTGGTGCAAAATGGCTCAATTACGGTAGGACAAACCTGAAACTAAGTTGCCCCAAATTCTACGAAACTTGGTGGAAACATGCCACAGTCGAAGACAAACAAAAAAGACTATTGCGACCATGACCTCAACTCAACAGGAAGTCAGCCATTTTGAATTTGGCGTCCGTCTTGGCGATTTGCACGTTTCGCAAAAAAACAAACTTAATAGTAGCAACATAAAGAATGCTTCAACTTGTACTAGATGTGTCAAAAATTTAAAGTTATCAAAAGGTCTCGCAGAATCAAAAGGGGCGTGGCCAGAGCAACCAACGACCTTTGACCGTTCACCACTAAACAGGAAGTGACCTGTAACTTTGCCGTACGTTGACCGATTTGCTCAAAACTTCACATGTGAGACAAGAGACGCGACCAGATAACATCAGCACATGAAAACTGAGTAAAGGGCATAGCGCCACCTGTTGGCACAATGCTGCATGCGGCTTTAATTTTGTCTGTAATTGGTTTTCTTTATAGCAGCTAATATCCGGAGTGTGTTACAGTGACTTTTGAGCATGTATGTATGTATTGGCATGGCATGTATGAAAACACATAAATTAAACTGTAGTTAATATTCTGAACTGCTAATAAACTCTTAATCTCACTATAAACCAAGTGTACACCTTATTTTAAAGTAGAGCCATGTAAAGACTAGCAGAAGTAAGATAATCTGACTAAATTATCAGGAGCTAATCAGCCTAAATACAATAAAGTGGTTGAAGTTTCTCAACACAGAGAAATAAACAACACAAGTTCATATGAGAGTGACCTAGTTAAACTGCAGTTAAACTTGACATTCCATATTAAACTGTTTTTTTAATACTAAAATTGGTATTTTTGTCACAAGACAAGAACTAAAAGTAAATGAACACCGTCTGCATCGATGACTCAACGATTTGAACACAGTGATGAACGGATGACGGCTGAATTCATCAGATTTGGGGACAGAGCAGATGGAACGAGAGAACGTTCATTTCTACCAGAGACTGGACTTGGACGAGGAAAACGTCTCAGCAGCTTCACGAGTCAACAAAGACATATCTGAATTTTATAAATCTCTGCTTTCAATACGTTTCCATTCTTGGACGCGGCTCGGCGCCGTCCGTCCACACCATCTGCCGAGCAAATGCATAAAGAATGAAAGGCCTGATTTTTGTCAAACGCGCCATGTGTTCAGGCTGAAATAAACTCCGGGCGAAGAAGATTTCACCACTAAACAATGGGAGGGAAAAAAACAGAGAAAACAGCAGCAGCGACTGCACGACGACATGTGAACGCAACGCGGAAAAAACTCTGACTCTGGTTTTGTTCATTTTACTGCAGCTCTGGGCAAAGTCACGACGTTTGGACTCAGGCTGACGATGACGACGAGAGACAGACTGGACTGTCAATAATTCATCATGACTCAACGACACAGATATCGCAGTTAATTCACACAAAAACACTCTATGAGTCGCAATTCTGTTTATTTTACGACAATTTAAGGCTCCGTCCCAATACCTCCCTCTTAGAATTTCCGCTTGGTTTTGAGTTCCCTCAACCGTAAATTCCCCTCGTTGAAGGAAGTGGTATTGGGAGACACCACTACATGCAAATTAGCGCAGTGAACGTAACGAACGTGCTAACCTACGTCACATGTTGACAATTCTACCGGAGGAAAAATGCAGGCGGAACAGCAGTTTGTTTTTCTCCGTCAACGCCGGTTTTTCTCCGTCCTTGTAAACGCTATATCACGCTAGCTAGGGGCCGTTTGCCGGGTGCTTCGAGAGCGTTTGCCTGTCGTGCAGCTCTGCGCGGCGGGTGCGCTCTCTCGGGGCGCTCGGCAGGTAGCCGCTCGCTAGCTAGTTAGCTAGCTGCTTGCATAAATCGTCACTTATTTTGTGACGTTATTGTTCAAAGCTCAGCGGTCCTTTGGATGTATATCAAACCCACGTATTCCAACACAATTTGACATTGTAATCGATTATTTGCGAAATTCAGCAGCAGCAGCTTCAGCAGCTTCTTCTTCTTCAGCAGCAGCTTTAAACAATGTCACGTCGCCTCAAACCTGGACCGTATCTCTTCATGACTTCATGTTTTCCCCCAGAGGAAAACACCGACTTACACACGGCGACGTCCAGAAATAACTGATAAAAAATGTGAGTAAGGACAGTGTGTGTGTGTGTGTGTGTGTGTGTGTGTGTGTGTGTGTGTGTGTGTGTGTGTGTGTGTGCAGGCCGTGGCCTCACCGCTGAAGCCTCTGTGGTTATCTGAGAACGACACCTCCGGCTGCTGCTGCTGAGTCTCTGGATGTTGTAGTAAAGCTTTAACCCGAGCCGTGACTCGCTTCACTTGCTGTGTGGGATTACGCTCATTATCTATTCTGCCGGCATAACACACACACGCACGCGCACGCGCACGCGCACACACACACGCACACACACACACACACACACACACACACACACACACACACACACACACACACACACACACACACACACACACACACACACACACACACACACACACACACACACACACACACACACACACACACACACACACACACACACACACACACACACACACACACACACACACAGGCGTGAACTCTGTCAAACTGACAGTCAGAGTTAAATCTCAGCCTAAGAGTCTGTGATTCAACATAAACTAAATCAAATGTGATCTGTCCTTCACAATAAAAGCTTCACGACAAGCTGGAGCCGAGAATCAACGCCAAGACAAGTTCATAAAAATGATTTTAGAGATGCAACAATCAATTCGTACATGAATTATTACAGATTATAGATGAATTCACTACTGTTTGTGAATTAAAATCAAGTTTCTGTGATTTTGCAGCTTCTTAAATGTGAATATTTCCTGGTTTCTTCGCTGCATAAAAACAAAGCAATCATTAAACTGAATCATTTTTTGACAA
This sequence comes from Microchirus variegatus, assembly GCF_963457635.1. Taxonomy (NCBI): domain Eukaryota; kingdom Metazoa; phylum Chordata; class Actinopteri; order Pleuronectiformes; family Soleidae; genus Microchirus; species Microchirus variegatus. The sequence continues at coordinate 2,060,195 of NC_139804.1, forward strand.
AAACAGGTCATCATTTACAGGTTTTTGGGACATTTTCTGACATTTTATGGACTAAATAACTCATCAATTATAAAAAATAATCCTTAATTTCAGACCTAAATGTGATTTCATGATAGTTTGAAGCAACAGATCTTCATGAAAGTGAATCAGTTTGTTTGAATAAATCAGTGTGTGTGTGTTTGCTTTTTAAATTATCAAATTATAGCAGTTGTTATGATCTTTTTGCCCAAAAACCATCTGTGTTTTCTGAAATCTCACAAACACAAACTCATTCACAGGTATTCAGACAGGAGGCTCCGCCCACTTATGAAACAATCGCAGTAATATTGTGAATTTAAATCACTTTAATGAGGATAAATGTGACATTTTTACATAGACCCTCCAATGATTCACTCTAGTTGGGATTTTTTTGTTATATGAGGCAAAGAAACCGGAAAATATTTACATTTAACATGCTGAAAAATCAAAGACGTCCTTAAATCTGTGTGACCAACAGCGTATGGACCAAAGGAAATGGATTAAGCGAAGAGAATAATCTCCAAATGACTGGATTATGACGACACACAGAGGACTTTGTGATAATTATGATAACGAGAGAAAAACCAGACTTTTAAAGCAGAGCATTAAGAGCATTCAATTTCACACTTTTATAAAGAGACTGAGGAGATGAAATAGAGAAATACTTCCTTTGAACACACACACACACACTCTGACACACACACACACACACACAGGCTGAGACTCGTGGTGTGTGTTGTTTCCAACCACAGAGGATTATTTCGAGGTCAAATGTCTGCAGGAGTAAAAACACTCAGCCTCAGTTACGCTGTGTTACGACTCGTAGTAAAATAATCTATAGACGAGGAGACGACGCACTGTTTATCACCAGATACTGTCTGTGATTTTATCATGAAAATCATCTCACTGTCACTGTATTGTATATATATATATATATATATATATATATACATACATACATATACAAACATATATATATATACACACACATATACATACATACATATATATATATACATACATATACATACAAACATATATATATATACACACACATATACATACATACATATATATATATATACATACATATATATACATACATATATATATATATATATATATACATACACATATACATACATATATATATATATACACACACATATACATACATATATATACATACATATACATACATACATACATATACATACATACATATATATACACACATATACATACATTGTATATATATACACACACATATATACATATATATATATACACACACATATATATATACACATACACATATATATATACACAGATACACATATACACAGATACACATATACATATATATATATATACATATATACATACATACACATACATATATGTATATACATATATACACATATACATATAAATATATATTGTCAACGGTGTTTAACAACGTCAACGTTAACGCGTTTCCATGACGACTGACGGGGAAAAGACGCGCGTGACGTCATGTTTACGTGACACACGATTGTTAAAATGAGTCTCTAAAGTAACGCTAACCTTTAAAAACAGATACGCACACATACGCAGTAACACAGGTACGCTGGTTATTTGTAGCGCTGCTCTTTTCCTTTAATAAACAGACCGCTCCAGTTCCACTGTAGGCTAACGCTAACGGCGCTCAAAGGAGCTAACGGCGCTAACGGAGCTAACTGGTAAACGGTGCATGGACTGCGGTGTCGCGGCACGTAAACATGACAGCATCCCAAAGGGTTCCTGGTGGAACCTTTATCAAAAAGGTAAAAAGGGTTCTCTGAATCAAAATGGTGCGAACAAATGGTTCCAGGTAGAACCTCAGCCCTTGTAGAAGAACTCTTTTGGAACCCTTATTTCTAAGAGTGTACGAGGACAAGCCGAAGAACTTAATATGGTTCAACTTAGCGCTTTCATTTCTAAGAGTGAAGGTTTGAAGTTTCCAGAGCACAGTGAGGAAACTGTCTCTATCACAGGAGCAGAACATCTATCTCTTTTCATAATTCATAATTAGTAACAGCAGTCACACCACAGAGTGAGGACACATCGAATGAGTTTGACTGAAAAATGGACAGAGAAAAACCATCTTTCGTCACAGTTTTGATGTCTATATGGTTATAAACAACACCTCCTGTTCTTATTTCAGAGTAAAAGCCCTAAAAACATCTACAAATGCACTCTTTTCTCGTTTCCAACAAAGCAGAAAATGTTGATCAAAACAAAAATACTCACATCTAAGAAGCTGAAAATTCCCAAAACTGAGTCTTAAGACATGATATGACTCATGTTTCATTTTTATTTATGTTTAAATGATCTAAACATGTTTGAATGTCAGTGGATTTATTAATAGTCGAACACAAGCTGCGAGTTAGTAAAGGAGTTCCTCAAGGATCCAGTTTCAGGCCGCTTTTATTTACAATTTTTATGAATTACTAAGCTATAGATTTCAGTAACTTTATAATATATACATATATATATATGTATATGTATTGAATTTATTGAAAAAAACATGTGTGCAGTAGACTTGAGATTATACGAACATTTTTCCCGCCACAATTCTCCTTAACCAAAATATTTGCGATTAACGATATTATCGCGATGACTGAAAAACAACAAAAACAGACCAGAAACATTGCAGATAGACACATTTTTTGGTGAAAAATGTATAATTAAATAAGATTATAATAAGTCACGATAAAAGATGAAGCTCCCCCTAGTGGCAAATATCCAAAAAAGTAGTGCTGGGCACTTTAACGCATTAACGTCGCTTATCGGGGTCAATGTTAAAATGCGTCTCTAAAGTATCGCTGCTCTTTTCGTTTAATAAACAGAGCGCTCCAGTTCCACTGTAGGCGCGCTAATGGCGCTAAAGGAGCTAACGGAGCTAACTGGTAAACGGTGCCTGGACTCTTGTACCGAGACACGTAAACATGAGGTCACGGCATGCGTTAATGTTGACGCAGTTAACGTGCCCAGTACTAAAAAAAAAGTTACAAGGACTGTATGTTGGTGAAAAGTCAAACATTAACGTTCTTCTCCGTTGACGATAATCACAATAATCGAAATTCTTCACTGTTTTAACTTTGTGTCGGTGGTTTATCATCACTATGAGCGATATTAACAAATATTGTCCAATAACCAGTGCAGTCTTTAAAGAGCAGAGTTCTTAAAGTGTCATTTTCATATATAAACACGATGTCAGACACACACACGCACACACACAGGCGTCCTCAGACACTGGTTGATTACAGTGGATTATAGAGACGTGGTTTTAGCTCAGAGTCGTCCGTCTTCATCTCCGAGTGTCTCTTAAAGACTCTGCATCCGTGTCCGCGGAGCTCGTTCCTTCGCTAACACCCAAACACGCTTAACTACCACTTAGCGAGCACTTTGACTGCTCTACGTGATCCGAGGCGACACTTTATGAGATTCCCCGCTGGATGAAAGCTTCTGCTAAACCACTGAATGTGAAATGTAAATTAGACGAATGATTTGGGAGGAAGATTTGTGCTGTTGTTGTTTTTAAATAAAAACTATTTGTCTCATTTCAGCTTGTTCTGCTGCTTAAACGTTAATATTTCCTCGGTGGTTTTGTTGCTTCAGTAAAGTGAATATTTGGTTCTATATCACAATATATCACATTATAATGTTCTTTAATAAGAATAAAACAAAGATTCCACAGGTACTCAAACTCAAAAACTAACAAAACAACTATTGAGTCTGTGTGAGGGTGATAATATGAGCTTAATATTATATCACAAAATTCCATCATGATAGATATTCCACAGAATTTCAAAATAAAAGTGCCTGTGCTGATGTGGAATGTATCACCTCACAATAACGATAAAAATTAAACTATTACTAAAAATATATATGGAGAAATTACTCAATATTAAGTCTAATTTTCAGTATTGGCCAATTATTATTAATGAATTCACAAATATTAAAAATGACACATTTTTGTTATCAGAAACTTCAAAAACTTTATTTTCTTCATCGAAAAGTACATTTATTTTTATGTTTTCGTGACCCATTTCATGTCAATATTTAGTTTATAATTTACTTTTTTATGTCATTAAACAGTTATATTTTATCACTTGGAGTTAAAAAAACAAAAAAACGTTATAACCTTTGAGATACACACGTGAACTTGTTCAATGGGAATAAACCATGCTATTTGAACTGCCGCCAAAGTCCATAATCTGGATTAGATCAGGATGAAACTTAATCTGGTGGTAGAGTGTCTGATCCTTCCTACACAAACCAAATTCTGTTCAAATCCGATAAGTTTTGACAGAGATGTGTAAAAAAAAGTATTGTTTAGCTTTACCCATTGATAAAAAATAGGGATTATTTGAACGTGATCATGATAGTGATGTCATCAGTGATCAGATTATTACCAAAATTTAATGGGAACATTTGTAGACGATCGCCAACACATGTCGGAAAAATCTGATTGATCCGTGAAAAAAACTATAGACAGGTTGTTGCTAACTGTAACAGAAGGACAAAGTTTCAAAATAAAACCAACACCGGTGACGTGAATAATGAATGGAGAAACTAGACAGATTAAAGGGAGGTAGGATATCAGATTATAGGAGGTTTGGGAGCGTAAATACAACACATTTGGGAGCGTAAAGACAACAAGTTTGGGAGCGTAAAGACAGCAAGTTTGGGAGCGTAAAGACAGCAAGTTTGGGAGCGTAAAGACAGCAAGTTTGGGAGCGTAAAGACAGCAAGTTTGGGAGCGTAAAGACAGCAAGTTTGGGAGCATAAAGACAACAAGTTTGGGAGCATAAAGACAGCAAGTTAGGAGCGTAGAGACAACAAGTTTGGGAGCATAAAGACAACAAATTTGGGAACGTAAAGACAACAAGTTTGGGAGCATAAAGACAACAAGTTTGGGAACGTAAAGACAACAAGTTTGGGAGCATAAAGACAAGTTTGGAAGTGTAAAGAACAAGTTTAGGAGTGTAAAGAACAAGTTTGGGAGTGTAAAGAACACAAGGTAAATAATGAGAATGGAGAAACTGGACAGATTAAAGGGACATAGGATATCAGATTATAGGAGGTCGTATTGGTTAAAGCTCTCGTCGCGATTCTGCAGCTCACAGCCAAGACCATTTAGCGTTTTTAATACTCACTCATTCTTTCACAGTGGTTTTTCTTCACTGTTTAACTCAGAACAAACGCAGCCATTCAAAGAGAGTGTTTAAAAGTGACATTACACACCCACAGAGACACACACACACACACACACAGAGAGAGAGAGACTATTCACTTCTTATTAGTTTTAAGGAACAAGTGAGTATTTGCTTGCCGCTCATGTCTCTCATCCACAGTTAGACTCACTTCGACTAGTTGCCATGGAAACCTGTTTCCCATCTCCCCACATTCTGACATCACTGCTCCCTCTCCCCCCCCCCCTCCCCTCTCTGTGTGTCTCATGCTGCTCTGTGATTGGCTCTCAGGGTGCAGCCTTAGAGGACAGACCGTTAACATTGATGAGGTTTTTTATTTTTCAAAAAGTTGTCGTCTCTTATTATCCGGATGTTTTGGAATTCACTCGGCAGAAACAAACGCCTGAAATAACTCCACACGTCTTGTGTCTTTGCACCTTTTTAACGTTTATTTTACAGGGAAAAAACTAAAATTCAATAGATAATTGTGATAAATATTTAAATATATCCAGTCCTTGTGTATCAGGCTACAACTAACAATATATTTTTAATCCTTGTTTAATCTGTTGATTCTTTTTGCTTGATTATTAATTTAGTTTCAACCAGAAAATATTCAGATTTAAGAAGATGAAAAATTTGAGAAACTTGTTTAATTCTTGGAAAAAAATGTTGGATTTTCAGAAGACTTGACGATTAATTTAGCAAAATTGTTCGCGTAAATTCACGATATTATTCCGCTGAGTGAAAAAACAAGTATTATTGAACCTAAACAGGCCGGAAACATGACGTTTATGTGAAAAATAATGAGCATAAAAAGTCACAAGGACAGATCTGGCTCCCTCTTGTGGCATATAAGGGGAAAAAAACGGACTGTTTGTTGGCGAGCTTGAAGTTAAGATTTTCAAAGTAGTCCAGTTACTCGTTTAAAATATCATCAAAATCATAAAAGAGTTGACGACTAATTTAGCAAATTTGTTCGCGGTAATTCACGATATTATTGCGATGAGTGAAAAAACAAGTATTATTGAACTTAAACAGGCCGGAAACATCGCGTTTTTGTGAAAAATAATGAAAGGTCACAAGGAAAGATGTGGCTCCCCCTTGTGGCATATAAGGGAAAAAAAGGACTGTATGTTGGCGAGCTAGAAGTTAAGATTTTAAAAATAGTCCAGTATTTAATTACTTGTTTAAAATATCAATACAATCCTAGGTTTAATGAGCAAATTCAAGCCTAAAGTCATTATCACGTGTTCTATTTGTAGTCGGAAAGTCGGATTTTCCCAGTTGAGGTTGTATTTCTAGCTCGGAAATTCAGAAACAACCTCAGAAACCCCGGCTACGCCCGGAGTCACGCGTAACACGCAGCGTTTCCGCCTCACTTGTTTCACCGTTCATCAGTCGACGAATAAATCTGTCGTCTTCATCTTTTGCCACCTTTAAACGTGCTAAATATAGATGTTTCCTCGGCTGCTGAAGGTGGTTTTCCTGCTGGGACCAGGTGGTCGTGGTCACCTGCCAAGAGCTTAGCGCTCACAGAACAAGAGGTTGTGATTAATATTCATCTCGATCAATGAGAGCAGGATTAGTACGTGAGTTTTTCTTTGGCCGATATTGATTTTTTTAGGCTTTTTTTGGCCCCGTATATCGAGTCGGTTCTCTTTTTTACCTCCGACAAGAGAAATTATTTTAACGATTATCGAACACTAATGATCTGTCTCTAATCTACGTTATATCAACACTGCAGAACAAAAATATAAACGGCTAACAGTCTGTATTTCCTGTCACACGTTGTTTAAACCCACTCACCCGCTGCCATCGGCACAGCTGTCAGGGACAACCTGAGGTTAAGTGTTTTGCCCAGAACATGTGTAGACTAATGGGGCTGGGAATTGAACCTTTGACCTTCCAGTTGACAGACGACTCGCTCCACCACTCAACCACCATTGCCCCTTGTGGAACTTGCAGCAACTGGCCGAATAATAAATAATTCAGTGACTTGAAGATAATAATAATAGTTGCCCTTGTTTTTGTTTTATCTTACATAAGAATAACCGGAATATCTGTGTATCTTCAAATTCTCTTTGGTCTGTTACTGTCGGGAAGCTGAGGGTGACTTTTCACTCGACTTCATAATTCAATCTGACTCGATCCGAAAGGTCAACGTGTAACAGTAAAAACACGGCAGACGTCACATTCTCCAGTTTAAAGAGGAACTTCGAAAGTCTGCTCGCGTTTTTTCGCCTCCGTGTGTCTCGACGGAGCTCCCACTGCAGTTCATACGGAGTAGATATTTTTTACAACACCACCGTAAACATTCATCCACTCATTGTCTACCTCTTTATTTTCACTGTTGTGAAAACTCACCGCAATAACTGTAAATATCTAAGGTTTGTCAGATTCTCTTTGAGATAATTACAAACAAGTTTGAGAGCGTAAAGACAACAAGTTTGGGAGCGTAAAGAACAACTTTGGGAGCGTAAAGAACAACTTTGGGAGCGTAAAGAACAACTTTGGGAGCGTAAAGAACAACTTTGGGAGAGCAAAAAGACAACAAGTTTGCGAGCGAAAAGACAATTTTGCGAGCGTAAAGACAACAAGTTCGGAAGCAAAAAGACAGGTTTGGAAGCGAAAAGACAAGTTTGGGAGCGTAAAGACGACAAGTTTGGGAGCGTAAAGACAAGTTTTGGTGCGAAAAGACGAGTTTGGGAGCGAAAAGACAAGTTTGGGAGCGAAAAGACAAGTTTGCGAGCGAAAAGACAAGTTTGCCAGCGTAAAGACAAAAAGTTTGGGAGCGAAAAGACAACAAGTTTGGGAGCATAAAGACAACAAGTTTGGGAGCATAAATAACAAGTTTGGGAGCGTAAAGACAACAAGTTTGGGAGCATAAAGACAACAAGTTTGGGAGCGAAAAGACAACAAGTTTGGGAGCGTAAAGACAACAAGTTTGGGAGCATAAATAACAACTTTGGGAGCATAAAGACAACAAGTTTGGGAGCGTAAAGACAACAAGTTTGGGAGCATAAATAACAAGTTTGGGAGCGAAAAGACAAGTTTGGGAGCGAAAAGACCACAAGTTTGGGAGCGAAAAGACAACAAGTTTGGGAGCGTAAAGACAACAAGTTTGGGAGCATAAATAACAAGTTTGGGAGCGAAAAGACAAGTTTGGGAGCGAAAAGACAAGTTTGGGAGCGAAAAGACAACAAGTTTGGGAGCGAAAAGACCACAAGTTTGGGAGCGAAAAGACAACAAGTTTGGGAGCGAAAAGACAACAAGTTTGGGAGCGAAAAAGACCACAAGTTTGGGAGCGAAAAGACCACAAGTTTGGGAGCGAAAAGACAAAAAGTTTGGGAGCGAAAAGACAACAAATTTGGGAGCATAAAGAACAAGTTTATCAAGTCTATCACTTCCTCAATCTTATAGACGGTAGCGTGTGTGTGATTGTGTAGTTTTGTGAAACAATGTGAGACGTCCTCATGGCTCTGATCTTTCAAGGCTGGTTTTCCACTAACAGACAGTAGGGGGCAGTGGAGACAGCGCCCCTATCTTCCCAAAACAAGACACTTAACCATGACAATGACGCTGAAGCTGTTAAATTAGGGAAAAAATCCTGCATCGTTCCACTTTAAGAAGCCGAGTAGAACAAATGTGTTTCTTTTATCTTAAACTCCATCATCAAACTAATGATTACTATTCTATTTTCCGTCAGGCCCAATATTTCTCACACTTCAGCGACAACTTACAAATTAATCAGCGGCTGTTTAACTGCTGAAATCAGCAATTAAAAGAAATGACAGCACAAAGAACGTCGGCGGCGGCTACGCACGGCAACTGTGTCGAGTTCAGGAGGAAACACAGTCGCTCTGTGTAGAATAACTGTCATCTTATCTTGGGAGATTTGTCACATTCAGAGACTTTAATTGTGGTTCTTCTCCCCGAGGGCGAACACCGAGTCGGCGTTGTGTTCGCAGACGTTTTGGGTTCGACTGTAAATTATTCCTTAAATAACATCACAACACAAAATGGAGGTAGAAATGTGTGTGTGTGTGTGTGTGTGTGTGTGTGTGAGCAGCATCACTCTTACTCTATTAGTGGAAGATAAGCTGCGTCTCAATGAGCGTCGCTGCACTCCACTTCAGCGCGACCAAATTCACCCTCGTTCAGGCAATTTAACGCAAGTGCACTTCAGCATCTGCCTCGGCTGCGACAAAAAAAGCCAAGGGAGGGCGGAGAGACGAGCGTCTGCGGCCCATCATGCCCTGCTGCGTGACCCTATAATGAGTCGCTATTTAGTCGGCGGGAAAACGAGGCCAAAGAAGAAGAAGAAGAAAGATGCAGACGACTAAAACACAGGCTTGTGCAGCAAAAGATAACAGGACGGAGATTTAATTGTTGGACATTAAATGATTCACGCAATTAACGTGGACACAAACGCGGAATAATCCGGGAAAGGAAATAAGTGGGTAACTCTGAAAAATAATAATTATGCCACAAAAGGAAGCTAGGGCTACAAAATGTAGGTCAAATAATATTATAGGTAATTTTTTGGGGCTTATTTCGTCCTTTATTGGACAAAAGACCACAAGTGGAATCTAGGGTCGCAAAGGGGCGGAAAAGTAAACTTCTAAAAACTTTCCATTGGAAACATGGTAATTGGGAGTGTAAAGTCAACAAGTTTGGGAGCGAAAAGACAACAAATTTGGGAGCGTAGAGACAACAAGTTTGGGAGTTTAAATAACAAGTTTGGCAGTGTAAAGTCAACAAGCTTGGGAGCAAAAAGACAACAAATTTGGGAGCGAAGAGAACAAGTTTGGGAGCTAAAAGACAACAAGATTGGGAGCAAAAAGAGAACAAATATAGGACCGAAAGACAACAAGTTTGGGAGCGTAAAAACAACAAATTTGGGAGCAAAAACAACAAATTTGGGTGCGTAAAGACAACAAATTTGGGAGCGAAAAGACAACAAATTTGGGAGCAAAAAGACAACAAGTTTGGAAGCGAAAAGACAACAAATTTGGGAGCAAAAAGAACAAGTTTGGGAGCGAAAAGACAACAAATTTGGGAATGGAAACAACAAGTTTGGCAGTGTAAAGTCAACAAGCTTGGGAGCAAAAAGACAACAAATTTGGGAGCGAAAAGAACAAGTTTGGGAGCGAAAAGACAACAAGATTGAGAGCACAAAAGCAACAAATTTGGGAGCGAAAAACAACAAATTTGGGTGCGCAAAGTCAACAAATTTGGGAGCGAAAAGACAACAAGATTGAGAGCACAAAAGCAACAAATTTGGGAGCGAAAAACAACAAATTTGGGTGCGTAAAGTCAACAAATTTGGGAGCGAAAAGACAACAAATTTGGGAGCAAAAAGAACAAGTTTGGGAGCGAAAAGACAACAAATTTGGGAATGGAAACAACAAGTTTGGCAGTGTAAAGTCAACAAGCTTGGGAGCAAAAAGACAAGATTGAGAGCGAAAAAAACAAGTTTGGGAGTGAAAAGACAACAAGTTTGGGAGTGTAAAAAACAAAAAGTTTGGGAGCGAAAAGACAACAAGTTTGGGAGTGTAACGACAACAAGATTGAGAGCGAAAAAAAATAGTTTGGGAGCGAAAAGACAACAAGTTCGGGAGCGAAAAGACAACAAGGAAATAGGTGGGTAACGCTGAAAAATAACAATTATGCCACTGTAAGCTAAGGCTACAAAATGTAGGTCAAATAATCTCAAGGGTAATTCTTTTTTTTGGGGTGGGGGGGGGGCTTTTTTCATCCTTTATTGTATTATTGGGTCGGAAAGGGGCGGAAAATTTCCAGAAAATCTCTAAAAACTTTCCATTGGAAACATGGTAATTGATGAGACTTCACTGGAAACTGTGTGATATACAAACATAAAGATGTTTGCTTCGTCATGGGCCAGAGTTTCCACGGGTCCTCAAAACATCAAACAATAAAGTGAGCGTGAGTGAGGACGGAGACAGAGACCAGTCTGTCCTCATGTCTGAAAAAAGGACTCGCATAAATCAGCGAAACGGAGAATTATTCAGTGTGTGTGTGTGTGTGTGTGTGTGTGTCCATGAACAGTGAGTGAACATCTCTGAAAACACAATGAATCACCACCGTCGCTCACATTCTTGATTAATCACTTACTGCGGTTCTTCTCTGTTTGTGCTTCGGTGCTATTATCCGCCAAAAGAAAGTAGCAGTGGCGGAAAGTATTCGTTTTATATGACGTTGCAATATCGCAATAACAACATTTGTGACAATATTTGACATACATTCATCAGTGCTGGTGGTTAACGGTGGTTAACGGCGTCAACGTTAGGGCACGATAATGCACGATGCGTTTCCAAGACGACTGACGACAAAAAGACGTCATGTTTACATGCCGCGGCACCGTTTACCAGTTAGCTGCTTTAGCACCTTTAGCACCGTTGGCACGCCTACAGTGGAACTGGAGCGGTCTGTTTATTAAAGGAAAAGAGCATCGCTACAAATAACCAGCGTGCCTCTGTTTTTAAAGTTTAGCGTTACTTTAGAGACTCATAGAGAGCATTTTTAAGATTTCCACTCTGGAGGGTGGGTTCAATTTTTTTGCATTTTTAAAGCCCCAAAAACTAGTTTTTCCAAAATAAAAGCGTTTGAAATAGCTGGAATGTTTACATTTGCTAAAATATCGACATCCCCAAAGAGGCTTTGCTTCAGCTATCGAATATTTTTGTAATCGAGTATTCGACCAATTATTTTTTGATTAATCGAGGACACACAATGCAAAATTTTAATTATTTTATTTATTTAATTTTTTTATTTCTTTACAGGTGCATTATGTAATAAATCTAAATCAACTGGCCATAAAATCCTCCTAATATGTCACAGAGACTCAATTTTCATTTAAAAAAAATCTTTTGCAGACTGCAAATCGTGTTTATGTTTTGAAATCATGTTTTGGCGTCATGTGGCGCCACCTACCACCGTCTACCAATCATTGCAGTCAGTAGAGTCTCAGCTGCCGAGCAACCACGGGTTGCCAGTTACGTCAGAAAACTTAACCTAAAAGACCTCGGTGTTTTGAATTTGAATGTAGTAACTGTTTTTGGCCACATTCTTACATATGGTGCCTTTAAATCCGAATCTCTAGAATAGTCAATTACAAAACGATTCGATAGCTGCAGCCCTAGTAAACTACATTAAATCGGGTAACATCAATGTTAGCGACGTTAGCATGTGCCAGAAGTCTTGTTTACGGTGGTTCCACTGCACCTTGTTAGCTTCTCGTTTTAAAGGGGCGTTTTTAAAGCTCCCAAAAAACGCCGTAGCCGTCTAAACGAAAGGTATGAAAAAGACAACGTGCGAGTTTGAGACATCCGGTCTGAAGCTAAGTCAGAATAAGCGCAACATAAATATTGACTGTTTATTTGCTGATAATTAATTAGTGATCTTTTCTCTGGTAGAGACAGAGAGAGACACTGTGGCGGAGCAGAATATAATAAACAGCAGTGCTGTGAAAACTGGGCAGAATTTCATGCATCTGTAATTATTAGTGTAAGAACAAAGAGGCGAATGAGGGAGACGAGGGACGTTGAGGGGAGGGGAAGGGAAGGACGAGCCACAATGACCACTCAGCGACAAGCTGCCTGGGACTACACAGAACCGCCAAGCCTGGCACCGGCACACAGCGCTCTCTGTGCGTCCATTCAGAGGACAGACAAGCTGGGACGAGCAGCCCCGGTTAATCCCCGACTGTGACTCCAGCAGGAAGACGATCAATGGGAGGGAATGCACCATTTCAGACAGAGCCAGGGGCAGAGCAGCACTTGAGCACTCATTATGTTGTGTAGGATGACGGTGTGTGTGTGTGGAAGTCATCTATGAACGGACGGAGACGATGCAGACGCATATCATAGATTAGGGCAGAACACACACACACACACACACAGAGTAATTGGATTAGTAAACTGTAATGAAAACAAGAAAGTGCTACGAGAGCGTCAAGGTTACAGAGCTGACGGAGATAACTGTGTTAACAAAAAGAGCATCTTCTGATGAAGAAGAAGGAGGAGGAGGAAGTGTTATTTTCCCTGACTCAGTGGCCCGGGAACAGTTGGCTGCAGACGAACAGTTGGACGTCAATCCCGCGCTAATGTGCAAACTCGCTAGCAACCGGCCAAGAATCACTCACGCCACAGAGAACGTGTCAGTCAGAAAACAAACAAGGGTCACGCAGCACAACAGCCAAACTCATGATGATGATGATGATGATGATGATGAAGCATCAGCTGCTCTTCTCCTGTCCACAGATTATGTCCCTGCTGACCACCGTACTCTCTCTGTGAGCTCAGCCGTGGACGCGGCACATCAGACGAGGCTTCAGATTAACTCGTGCGGGAACAATGAAAATGAAATTTTTTGTAATCAAGTATGCAACCAATTATTTTTTGAATAATCGAGGACGCAAACTGCAAAATTATTATTATTAATTTATTTTGTACTCAACTAATCCAGGAATAATCTGTAGAATACTCGATTACAAAAAGATTCCATAGCTGCAGCCCTAGTAAGCAACATTAAATCAGCTAACGTCAATGTAAGCAACGTTAGCGTGTGCCAGAAGTCTTGTTTAAAGTGGTTCCACTGCAAACAATGTTAGCTTCTCGTTTAAAGGTGCATTATGTAATAAATCTAAATCAACTGGCCATAAAATCCTCCTATATACGCAAAATTATTATTTGAATTTTTTTGATTACTCAATTAATCGAGGAATAATCTGTAGAATACTCGATTACAAAAAGATTCGATAGCTGCAGCCCTAGTAAGCTACATTAAATCAGCTAACGTCAATGTTAGCAACATTAGCGTGTGCCAGAAGTCTTGTTTAAAGTGGTTCCACTGCACCTTATTAGCTTCTCGTTTAAAGGTGCATTATGTAATAAATCTAAAGCAACTGGCCATAAAATCCTCCTAATATGTCACAGAGACTCAGGAATAATGTTCATATAACAAACTGAACTCACCAACAACAACAGTACAGACAAAATATTAGCATTAAATAAAATCTTTTACAGACCGCAAATCATGTTTTGGCGTGATGTGGCGCCACCTACCGCCGTCTACCAATCATTGCAGTCAGTAGAGTCTCAGCTGACCGAGCAACCACGGGTTGCCAGTTACGTCTGAGCTACAATGGCGGAGAAAACGAAACCTAAAAGTCCTAAAAGTATTTTGAATTTGAGTGTAGTAACCGTTTTTGGCCACATTCTTACATATGGCGCCTTTAGGCGTGAAATGGTCCCACACTTGGCACATTTTCGGCCTTTTACGGACTGTTTCACTCTCTGTGTTCCGTGTGGAACAACGATCCCTGCGCTTACTTCCTATCTTGCGCAGAATTAAATGAATATTCGAGTAATCGTTGCAGCCCCAGATCCGACGGTGGCGCGAGGACATTACCATCTTCCAGGTGAACTAATCCCCAGGTGATGTGGGATTAGTTTTACATAAGTACAGTAATGTCATTTTACCACAGAAAGGCCAATTAGAAGGGGATAAGAAATCAGTAAATCTAACAGAAAGGGGGAGGGGCTAATCGTTTTTTTACGCACCGCCACCGTTAGCTAACGTGGTTTTGGTTCAGAATGCGTATGTCGTAACAACAGAGGTTTGGTTTATTTTGTGAAATAATCTTTTGGATTAACATTAAAAAAATTCATGAGAGATTAATTTACATTTTAAGTCGTTAAACTGTATTTTTAGCCAAGGTCAGAAATTGGTGCAGTTAATCCGATGAATCAGTCGAAATCATTGAATTCTAGTCACTTTCCTGTTCATAATCTGATTTTTTGTTTGACTAATCCAGACAGGATTAGAGAAGAACATAGTTGGTAAGATTATAACTTTTTGTCAATGTTGACATAGGCAGGAACTGCGTGTAGAAGTTAAAAACAAGAAAATAACTACTTGCTTCTGCAAATGTTAACATCGGGCAAAACGTGCCATTTTTTTATATTCTGCACTTTAATCTGCAATTTGTGTCCTCAAAATCAAATCTAAGATTAAATATTAAATACAATGTTATTGCACTTTCAAGTACATTTCTGATTCACTGAACAATAATCAGTGAATGCAGATCATGAAAAATAAGCCCAGTTAATCAGATTAACCGGTGCAACTCGGAGACACAAAGCAGAGTGAGCTTCTCTAACCCTGTTTCAAACATCAGTGTGTGCAGTGTGGTTAAAGGTTACACTGAAGCCAGCGAAGGTAAATCTCTTCACTGTCACTGACCATTAAAAGGTAAAAAAAAATCCTCTGTGGTTCTTTGAGTCGATGCTCGCTTTCAGCCTCCAGACCGACGACGTTCAATCATTTAGCACTTTTCAGACGTCGTGAGACAACAAACTGTATCTGCCCGAGACGTCCGATGACTCATGAACAACCTGCTCGTACATCTGCTCAGGAAATCTGGACGTGTTTACCGATCGTCAGGTGTTAGTTTCTGCAAAATACCTCTTCAGACTCTGCACACAGAGGAAACTGAAGGACATGTCCATTATTTTATTTGTTTATCGTTTAGTTGTTTGGTCCAAAAAAAGGTCAGAAAACTCAGATCGGTGTTTCCAAAACCTCCCAAAATGATTCAGTTTTAATGTTTTCTTTGTTATTTGGAGCAAAGAAAGCAGAAAATATTCACATTTAATTAGATGAAAAATCTAATAAATAGATTGAACTTTATCGCTATATGGCTCTATTTGTCTGGGTAGAACATCATTATCGTCATTTCCAAATTTCTACAAACACCTATCGACATTTATCAACATTTTCTGTCATTTCAGGTCAGATTGAACAAGTTATCGATCGAGAAATTTGCCACGATTCACTTGTGTGATAATATCGGATATTGTGCCATTACTACTACTAGGAGGAGAAAGAGGAGGAAGTGGAGAAGGAAGAGGAGGAGAAAGTAGAGGAGGAGGAAGTGGAGGAGGACATGAGGAGGAAGTGAAGGACAAAAGTGGAGGAGGGAGTGGAGGAAGAAGAGGAGGGAGTGGAGGAGAAAGAAAAAGGAAGTGGAGGAGAAAGGCGAGGGAGTGGAGGAGGAAGAGGAGGAGGAAGCGGAGGAGAAAGTGGAGGAAGACGAGGAAGAGGAAGTGGAGGAGGACGTGAGGAGGAAGTGAAGGACAAAAGTGGAGGAGGAAGTGGAGGAGAAAGGGGAGGAGGAAGCGGAGGAAGTGAAGGACAAAAGTGGAGGAGGAAGAGGAGGAGGAAGCGGAGGAGAAAGAGGAGAAGAAAGTGGAGGAAAAAGAGGAGGAGAAAGAGGAGAAGAAAGTGGAGGAAGAAGAGGAGGAGGAAGTGGAGGAGGACAAAAGTGGAGGAAGTGAAGGACAAAAGTGGAGGAGGAAGAGGAGGAGAAAGGGGAGGAGGAAGCGGAGGAGAAAGTGGAGGAAGAAGAGGAGGAGGAAGTGGAGGAAGTGAAGGACAAAAGTGGAGGAGGAAGTGGAGGAGAAAGCGGAGGAGAAAGAGGAGAAGAAAGTGGAGGAAGAAGAGGAGGAGAAAGAGGAGAAGAAAGTGGAGGAAGAAGAGGAGGAGGAAGTGGAGGAAGACAAAAGTGGAGGAAGTGAAGGACAAAAGTGGAGGAGGAAGAGGAGGAGAAAGGGGAGGAGGAAGCAGAGGAGAAAGTGGAGGAAGAAGAGGAGGAGGAAGTGGAGGAAGTGAAGGACAAAAGTGGAGGAGGAAGTGGAGGAGAAAGCGGAGGAGAAAGAGGAGAAGAAAGTGGAGGAAGAAGAGGAGGAGAAAGAGGAGAAGAAAGTGGAGGAAGAAGAGGAGGAGGAAGTGGAGGAAGACAAAAGTGGAGGAAGTGAAGGACAAAAGTGGAGGAGGAAGAGGAGGAGAAAGGGGAGGAGGAAGCGGAGGAGAAAGTGGAGGAAGAAGAGGAGGAGGAAGTGGAGGAAGTGAAGGACAAAAGTGGAGGAGGAAGTGGAGGAGAAAGCGGAGGAGAAAGAGGAGAAGAAAGTGGAGGAAGAAGAGGAGGAGGAAGTGGAGGAGAAAGCGGAGGAGAAAGAGGAGAAGAAAGTGGAGGAAGAAGAGGAGGAGGAAGTGGAGGAGGACAAAAGTGGAGGAAGTGAAGGACAAAAGTGGAGGAGGAAGAGGAGGAGGAAGTGGAGGGAGTGGAGGAGGATGTGAGGAGGAAGTGAAGGAGAAAGTGGAAGAGGAAGTGGAGGAGGGAAGAGGAGGAAGTGAAGAAGATAGGAGGAGGAAGCGGAGGAGAAAGAGGAGGAAGGGCAAGAGAAAGTGGAGGAGAAAGGTGGTAAGAAAGTGGAGGATAAACTATAGGGGGATGTGGAGGAGAAAGTGGAGGAAGACGAGGAAGTGGAGTAGCAAGAGGAGGAGTAAGTGGGGGAGGAAGGTGAGGAGGAGGAAGTGTATGAGACAGTGTTTCCCCTGTGGTGTTACTGATAGAGCCGTCAGTTCTCTATCAAGGAAAAGCCCAAGGTTGTGTTTGTGCATTCTGTGAGACAGAGTGACTGGGCGTGGTCTGTCTTCACAACACAACAACACAACAACACAACACAGTGTTCACTGAGGGCGACAGATGGTGCAGAGACACCTAATGACACAACATGAGCTTACACACACACACACACACACACACACACACACACACTCTCATACGTAGGCAGCCACACCTTGTCGGCCAATCACGGGCCAGCCTGTAAAAATAGACTCTGGGACAGAGCTCAGCCTCCAGAGAGTCCACTACTCTATTTCTCAGAGCTCAGAGTCTCCAGAGGACGTCAGCAGACGACTACAGCGTCATTAATCTACACTAAAAACCTGCGTTAGTGATGTAGTGCAGAGAATTCATGGCTGCTCATAATAATTCAGGTTATCTGCACGTGAAGTGGACTAAACATGGATTAAAGGGCTCTCTCCGGTGTTTAGAGCATTTATTTGTGCAATATTCCATTCTGCTTGTTTCTTAAATTCCTTTTTCTCCCTTTTCAATTTTTCAAAAGTTCATATTTCTTCATGTATTTTGCCAACAAAAAGCGTCTTAAAACGTGAATAAAAGCCAACGTTTCCTCCTCTGTTTACAGCGTCTGTCGCCGCGAAACGTTCCAACTTCCATTTTTATTGCTTTAAGTATTCAGCGGAAAATCTCATTTCAAAGGTGACATTTAGGAGGTGGAATTTGAATATATAGAACAAGGCGTGATGAGGAGCCGTCACGTTTTTACCAAATTGTGTTCAAATGAATATTTTGTGACGCACTTTTCCACACACACACACAAATGTGACACCATTATTTTTTATGACTCACTCATTAGTCAAGTGATTCATGAAATGCTTGGTTCAATCATTTTTATATAACGTATTAAAATTTATGGAACAACAATTTCCTAATTAACATTTTTTTTACGGTTTCATTATTTAATTATTTAGAATTATATATATATATATATATATATTTAGAATTATATATATATATATACATATATATACATACGTATATATATACATACGTATATATATACATATACATACATATATATATATACATATATATACATACATACATACATATATATATATACATATATATATATATGTATATATATACATATATATATACATATATATATATATGTATATATATACATATATATATATACATACATATGTATATATACATATATATATATATATATATATACATATATATATATATATACATACATACATATGTATATATACATATATATATATATATATGTATATTTAGTCAGTGGACTTCATGTGTTTTCGCATTTAAGATGTTCCTTGAATGCATCTTAAAGCAGTTCCTCTAAGACCAACACCGTGAAGATCAGGCAGAAGCGATGACATTTACCAGGTTCTGTGAATGCATCTCGTTACCATAACAGACAAATAACCCCAGTAGTCCGAGCTCTGCTATTAATATAGTTTATTATTATACATATTATTATTATAATGAGGCTGTTAATGGTTAACTGTTTCGATAATTGATTTATCTGTTTGTTTTTTTGATTTTACTGTTTTCTTTGCTCCAAATAACAAATAAATCATCGTTTGGTTTAGAATGTTCCACAAATAATCCCATAGAATATTCAAATGTGAATTCCTTCGAAGGCCAATCCCTAATTTTAACCCAATCAAAACAAAGACGCAGCCACTGAAACCATGTGAATGCTTCTCAGAGTGTGTGTGTGTGTATGTGGGGGGGGTTACATATTTGTGCATATTTGTAAACTGATGACAGAAACATTAACAGAGCGACCCGAGCTTGCATGTTGTTTAGAGACGCAGGTTTTTGTGCATTTCCTCCGGCTATTTCACAAGCTCATTCTCTCAGAGACGACAGCGCTGTGGGAAAACATCATTGAATAAATATTTCCAGGACCTGAGGCATGAAGCTGCAGCAGCTCCACGAGTCCACCGCACATCCATCTTTAAAAAAAAAAACGTCACAAGTCTCTTTTTTTTTTAGCTCTGAATAAAAAAAAACAAATGAAAATGAGCAGGAAAACACACTGTGAAGAACCCGAGCTCTGAGATTATGTCCTGATTTGGTTATAACTAGTGCTGTGCGCGTTAGCATTAACGGCGTCAACGCGCATTAACGCATGCCGTGTTTTCGTGACGACCGACCGGAAAAAGACGCATTTGACGCCATGTTTACGTGATTCCCGATTGTTATAATAAGTCTCTAAAGTAACGCAGATTTACCATAGAGTCCAGGCACCATATACCAGTTAGCTCCATTAGCGGCGTTAGCTCCTTTAGCGCCGTTAGCAATAATAACTGAATATAACTGTTATCCTCAGAAGAACTCACTCATTGAATGTTTTTTTTGACAATTCTACAGCCATAAAATCTGAATATATCCTGATTATCATGATAAGAGAGTTAAATTATGCTGTTGACAACACATTTTTGCCGATTTATTTCACGCTATTTCAAAGACACAATTCTCCAATATTCTTCTACATTATAGGAGAACTTAGCAGCCCACAACATGACTCAGCTAAAATGCTTTTTACTGATCTTTCTTGACATTTTTAAAGTCTGTGTATCGTGAAACATTGCATGAAATTTTACATGTTTATCTGTCCGATATCGCCGATCAAGTGATTCTGACCAATTTCGCACCAATAAGGATACAGATACTGAGAATCATATCAGCTCATCCCTTATTTAATGGTCTTATATCCTTGCTGAAGGTTGCAACCAAGGATTGTTTTCATAATCCTGTAATCTGTCAAATACTTTCTCAATTAGTAAGTTTGGGTGTTTAAATTTTCTGAAAATGCTGAAAGCTGTCGTTCGCGAACGCCTTGTTTTTTTCCACAAACCAAAAATTATTCAGTTTCAATGATTTTTTTGAAAAGAGAATACAAAAATACGTCTAAATATCAAAGAAAAAAACAAAATACAGCGTCAAAATGTTTAAAATCACCCAATATCACAAACTCCAGTATCTACCAATAGCGATATTAGTCCAATTTTGTTATTTTAGACATTTAATCCTTGGCATGCGTACTTCTCATTACCGTAACTCCTAGACCATTTGCGATATCTAGAAAACTGGCGATCTGATCTGAATAAATAAAAATTTCATACCAATACCGATACTGAGAATTGTATCAGCTCATCCCTTATTTAATGGTCTTTTGTCATTTGCTGAAGGTTGCAGCAAAAGACTGTTTTCATCATTTCTTAATCTGTCAAATACTTTCTCGATTAGTAAATTTGGGTCCTTAAAATTGTCGGAAAATGCTGAAATATGTCGTTCGCGAATGTCTTGTTTTTGTCCACAAACCAAAAACGCTTCAGATTCAATAATTTCTTTGAAAAGAGAATATAAAAATACGTCTAAATATCCAAGAAAAAACAAAAATACAGTGTCAGAATGTTTAAAATCACCCAATATCACAAACTCCAGTATCTACCAATACCAATATTAGTCCAATTTTGTTATTTTAGACATTTAATCCTTGGCATGCGTACTTCTCATTACCGTAACTCCTAGACCGTTTTGCGATATCTAGAAAACTGGCGATCTGATTTAAATAAATAAAAATTTCATACTAATACCGATACTGAGAATTGTATCAGCTTATCCCTTATTTAACGGTCTTTTGTCCTTTGCTGAAGGTTGCAGCAAAAGACTGTTTTCATAATTTCTTAATCTGTCAAATACTTTCTCGATTAGTAAATTTGGGTCCTTAAATTGTCGGAAAATGCTGGAAAACTGTCGTTCGCGAACATCTTGTTTTTATCCACAAACCAAAAATTATTCAGTTTCAATGATTTCTTTGAAAAGAGAATATAAAACCCTCCAAGAAAATACAAAATTACAGCGTCAGAATGTTTTAAAATCAGCCGGTGATGATGATGATCATCAATCACAGCAGCAGACAGAATGACGGCAGCTAACAAATATACCTGTTAATCCACGTTAATGAAGAAGGAACCACACAATAATTGATAAATTGCAGCCTTAATCAATCTAAACGTCGGCGTTCTCCCTCGGTGTATTCACCGTGATAAAATCAGGTCCAATCTTTTCCTCTGGAACACACTTACAAGCTTCTGTGATTAAAATCGACTCGAACAAGAACACGACACATGATCGGACTCCTGCGACGGCTTTAACGTCGCAGACACGACAACGGGCTTTTTTTTTTTTTTTTAAATCTGCAGATTCAACAGAAAAGAAGAAGGTGAAGAAACGCTGCGGTCAGCCGTTACAAAGCTCATGTGGACGATACATTATTAAAGGCGAGGAGTCAGGAAACTCCCTACCAACGCCTGGGAATACTGGTGGAACAGTATTATGGGATATGCACAGTAGAGTGCACACGAACATGAGAAAATCCTACTTCCTGTACCTCGACCTCCGTGAGACGGAGACGTGCAGGGGTTGAGACGGGATTGAGACCTAAAGGTTTCCCACACTTTGGTCGACATCAAACTCAAGGACAGAATGTTGCTGACGCAGCTTAAGATTGCGAGAGCGTCTTCATCCACGACGTCCACGTTTATCGATTTAAATCAGCATTCGCTATTACTCTGCAATGCATGCTGGGAACAAAAGCCCAGAGGTAATAATACGGCAATCTTGTTTCCTTCATCGACAATTGCATATTCACTTTCCAACCATTTAGCTATGAATGCTACTTAATGCTAACCCTGAGTTTGAACCCCATGGTCCTTTTCTTTTATCTTTTTAGTTTTAGTAACATTCAAGTTACTGGAAGTAGCGCACTATGCGTTTCCAAGCCTCTAAAGTAACAAAGTTTTTCGTGCCGTGGCAACAGAGTCCAGGCACCGTTTACCAGTTTACCCCCTCAGCTGCGTTAGCTTCTTTAGCACCATTAGCTCCTTTCTTTGTAGAAAGAAAGCATTTTTTCAATTGTTCTTTCACTGAATCCACAGATTTTCTTTGAGTTAATTTTAGATTTATTTTTCTGTTTTTTATTTATTTTGCATCATATGTGTGTTTCTTAGATTGTGAAAACACACGGAAATCACAATACATAGTTTTCCGAGTTGGTGTTTTCTGCTTTTTGATTTGCATTTGTGTTACCTGCTTTTGTGTTTTTTGATTAGCCTTTCCGTTGTGAGTTGACGTTTTCGTGTTTTGTGGTTTGCATTTGTGTTTTTTGATTTGCATTTGTGTTTTGATTTTGTGCTTTGCGTTTGTGTTTTGTGATTTGCATTTGTGTTTTTTTGCGTTTTTGGTTTTGCATTTGTGTTTTGTGATTTGCGTTTGTGTTTTTGGTTTTGCATTTGTGTTTTGTGATTTGCGTTTGTGTTTTTGGTTTTGCATTTGTGTTTTGTGATTTGCATTTGTGTTTTGCACCTCAGGGCCACCGTAGAGAACGGCTCTGAATCCACTCCACTGTTTGCTCCGTGTTGTATTGTTTTGGATCATTGCGCTGACTAAAGGTGAAAGATAGCCTTCGCGAGCTCCTTCCTCCTTTTCTTCATCACAAGAAGGAGAAGAAGAGCAATAATGCGATGCTGCCGCCGCCACCACCACCACCATCACCACCGATGCCTCACTGAGGGAACAGTTATTAACCAGGTGATGAGCTCAGTCCATTTTGTTCTGCCCAAAGGTCCCAGAGGAAGTGTTGTGCCCAAAGTTCTGTCATTCATCACAAAATTTCATTTTGTCCGAGCATGCAGTGGATTGTGGGACGTTGAACTCTTGGGTGAGTGTGTGTGTGAGAGAGAGCTTTTCAAAAAAAAACAAGTAAAGTCAATTTAATTTATAACATAAGTAGCATACTAGCCCTTTATTAGTAATCATTAAGAACATATTAACACCTTATTCTACCTTTATTATGACATGAATTAAGATTTTTTTCCTACATAAGGTGTTAATACGTGCTTAATATTTACCAATAAAGGGCTAGTATGCTACTTATATGTGTGACCCAATATTTTATCTAGCATATGATGACATGAGAAGAGATATGGTCTTAGATTTTGGCTAACGTCAAAGTACCTGTGTTTTAAAGGCATTGATAATCATCATCGTTATGATATTTAATACATGTATACAATATGGAATTGAGGCAATTCCATTAAATAAAGTTAATTAATAACACGTTTTTCAATTTTAAGCCTAAGTATTTGCTTTATAGCAGAATTTGACCATATTTACAGTCAAAGTCATTGTTTCCAACACACATAAATATGCAATAAAGCAGGTATTATCTGTAATGAAAAGGTAATAATAAGTGTATTTTAAGATCATGTAATATAGTAGATTATATTTAACTTTACAGTGTATTTACAGTGTCACACCCGAGTGCAGACACGACTTTTCTGCAGCTTTATATCCACATATATCTCCCGTATCAGGACAGAGACTCAAAATAAACACGTCATTATTATTATTTATAAGCCTCACAGAAATATCTATTTGATTTATATTGCGATATAAACGCTGCGTTTGTTCTGCGTGTCGTCTACATCACAACATGGTTTTCAAACGAAAAAAGCTTTTTTCTATCAAAAAGTCATTTTTTTAATCACAGTGTGCTTTTCTCGTTGAAAACGGTGCGAGAGTCGTTCCACTGATTGCAGTCGTGTGACTTCATTAACGCTGCCGGTGAAAAACTCCCACTGGTTCTTTTAAAGCGACCTCGGCACAATATTTGAGTTCTTCACCGCTGTGAGCAAACTCTCGCTGGGTCTGTTTCAGGTTCCATTTAGCGCTCAAACAGGATAACAAGTCGTTAGCGGAGGGTTGACGCCAGGTCAAAGGGTTGAGGAACCCCTGAGCAAGGCACCCCACACACACACACTGCTCGCTGTTAACTGGAAACACTAAACACTCAGAGGTGTCACAGTGGTGGACGACGATCGATTACATGAGGCCGAGTACTTTATACTGCGTTACAATGAAAACATGGTTCACAACACTGTGTGTGTGTGTGTGTGTGTGTATACAGCTGCCAGAGAGTATATATAATGTGTTTATATATTTCATCATAATATCACAATAAGGGACATTCACGGTGATATTTGACAGAGTTTCAAAGTAAAAGTGCTTGTTTTCACAGTAAAATGAATTTAAAATGTATGATGCAAAATAAAATTAAAAACAGCAAAATAAATATGTATATGTATGTATATACATACATATACAAATAAATACACACACATATATATGTATTTTGCTGTTTAAATTTCATTTTGCATCATACATATGTATGTATCTATAAACATAGATACATACATATATACATACATACATACATACATATATACAAATGTATATTTATTTTGTTTCATACATATATTTGCATATGCATGTTTGTATGTATATATATATATATATATATATATACACATACATATATACACATACACATACATATGCATATATATATATACACGTCTATTTTGCTGTTTTTAATTTTATTTTGCATCATACATATATTTGCATATACATATATATGTATGTATATATATATATATACATATACATATATACACATATACATATATACATATATATACACACGTATATTTATTTCGCTTTTTTTTTTTTATATATACATATCAAATCCATTATATTGTGAAAACAAGCGCTTTTACTTTGAAATTCTGTGAAATATCACCAGAAATGTCCCTTATTGTGATATTATGATGAAATATTGCCAACCTGCTACTCAACTGTGTTTTTTTCCCCTTCACTTTGGTCCAGAATAGACGCTCATAGATGCCCCCAGGTTATTTAGGTTTGACACCCTTGCTCTTAATTGACCCCAGCCACCAGGGGGGGCCACATCCAGTGTCCTCCGAGGGGCCGGAGGGTGGCTTTGGGAAGGTACCAAATCGAAGATGGGGGATCACCTGCACTAGTGCAAATATATACATTTAAATAAATCTATTGAATTGAACAAATGTAGTAATAAGATGAAGACGATCGCTGGCACAGCTGATGTCGAACGTCCTGTCTTTCATTCACACCGCCCTGATGTGTGTGTGTGCGTGTGTGTGAGAGAGAGAGAGAGTGTGTGTGTGTCGTCGTGGCAGCCACTGAAGCGATCACATTCACAGAACTGTACCCTTCCCCCCACGAGCGCTGCCTGTTGTGAAGGAGCCTCGTCCACCGGGAGTCGTTACGCGTCGGCCATCGAGGATACAGGAGATGCTGAGTGCTTGATAACAGCACACACGTATGCTAGTGCTGTATTCTCTTAAAGAGCCCGCATGTGTCACATTTACGTGGATTTATTGGCAAAAATTAAAAAATACTACACACAAGCGCATGTGTACGAGTGCATTATTGTTATTTTAATTAAAAACCGCCAATTAAAAACAAAAACCTCGATTGGTCAATCCTAAATGTACTTTAGGTAGAAGCTAACTACGGCTGACGGATTCTTTTTAAAAGGCAAAAATCCAATTACTGCTTCATAGTGCACATTGCAATTTGATTTGACGATTTAATTTAATTTAATGAGTCATGGTTCAGTCCAATATTCTCTTTTTAAACGTTATTCAGCGTGACCACAAGACACCTGTCAAAACAACACCCATGAACATTCAAACAGAATGACCGTTATAATATTTTATTATTATAGAAAAATTTAATTGTAGCCTCTGCCATTTAACAATTTGTCATTTCAAATTAAAAAAATATGAATTTTTAAGCCCAAAGCAAAGGCCTCGCCTCTAATTTTGTGAATTCCATGTTTCTACAGGAGCCTGAACATGTACATAATATGTATTTTGAAGCAGAAGTTTAGTCTGTAAACTAAAAAGAATGATATCCTTTCTGGTAGAGAGGCACGATATTATGGACACGATATCGGTATCGGCTTTAAAATGTGTTTTATATCTATATATATCTGCTATCTTCACTACAGAAGAGACCTCGGCAGTTGGATACAGGAAAAAGTGCGTATATATCAGGTTAATGATTATCACGCAAAGCACTCCAAACATCCAAATATCATCCTCACTTTCTGGCCACCGTAATTCCCTCGTTCGCTTGAAAAAGGTATGTTTTCCATCTCCAATCTCACCAGTAGATGTCGCCAATTCTTACCCCCTGGACATTTAAACGTCGAGGACATTATCGCGTCAACACACCGCGAAAGGCTTTCGTGCTGTTGGAGCCTGAGCTGATTCAAATTGCTGCTTCCCCCATTATGAGTTAACAGTTGTTCATATTTAAGTTATTAACATAATCATTGGGGGTAATTATCTTTAGAGAACAGTCACTGTGCTTGGTTTGGTTTCAAACAGCTTCCCTGTCTGTAATCCTGGCCTCTGTTTCTCACTCAATCTTGGTCCTCCATGTTTTAGATCAAACAGTCACCTCGTCAACAAGACCTGCAAAAGCCTGCTAACTACCCATTTATCTGAATCAGGCGTGGAAATATCTATGAAGGGCAGTGGATACCAAGCACCAGGACTGAGAAACACACTAAAAACACATAAATCAAGTAATATGTCAGACGGCTTAGCTGTTAGCGTCATAAAAATAAAGATGGCGGTCAAAGGGAGAACATACGACCAGATCCCCTCAGATCCAGAGAGAGACGGTGGAGGTGAATCACCGCCATGAAGTTATTAAGACGGAGCAATTGGAACACTAGCAATAAAGATTCAACGTGGTTATCGCTTGGTAAATCATGGACTCAGACCAGATTTACCAAGGGCTCTTGTTTCCGTCACGGTGCGGTTCAGTTTGGAACGGTAACGCCATCGGTCGGGCATGCTTTTCGATGGCTCTGTAGTGCAACGTTGTAGCAGTGCGGCGACAACGGACAACGACATTGAACGCAACACAACAGACAACAACAGCAACTGTTTTCAAGCTTTGTAGGAGAACAGATTGCGGGCGTTAGCCTGGACTTGCCGTGGAATATTTAGACCAATCCCAAGGGAGTGATGTTTTTGGTGTTTTCTTTGGGTGCCAAAGAATGGAACATTTGGGGCTAGTTATTTTTAGTACTATTCCTAATGGAAACACAGATAAATATGTAGCAAACTAGAGCTGAAACAATGATAACTGACATCTATTTTGATAATCGATTGGTTTGAAGCGTTTTTCATGATTAAAGGCGCCATATGTAAGAATGTGGCCAAAAACGGTTACTACACTCAAATTTCAAATACCGTGGTCTTTTAGTGTTTTGTTTTCTGACGTAACTGGCAACCCCGTGGTTGCTCGGCAGCTGAGACTCTACTGACTGCAACGATTGGTAGACGGCGGTAGGTGGCGCCACGTGACGCCAAAACATGATTTCAAAACATAAACATGATTTGCAGTCTGCAAAATATATTTTTTAATGCAAATATTTTGTCTGTGCTGTTGTTGTTGGTGAGTTCAGTTTGTTATATGAACATTATTCCTGAGTCTCTGTGACATATTAGGAGGATTTTATGGCCAGTTGATTTAGATTTATTACATAATGCACCTTTAAAACCAGATTTCTGATTGTTTCAGCTCCTTAAATGTGAATATATTCTTCGATTCTTTGCTTCACATAAACAAATAAATCATTAAAACTGAATCATTTTGGTTTGTGGACAAAACAAAGACATTCAAGAGCATCGTCATTTCCAGGTTTGACAAACACTGATCAACATTTTTTTTTAACAATAATCGTTAGCTGCAGCTCTGTAGCATATTGTACCATGGGTGGAAAACGCGCCTTTACCCTTTCAGTGACAACAACTTCATCTTCAGCCCGTTCAACTCCAGAGTTCATTGATCGCCTCCGTTTGTTTCCCTCCGGGCTCTTAAACTTTCAGTGACTCTCTGGAGCAAAGATGAAGGGAAGTTAATCAGAGAAAGTTAAAGATGTCAGGAAACTGGAATAATGTCCTCTACACCTGTTTACAAAGACGCCGGGGGCACGATAAAGACCAGATATATTCAGGCTGTCAAGTTTTGCAATTTATCGCTCGATCTGTGTGGATTTAAAGTGCGCGGTGAACTCTGACAGATTAAATATAGCATCGATCCTCTTCTGGTTTTTTTTGGCGACGATCTGAGTCACGTGACGTCCAACACTCCGTAAGTGGAGACGTGAAGTGGTTAAATTGCTTCAGAGGACGCCGTCATCTGCCTTTTTGCACTCTGTGGCATCCGCGCAAAAGAAAGATGCACAACGGGGGGTTTTCGTGACACATCCGGCTTCTGTCTGCAAAGACAGCGAGACGTCTTTCAGGGAGCGGTGGAAGTCAGTGAGTCACGCTGAGAGGAGATTCTCCCAGGATGAACACGAAGACGACGATGATGATGATGGTGGCAAACACACAAACAAGCACGGTAGAGCTCCAGCCATTGTGTATTCACTTCACGGACTTCTGTGTTTTAGACTCACATTTTTAAACTTTTGTCACGTTTATGTTCTTTCGGTTTCATTGAGATTTTAAGTGGACAAATATTATAGAAGCATTACGGCTATCATTAGCTACAATTCTAAAACCATAAAGAGCGTCCGTTTCATTTGTTTAAAGTCTGGACATTCTATTAAAGGTGGGGTTTTACCATCAATTCTCTATTCTGCTGCGTCAAAATCAATGTTTTTGGGGAAGTTTTTTGCTGTTAAAAAGTTAAAAGGCCTGCACTCAAGGTATTTAGCATTTCCGTAATAGCTTCTATAATAAAATAAAAATGACAAAAGTGTCTGAAGAGGAGTGGGTTTATGTAAAATGTACATGTATAGTTTACTTTCTTGCTCGTCTATTAAATCACTAAATGGCTTCAAATGATAAATCG
Source organism: Microchirus variegatus (assembly GCF_963457635.1). Taxonomy (NCBI): domain Eukaryota; kingdom Metazoa; phylum Chordata; class Actinopteri; order Pleuronectiformes; family Soleidae; genus Microchirus; species Microchirus variegatus. The sequence continues at coordinate 2,089,697 of NC_139804.1, forward strand.
GGAATGTTAGGCCAATATCTGATACCGATAAATAACCCTAGTGTTAAAACAGAAGAAATTAACTCAATAAATGACCTAAATAGTTAAAATTGCGTTAACTACGCTAGTTTATTATAAACGCGGATAATGCTTAACCTATTTTTCACAGATAACAAGCGTCTAGCAATGCTAACGTTGGTCTGAGACTGTTTTTCAAATATTTTTTAATATAATCACTCAGATTGTGGTTACAGAATACAGGTTTCTCTTTATGTGATGTTACTTTCTTGCTCGTGTATTAAATAACGAAATCGCTTCAAATAAGAGATTCCGATAAATCTGGAGTGCTTGGGCCAATAACTGATAGCGATAAATAACACTAGTGTTAAAACAGAATAAATGAACTCAATAAATGACCTAAATAGTCAAAATTGGTATAACTACGCTATTTTATTATCAACACGGATGATGCTAAACCTATTTTTTATAGACAACACAAATGTCTAGCGATGCTAACGTTGGTCTGAGACGGTTTTTAAAAAAATACAGTTCAAAACTTACAGAAAACAGGTTTCTCTTTATGTGATGTTTATTAAGATGGTTGAATCTTATCAGATTCTATTAAGGAACTAATTTCTACTGATCAATACGGAAGAGTTTAAATCTAAACAACCTTTATAACAGGTACTTAAAGTTAGTGAGTGTTTACATTTACTGCTTTCCTCAAAACATAATCGCTAATAATTAATTGTTTAATGATTGAAACCAGATCCATTTCCGAGCTTTTAAATGTGAATATGTTCAGGTTTCTTTGCTCTAAATAACAAACTGATGAACTGTGGTTTGTGGACATTTGAGAACATCATCGTTTTTTCAACATTTTACGGCCGGTAATCGACAGAAAATCGATCAGCTAATACTGTCAAGAATAGAAATGATTTGTTAATGTGAATGTATGTGTTGACTTCGATGGGATTTTCCTCACTTTATTTTCATTTCCAAGGCAATACTTTTCCCCGTCAGGGTCTGATGTGCATCACTGAAATGGGATCATTCGTTATCTCACTGTGTCACTTCCATTAGACAAGAGCGCCCACACCTAGCGTGAGGTGAGTTTAGTTTTGTGTTGGCAGTGACGGTGTCTTTCATATTTTTACATTTTCACATTACACCTCAAAGACTATTCCTTCTTCACGGTCTTCTTCTTCTACTTTCACTTACAGTTGACGGACATCTTTGTCAGTTACTGAAACCAGATTTTGAGAAAGACACCGGGAGGTGAAGTGGAACCAGGGGGTGGGCGACGAGCCTGCAGCGTGACAGACTGAGCGATGAGTCAGTCAAAACTAAGACGTTCTAATAAGTCGTGATATCACACAGAGTTTCACACACACACACACACACACAGAAGTCACAGCTTGAAAGCACCAGACGACGAACCCGACCTGCAAAGCGTTCAGACTTTGACAGCTTGGCTTTGTCAGCGAGTATCAAACGCGGCCCAAAGAGTAAAAGGTGACGAGTCAAACGCCGTCCTCGTCCAACACAAACACCGACTGCGCTTGACTTTTTCCACCGAGAATCAAACGGAGCTCGATGGACACGCAGCGGGAATGACTTCCTACAAAGGCCTTGATATTTATGCCTTCACACACACAGACACACACACAGACACAGTGAGAGAGAGTGTGTGTTTGTGTGTTCCGGGTGTTCAGCCATGTTGTGGGGACATAAATCCGTCGTTTCCACAGACTTTAAGTCCCCATAATGATCATTTTCTTACATTTAAAAGTGAAGACATGTTGCCACATTGGCCTAACTCAAACAAAAGTCTCCAGGAAGTCGTGCGTAATGTCCTCAGAAGTCATGGAAACCTGCCTTTGTGTTTGTGTGGTGTGGTGTTGGAGACGCAGCGGGAACCACAGGAAGTACAAGTGGAGCCATTTGGAGAGCTTTATCCAGTGTTTACACGTCTGTCAACAAAAGTGTTTACACTGCGATGACACCACAACTGTGCAAGGTGGAAAACAACACAGGCCGACACGGCCGTTCAAAAGTTTGGGCTCACCTATGCACTTTGTTTGTGGTTTCCATTAAAAGTCAGACTTTTATTCATTAAGAGAGTTGCAAAGCTGCAAAACAAGATTAGAAATAATGACTTTTATTCAAAATAATCATTTTTTGGTTCTCAAGGGTTTTCTAATCATCCAATAGCCTTTTATCGCCATTATCAAACACAACGTACCATTAGAACACTGGAAATGGGCCTCTATACACCTTTAATATTCCATTAAAAACCAGACGTTTGCAGCTAGAATAGTCGTTTACCACATTATCAATGTGGAGTACGGCGGCCCAGAGGGGCAAAACACAAATGCAAATCAAAAAACACAAACGCAAAATCAAAACACAAATCACAAAACCACTTTGCAGAGCTGCCGTCCCACGTTGAGGCTACAGTCCTCACTGCAGGTTCGGATCCCGCATCGAGCAAAAAAACACCGAAACATTATCTCGCAACGGAAGCGCAAACACAAATGCAGAAAACACAAAAACATTCATTCACAACTCAAACACAAAAGCAGAAAACGGAAATGTAAATCAAAAAAGGAAATACAAAAGCAGAAAACATTAACTTGGAAGAGGTATGTATTCTGCTTTTGAATTTCCATTTTATGCTTTTGTGTTTGCGCTGTGAGTTAATGTTTTTGCGTTTTCGGCCCGATGCAGGATTCAAACCTGCAGTGAGGACTGTGGGCTCAACATGGGACTAAACGGCGGCCCTTGCGTTTGTCTATTGTGATTTGCGTTTGTGTTTTGCACCTCAGGGCCACCGTAGTATAGCGTGTATTTCTGATGTATTTAATGTTTGATTCATTGAAAAAAGCTCTTTTACTTAAAAAATAAGGACATTTCAAAGTGACCCCAGACTTTTGAACGGTAGTGTACGTCTCAACCCTCCCATTAACCGAGCTTAGGACCAGCACTAAGACTACACTGATGTGGCCTTTCTCAGGGGGGAACCGTCTGTTAACCTTTTCTATTACAAACCTAATAACATTTTGTAGAATTAAGTTTGCTTGTAGTAAGTTTGCAAAACTGAAAAGGTCACACAAGTTAACACTGTTCTGCGATTAGAGGGTTAACTGGTAAAGGTGAAGGTATCGAGAAAAGGATTAGTCTCTACGAGTAAGGATGGGTCCACAGTCCACCATTTTGTGCCAAACTGAATCAGAGCTCCGAGACGATGCTTCTCAGCACAAGATTGGAACGTATCTCGGTCTTTCACCTTCTAAAGTACATAGTATCATTAAAATATGGAAGGAATCATTGAAAATGTTGGTAAATAAAAGCCATTGAGCCCTCGTTATGAGAAACCGTCATGCTACCGTGAAGAACATAGCCACATGGACTCAGGAGTATTTTTTTTGGAAAATCATCATCATTACATGTCAGAAAAACTCTGACAAAGAAAGAGGCAGAGGAAACTAGGACTGGGAACCACAGGGAGCCTCACGATACCGATAATATCACGATATTGTGGGTGAAAAAGTCCATGGTTCGGCTTGTTTTTTTGGGGGGAAACTCTATGAGCCAAAGATGAAAAAAAGATGAAAGACTGTTATCAAAGAAAGGTGCAGAACCCAGCATGTGATGGTGTGGAGCAGCAGCAGTGAAGTTACTCCTGCATTCAAAAAAATTACTTCTATACAGCAAGAAAAACATTCCTCTTGCAAAGATGCAACATTTAGCGAGTTCAATCCCTGAAAAACAAGACAACATTCGTCCGTGAAAACCACCGAGAAGGCTTTTCTTTGTCCCTTTTTACGATAGCTAAAGGTTCAGCAGAGGTAACCGGACGGTGAAAATTAGAGCGTGAAAGAAAACCAGTCACACTTTAGAGACATTTTGGAGCTGACAGATAAACAAAAGGTGGTCTCCAAAACATCATTTCATGTTTTTGAGGCATGAGAACATACAATCAGTGTGACACGTACACCAGCGGTCACCTGAACGCTGTGATTATCACGGGTTCATTCTGTTCCACAGAGGGAAACCAAAGCATTGGCGTCAGGTTTGTTAGTCCAGAGCTACACGTCCACGGGGAACCTGTGTTCACAGCACACACCGTGTCCGTGTTTGGGTCTTTGTTGGCTTTTTATTTGATGGATGTCACTTTTTATACCACACAAGTAGGACACATCCAACAACACACACGCACACAAAAATGAAATCAACCTTGGTCTGAAAAGTAAAGGCGATAAATACCACACAGTGAAAGTCCACTGCCAGTGTGAAAGCAAGCAATGACAGTTTCTAAGGAATATGATTAAATTGCACACCAAAGGATACAGAAAACAAGAAAGTCCTCAAATGACAAAGAACCAGTAGCTTCCATAATATTCAATTTACCTTATCACAACATGGCAATGTTCAAAAACTAGCATTTGGGTTTCCTGGCGAATTATTAAAATTCACCACCTCACTACAGCCACACTGTGTAACGAAAACTCACACTTTTCACAACTGTTCATCTCAAAGGTCTTCACATGGCACACAGCAAATCTGAAGGTCGTGTCAAATCTCTTGGACAAATTCATTAAAGTAATACATCTATTAATGGCTAAAATGTAAACCATCAATCCAAAATGGTGGACTTCCTGTTCAGTTTAGGTCATGGATCCAAGAGACTTTTTTGTAAGTCTTAGCCTGTTACATAAGTATGCCAAATTTCAGACATGTACATAAAACATAGCTCAGGGGCTGAATTTTTACAATTGTTGCAGAGAGCAAAACTGAGCCTATTTTCCACAGAATTTGGGTTTCCTGGCGAATCATGTAAATTCATCACCTCACTACGGCCGCACCGTGTAACGAAAACTCACACTTTTCACAACTTTTCATCTCAAAGGTCTTTACATGGCACATACCAAATCTGAAGTAGTTCATGAAAATAATACACATATAAATGGCTAAACAAAATGGCAAAATGTAATGTAAAATGTACACCATCAATCCAAAATGGTTGACTTCCTGTTCAGTTTAGGTCACAACTCCAAGATACTTTTTTGTAAGTCTTAGCGTGTTACATAAGTACGCCAAATTTCAGAAATGTACATAAAACATAGCTCAGGGGCTGAATTTTTGCAATTGTAGCAGAGAGCAAAACTGAGCCTATTTTCCACAGAATTTGGGTTTGATGGTGAATCATGAAAATTCGCCACCTCACTACGGCTGCACCGTGTAACGAAAACTCGCGCTTTTCACAACTTTTCATCTCAAAGGTCTTTACATGGCACACACAAAATCTGAAGTATTTCATGAAAATAATACACATAAAAGGCTAAAATGTACACCATCAATACAATATGGTTGACTTCCTGGTGAGTTTAGGTCACGACTCCAAGAGACTTTTTTGTAGGTCTTAGCCTGTTACATAAGTATGCCAAATTTCAGACATGCACATAAAACATAGCTCAGGGGATGAATTTTTGCAATTGTTGCAGAGAGCAAAACTGAGCCTATTTGCCACAGAATTTGGGTTTCCTGGCAAATCATGTAAATTCACCACCTCACCACGGCCGCACCGTGTAACGAAAACTCACGCTTTTCACAACTTTTCACCTCAAAGGTCTTTACATGCCACACACCAAATCTGAAGTATTTCATGAAAATAATACACATATAAATGGCTAAAATGTACACCATCAATCCAAAATGGTTGACTTCCTGTTGAGTTTAGGTCACGACTCCAAGAGACTTTTTTTTAGGTCTTAGCCTGTTGTATGCTAAATTTCAAACATGTCCATTTGCCACAGCTGTGTCTTTGACCACTAGAATATGTGCATTTTCACAGGGCCTGATGCATTTGGAAAGTTTGGTGAGATTTTGTTGGAAGATGTTTTGAGCCTACATGTCCACAGGGATCCTGTGTTCACAGCACAGACTGTCCTTGTTTGGGTCTTTGTTGGATTTTTATTTGATGTATCTCACTTTTTACACCACAAGTACGACACATCTAACAACACACACACACAAAAAAAAGAAAAAAATCAACCTTGGTCTGAAAAGTAAAGGCGACAAATACCACACAGTGAAAGTCCACTGCCAGTATAAAAGCAAGCAATATGATTAAACTGTACAATAAAGGCTTCAGAAAAGGCAGAAAACAAGAAAGTCTTCATGACAAAGAACAGGTAGATTCCATAATATTTAATATACCACAGTATGGAAATATCCAAAATCTAGCAATTTGGGTTTCATGGCGAATCATGAAAATTCGCCACCTCACTACTACCGCACCGTGTAACGAAAACTCACGCTTTTCACAACTTTCCATCTCAAAGGTCTTAACGTGGCACACACCAAATCTGAAGGTGATCGTGTCAAATCTCTAGGAGTAGTTGATTAAATGAATACAGTTATAAATTACTAAAATGTACACCATCAATACAAAATGGTTGACTTCCTGTTGAGTTTAGGTTATGGCTCCAGGAGACTTTTTTGTAGGTCTTACCCTATTATAAAATGTATATATGTAAACATACGTCTTTGACCAATATGTGTATTTTTACAGGGCCTGGTGCATTTGAAAGTTTGGTGAATTTTTCTGGAGGATGTATTGAGCCTATGTGTCCACAGCACACACTGTCCGTTTGGTTTTTAGTTGATGGATGCCACTTTTTATACTACACAAGTACTACACATCAACCTTGGTCTGAAAAGTAAAGGCGACAAATACCATGCAGTGAAAGTCCACTGCGAGTGTGAAAGCAAGCAATGACAGGTTATAAGGAATATGATTAAAGTGCACACCAAAGGCTACAGAAAAGGCAGAAAAACGGGCCATAGCTTTTTCAAGAAAGTGGAAAAGTCTTTATAACATAGCTCTCGAAGGACTGGTAACTTCTATAATATTTACGCATTTACACTACCGTTCAAAAGTTTGGGCTCACTTAGAAATGTCCTTATTTTTGAAGGAAAAGCGCTTTTATTTCAATGAATCTAACATTAAATGAATCATAAAAACACTCTATACATTGTTAATGTGGTAAACGACTATTCTAGCTAGCTAGCTTTTGAATGGAATATGTACATAGGTGTGTAGAAGCCCATTTCCAGTGTTCTAATGGTACGTTGTGTTTGCTAATGGTGTTAGAAGGCTATTGGATGATTAGAAAACCCTTGAAAACCCTTGTGCAATGATGAAAACAGTTTTGCTGGTTCTTTGACGGAAGGGCAAAATGACGCTTTTGAATATTTTAAATCTTGTCGATGTCTTGACTATATTTTCTATTCATTTTTTGATGAATAAGTCTGACTTTTAATGGAAAACAACAAAAATTGTATAGGGTACCCCAAACTTTTGAACGGGAGTCCAAAATCGAGCATTTGTGCGAGAAATGTTCACCCCTAATGGAAGAATATTGTTAAAACGTCTCCTCTCGTATTATGAGGTTGTATACAGGAGCGTCGGTGACATTTAAGGCAACTCATACGTGACTTACGTACCAAAAAAACACGATGGCGGCGTCGTGAGGACAATTATAGGACAACTGGAAAACATTCCAGATATGGCGGTGGCGGTGTATCAGTCCAAGGTCACTGTTATTCAAACAGCCTTCAGCGGAACAGAACACAAATCTCCGCCGCCTCCGCCATCCCAGCCACTGCGGAGTTAACCGTGGTTTTCAAGTGACCTCTGACTCACAGATGGACTACAAAACCCCTCAGATCCTCCAGCTACAAGTGCTCGCCTCAGATCTATAATACGCCGTTAATGCCGGTTAATGTCGGCAGTTCAGCGCTCTCGCATTAAACATCTTCAAAATTAAACTTCAAAGCACTCCCTTAGAAACGGTCCAGGTTTCTATGGCTACACGTGATTGATTGGGCCGGTTGTGTGTTTGTGAAAGATGTGTGAATCCCACTGTGTGGGTTACTCCCTCCTGTGTGTGTGTGTGTGTGTGTTTGTTTGTCGTGACTGTATGGAAAGAGAACTGTGGCCCGAAGCATTTAGCAGCTACTTTTTAAAGGGAAGTGGGGAAAAGAAGGGAGAAAATACGTGGAGATAGAAAACATTGGTCACGATGCCAGCTGTTACCTGGGCACTAGCATCACAGATATTCCACAGGGCAGTTAGCATACAACAACAGATGTCAGTCAAGGATGCTACCACCGTGCACCTGCAACGTTGCTCGTCCATTTCTCAGTGGAAACAATCTTTACAGATTCATGATTAAATTGTTGTTGTTATATAAAATACAACCTGCCAGTATGATTTATTTCACTTCAGAATCACAAGAAGATAAAATAACCACATACTACTGATTATCATAATGTCTAATCTTAAAAACGGTTGTTTGAAATTGGCATTGAAATTTAGCTTCATCAAGCTAATTTGAGGTGGTTCAGATTACCACTAGGTCACCGCTAGGTGGCGCTTTAACCATAACTTAATATTATCATTTACATCTCTACAGGGCCAGACTATGTCCACAAATTAAAAAAAGTTTGGTGAACGTTGACTCAAGTGCAGCCGAGTTGCATCAATTTCAGGTTTCCTGACAAATCATGAAAATTCACCACCTCACTACGGCCGCACCGTGTGACGAAAACTCACGTTTTTCACAACTTTTCATCTCAAAGGCCTTTACATAGCACACACCAAATTTGAACGTGATCGAGTTAAATCTCTAGGAGAAGCTCATTAAAGTAATACACCTATATTATATATATATATATATATATATATATATATATATATATATATATATATATATATATATATCAGATGGCTAAATTGGCAAAATGTACACCATCAATCAAAAATGGTTGACTTCCTGTTGAGTTTAGGTTATGGCTCCAAGAGACTTTTTTGTAGTTCTTGGCCAGTTACATAAGTGTGCCAAATTACAGACATGTACATAAAACATAGATCAGGGGCTGATTTTTTACAATCGTTGTAGAGGCCAAAACTGAACCAATTAGCCACAGCCATGTTTTTGAGAACTTATGTATTTGGAGAGTTTGGTGAGGTTATTTGGAGGCTGTTTTGACCCTAAAAATAAGCAATTGAAGAAGAAGCGTAATAATAAACACTTCAGTTTCAATAAGGTCCAATTGGGTGCTCAGGCCCTAATTAAACATTAAATCATAAATATAAGCTTATTTGGAGCGAACAGGGTTTCAATTTCGGAAAACAGAGTCTAAAATAAAAGAGGGTATTAAATTGCAATATATCAATATATTTAATATCTTACCATGGCATAAGTTTCGGGATAATATTGTATCATGAAACCTCTGGAGCTCACCAGCCCTGGTTATTTGCCGTTTCTTCCTATCTTTGGACATGTCTATTACATAATTTGAGATTACTCTGCTTGAATGAGGTTAATTCCACCCCCATCCCCAACCCCCCAATCCCCATCCCCAGTGATATCAGACTCTCTAAATTCTCTCTCCTCCCTTCGAGTCGTCTAAAGATCCCGATAAAATACGATCAGCTGGAGAGAATAATGGGACACCTACATGATTCCCTGTAGCCGCACACTAATACGTGTAGGAAAATGCAATTACTACACATCATCTCTGCATGAGTGGGTACATTCTCCATGAATAAAGAGCCTTTGAGTAGAATTGATAGAATTATGAGTGGGAGATTATACATATATATATATATATAAAAACACTCTGCCGAGCATTAGCTCTAACACAACTTTTCATATGTGAAATAACTCATTTGTTTAAAATCTTGCTGAAATACTTTACTCTAATTGCATACTGTGGGAACGGGAGCAGATTTTTTTTCAGATTTCATTCCTAAATGAGCAGCACTTCACTTTCTTACAGACAGAATTGTTTCCCATTATTAATTCATGCGGCGATCTTGTGTGATAGAGAGGTACGGCGGCCCTGACGAGGCCACAGAGGGAGTATAATGTCCGAGAGGGTGACGTAGGCCGCGGTCACTGCACGGGGAGACAAAGCCTGAGGCGTCGCAAAGCCACCGTGTGCTGTTTCATTTTTTTGTCTTTTTATTTATATCCTGCTGCTACGTGCAATGGAAATGCATCGTATAGCGTTTTCAATAATGCATGCACCGAGATGTGCATGGATGCACGAGAAGACAAGCACACACGCCGCTTCACTTCGCTTCACGCTACATAAAAGACGGTAGATTCCTCGCCAAGAGCACATTTCTTTAAATGACACAGACTCTGTAGAGCAGAGGACTCATCTGTAGTGCTGCTGCTGCTGCTGCTGCTGCTGCTGCTAGAATTAATCATTTTTGGGCAATTAGTCAGGCCTGTATTTGCCAGTTTTTGATTATTGCCACAGGATCATTATTTATTAATTGGCCTGTAATGCTATCAGCACGGTTAATAAGGAAATAATTGTACACATTGTTGATAAAGTTGTGAAAACGGTGACACCCGAGATGTATTGAGGTGCAGCAACAGTGCAACGTGTTAAAATTATTACATATATTTGCTCTCATAAATCAACTTGTTGTTCTGATGGCCTGTTTCATGTATTTAATATTTAGTTTTTACATTAAATTCCATTTAAAATCGGCTAATAAACTGCCCCAATTCATAAAAATTGGCATTGGCAACAAACGACTGAAGCCAGACTTCATAAATAAATGTTAATTGAATATTGATCAAAACAACGTCACAATCTCGACCCTTGACCACACCCCCAGTGTAGGGGAAAAAAAACAGTGTTGTGGTTGTAGCACATGTGACACGTTGGCTCCTCCCGCTAACATGAAGCTGCTGCCGACTAATAGTAACCATGGCAACCGCTGAATTGGGGCGACACACCGAGCAAACTTGAAGCCCCTCCCACTTCTTTGAAATCACCGGTTTGGAAATATTTTCCAAAATAGTTTCCCTGAGTTCCTTAAAAATAGACCCGTGCTAAAGCGCTAACTAGAGCTATAGACATGACAGAAAATGTCCTCACTTTTTGGAAAGCTCCTTGCTTTCTGAAAATGTCCTAACTTTCTGTAAAGGTCCTCACTTTCTGAAAATGTCCTAACTTTCTGTAAAGGTCCTCACTTTTTGGAAATGTCCTCTTTTATCCACTTTCTGAAAATGTCCTCACCCTCTGAAAGTTGTCCCTTTCTGAAAATGTCCTCACTTCCTAAAAAAATTCCTCACCTTTGGGAAATGTCCTCTTTCTGAAAATGTCCTCACTTTCTGAAAGTTGTCCCTTTATGAAAATGTCCTCACTTTTTGGAAAGGTCCTCACTTTCTGGAAATGTCCTCATTTTTTGAAAGGTCCTCACTTTCTGGAAATGTCCTCGACTTCTGAAAATGTCCTCACTTTCTGGAAATGTCCTCACTTTTTTGAAAATTTCGAAATGTCCTCAATTTTTCGAAAGGTCCCCACTTTCTGAAAATGTCCTCACTTTCTGGAAATGTCCTCACCTTCTGAAAATCTCCTCACTTTTTCCGAAAGGTCCTCACCTTCTGAAAATGTCTTCACTTTTTCGAACGGTCCTCACTTTCTGAAAATGTCCCCACTTCCTAAAAAAAACCTGTCCTCAACCTCTCAAAGTTGCCTACAGAACTATCTACGGAATGCCAAGCAGGTAACATTTGTTACTACAACGGTGTGATCATGTTATTGGAGGTCAGAGGTCAGATTTAGTCAACTTAACAACAGATTGCTGGAGTTGTTATGACATAAAACCAATGATCTTAGACTTAACGGCACAATCGTGAGCTTAAAATCTAAATCGCTTAAAGTCCCAAAAGTGGTGAAAAATCATCAGAATGAAGTGATTCTGTGTATTTGTGTGTAAATACATGTCTCCTAACACAGCACAGAGCTGTGACGATGATGATTACCACGTCAGGGTCACCAGAGTTTCAGCCTTTTCCAGTTTGTCTCTCGCTGCCAAATACGACACGGAGAGGAAATGCGTCTTTTGTCGGTGATCAGCCGAGTGAGAGACGGTGCTGCGTTTTTGCCAAGTTCAGCCGAGCATCGGCACAGCTGAAGGTAACTGGTTAGAGGGAAATTAGTGTGAGAAAGAAAACAGCCGCATTCAAACGGCACAAAAGTTGTTTTCAGCAGCAGCGACGACGTCGTCATCGTCGTCATCGTCAGATTCACGGAGCTGGAGCTGGAGCTGGAAATGGAGCAGCTCGAAGCTCAGGACAAAACCTTTTAATTCAATATAAACACTGGCTGTTTGACAACACATGACTGTGACACTTCCTGTTTCCTCTTAATAAAACATGCAATCAGCGTGTCACTTTGTGGAAATGTCCTACCCTTCTGAAAATGTCCTGACTTTTGGAAATGTCTTCGCTTTTTAAAAAAGGTCCTCGCTTTTTGAAAATGTCTTCGCTTTCTGAAAATGTCCTCGCTTTTTGAAAATGGCCTCGCTTTCTGTAAGTCCCCACTTTAAAAAAAAATCTTTATTTTCTGAAAGTTGTCCCTTTCTGAAAATGTCCTCACTTTTTGAAAACGTCCTCGCCTCCTGAAAGTTATCCCTTTCTGAAAATGTCCTCGCTTTTTGAAACTGTCCTCGCCTTCTGAAGGTTGTCCCTTTCTGAAAATGTCCTCAGCTTCTGAAAATGTCCTCACCTTCTGAAAATGTCCTCACTTTTTGCAAATGTCCTCACTTTCTGAAAATGTCCTCACCTTCTGAAAACATCCTCGCCTTCTGAAGAATGTCCTCACTTTCTAAAAAATGTCCTCACTTTCTGAAAATGTCCTCACTTTCTGAAAAATGTCCTCACCTTCTGAAAAATGTCATCACTTTCTGAAAATGTCCTCGCCTTCTGAAAGTTGTCCCTTTCTGGAAATGTCCTCACTTTCTGGAAATGTCCTCACTTTCTGAAAACGTCCTCACCTTCTGAAAATGTTCTCACCTTCTGAAAAATGTCCTCACTTTCTGAAAATGTCCTCACTTTCTGAAAATGTCCTCACCTTCTTAAAATGTCCTCACTTGCTAAAAAATGTCCTCACTTTCTAAAATATGTCCTCACTTTCTAAAAAATGTCCTCACTTTCTGAAAAATGTCCTCACCTTCTCCTCACAGATGAAAGTGAAAGGTGTGAATATTATGGGCTGTTTCTCCGTTTCCCATCATGCATTGCCTCCAGGTTTTCTGGTGTGGACGTCCTGGTCCACAGGGATCCAGTGTTCACAGCAGAGCCTCCCTCTGTTTCTGTTGTTGTTGTTGTTGTGCTGCTTTTATGATGATGATGGTCTGTTTGATGGATGATGATGATGATGATGATGATGACGGCTCACACATCAGTGATGGACTGAGCGTCTCTACTTTAAAGGACACACATCTACATCATGGATGATGACTTTTAATTCAGGCTGAAACTAATGAGTATGTTCTTGATTAATCGACTATTTTTTTGATCCCAAAAAAAATATTAATTTTCTTTTTTATATCTTAGGTTTTCATTTTTATTTACTTATTTTATTTTATTCCATGAAAATCCAAATGTCAAAATTACTAATTCACAACAGTACATTTTTTACATCCCTGTGATGATCTTTTGTAGTTAAATAACAATTTCCCTTTAGGGTGTTTGTGTTTAACCTGTTTTTTTAACCCAGTTTTAAATAATCTGATTAATATTAATAACTTTATATAAAGTAATGAGTCAAATCTCACGGGAGTGAACAGCACACAGACTAATGAGCGTTAAAGAAGAAAGAGTCTGAGTCTCGTCCATGAGTTAAAACCCTGAGGAAAGTACAGTATGTTTACTTTCACGGGGTCATGAGCGCGTGTGATGTCACGATGCTCACGAAGCGTCAAACTCGCAACTCCCTCTCAGACCTGGATCTGTCTGATCAACTCACAGTCAGTGAAAGCACAGCTCAGCTGCCTTTTCTGCCCAAAAATAGTCTAATAACAACCTTTACATCTTTACATGTGTGACATTTACGCACCTTTACCTCATTATTTCACGGGTAACATTTCATGACTTGTGGTTGAGGTTTTTCTAACAAACAACATCATTATCCTGAACCATTTTCAGGGATATTGTGTCCTTAAACAACAAAGTTTGAGTGCAAAACAAAGCAAAACTAAAGAAATACAGCCTAAAAGTGCAACAGACTGTCTGCGGTGATGACATTTTAGCATTGATAGCACCGCTCTCCAGATCCTTCCTGGATTGGCCTAGCAGTATGCTAAGCTAAACAGAACATCCCCCTGTACAAGAGCGAGCCCGAGCAAGACAATTTTGATCGTTAGCGTTAGGGATGTACGATATTATCGCCACGACGTCGCACTACTGGATATCGGCAAACGCACCCAAGTTCCCAGGATATTTGAAGAATGACTAAAACAGCAGACTGAATAAGCTGCTACTTCCTTGACTTTGATGCTAGCGCCCTCTGCAGTTACTATTTTTTTTTTTATTTCGGACAATGAGGATAATTTAAATCGACGTCTGTTGCGACAAATCAATCATTTTCAAGGATTTCAAGCACCCACATACACCCTGAATATGGGGTTTTCTTTGGCCAATACCAACCTTAACTTTAACTACCAATTTTCAGATATATTGTGTCCTTAAACAACTTTAGTTTTTATTCCAAATTGGACGTTAATCGATTTCTATATTAATCGTCAACTATTTTGATCATCGAGTAATCCGTTTGGGTGTTTTTTACTCAAGCTACAACTAACTAATTATTTTCGTAATCGATTAATCGGGCGATTATTTTCTAGATTGATCATATGGTCCATAAAATGTTCCATAAAGTTCAGTTTATAATGATTTCTTTGTTATGTGGAGCAAAGAAAAATATTCACATTTAAGAAGCTAAAACAATGAGAAATCTTGTTTTAATCGTGGAAAAAAAGCTTCGAACAGATTAATCGATTATCAAAATAGTTGACGATTAATTTAGTATTCGATTAATAATCGATTTCAGCTCTAAAACGTTCACATATAAGAGGCTAAAAGATCCGAGCGCTTGTTTAAAAGATCAAAATCAAACTAATTAGCATTTAATATTAAATTAACATTCTATTAATTGGAAAAATGTTGATAAGTGACGAAAATCGGACTAAATTTGAGAATTGTAACGATTAATCGATAACTAAATTAATCGGCAACTATTTTGATCAATGATTAATCGGTTTTAGAGTTGTTTTTTTAACAATTAATTCACATTTATTAATCGATTAATTGTTTCAGCTTTAGAAATAAGTGCGACGTATAAAAACATCGTCGAACAACATCATTTAACCATTTTCGGGGTTATTGTGTCCTTAAACAACCAGTTTTTATTCAAAATTGGGATGTTAATAATTGATTACTAAATCGATCATCAACTATTGTGGTTTTTCCAATATTGAAAATGAGTTTCTCTGGTTTTTCAGCTTCTTAAATGTGAATATTTTCCAGTTCCTTTGCTCCACGGAACAAAGAAATCATTCAAGACGTTTGAAAACATCGTCATTTCCTGTTCCTGAGCGTTTATTCCACCCACACCCGACTGACTACTGTATCCTGTGATGCTATCAGCGCTGTTAATACAGGAATAATCATAAGAATTGATAATAAAGTCATGAAAACTGTAGCGTTTGAGATGCATTGGGGAGCGGACGACAAAACCGTTCAAACTTGATTTTAGGGGAAAAAGTGACAGCCCTATTTCCCATGATCTTTTACGCTCCAATGATTTTACTGTAAGAAGAATACTTTTCTGTCTTTGGGGCAGATTTTGTTATTTGATAAGACAAAAAGAAAAATAACATCATGTCAGCCTTCAGTGATGTTCCTCCTCCTCCTCCTCCTCCTTAAACCCGAGTCTCGCCCTGAGCGTTGGTTAGTGGGTCAACAACAAGCCCGTCAACGTCTACGCCTGGATTTTATTTTAACTTCCAAGTCACTGTCAACGTTCAGTGCTGTGATCTGATCTACAAAGACTGGGTTTAAGTGACTGATACTGTATGTGTGTGTCCACTCAGAAATCCAATAATGAACACGGTCATATTGGAATCCATGCATTTTTTTGGGGGGAGGGGGTGGTTTTCCTCTGTAAGTGTTATTAAAAGCCATCGAACCATCTGCGAGGACATTTGAGGTTATTTTTAATGCTTTTCCATGGTAAATTAAATAGTGCTGGGCACGTTAATGGCGGTTAACAGCGTTAAACAACCAAACATCCTGTTTAATAATTGTGTGAGGACCTGTTTCTGGTCAGCATTTCAAGCATCTTTAAGCACTTTATCCAAATATTCAAGCACTTGAAAACACAATATTAAAAGTGAAGCATTTTCAAAAGATTCCGAGCACCCACATAAATAAAAACTTAGTGCACGATGGTCGACGCCAGTCGTTAGAAATCAGTGCAGAATTGTGTGCTCTTATTTTGGCCAATTTCTTTTATTTCCGCCCATATCTGCAACAAAAAGTGCTTGGTTGGGCCAATTAATCCGTCTACCTCTACTGGAGAAGTGTCAAAATTGGGGATTAAATAGAGATTACGAGTTATTCACAGTCAGAGGTCGGTAAAATAAACGTTGCCCCCGGTACCAGGGGCAACGTCAGACGCAGCGACAAAAGCGTCATAAAACCATATCTAACTTAAAAAAACACATACATGCTGCATACCCACAGAAAGGTCAGAAACTCAGCTAAAAGCTCATATAAACCGTTCTTATGTTCACGTAACACAGTTAAAACACCAACGGATCAAACCAGCAGAAGCGAAACTGTGCCAACAGAGAGAACGCCTAGACATCTCTTTACTAAAACCTCTGTAATTTAACTCTGCTTCATTTCAACAGCATCAGACTTTGCACAGCTCATGTCCACATGATGTTACATGACCTCCATGTGTTTTTAAGCTCCCACTGCATATTTTAAAGGTGATATTTGCTTTAAAATGCAATATTTTTTAAGGCAAGAGAAAAAAATACTTCAGTCATGCTGTGTTCCAAGTACATTTACTCTAACACAGTGGCATCTACAGTGAAACGGTTTAAAAATGTCATCCTAATATAGTATTTGTACGACACAACCTTTTTTGAGTTTGTGCTGCCAGTTGCGAAATAAAGCAGTTTGCAGGAAATAGTCAGACTTTTCAGTTCTGTTTTACACACCAAGTATTAAACAGAATCACAAGAGGAAAACAAATAAACAAATAAGAAGTCAATTCACCAGCATCAACACACAGCACCGTAAATACTGTCTGGAGCTTGAACAATATACGGCCTCTCTGAAAGGTATATGACCACGCTGAGCCGGGATATTATAAGTCTCGTTAGGCCAGGGACAAACTGGAAAGGTCTTCTGCACTCAACCGAGTTATATAATCGTGAAAAGTGTTTGGCTGCAGTCGTGCAGCCGACTAGAAAAAGTGACACTTTTATTTTAGGGCTGGATTTTTGATTCAAGGGGGAAGAGACTCAGAAAAATGTGCTTTTAGCAGAGAGAGGGGTTTGAGTCAGACGTTGAAGAAGAGAAAACGTTCCAGAGCTTTGACAGTCCTCCATCACAAACGCTTTGTTGTTTCTTAGCGAGCGGCGCAGCGTGAAGCTAACGTCGTCATTCCCACTTGGTCTGAGTGATGATGTAACACAGCAGGGCTGTCACTTCCTATTCACATATATGTCCGAAACTTTGAAACCCTTAAAAACCAGTTTGAGTTCAACAAAAAAACTAAAGAACCGCTCTTTAGATCCATCCTTGATTGGCCTAGCAGTATGCTAAGCTAAACAGAACATCCTCCATACAAGAGCAAGCCTGAGCAAAATAATTTGATTGTTAGCGTTAGGGATTTACGATATTATCGACACAATATCGTATTACTGGATGTCAACACACCAAGGTCCCACGATATATGACTAATGGCTAAAACAGCACACTGAATAAGCTGCTAGTTCCTAGACTTATGCTGGCGCCCTCTACAGCTCCTATTTTTAATTTAGTTCGGACAATGAAGACAATTTAGATCGACATCTTTTGTGACAAGTAAAGCATTTTCAAGGATTTCAAGCACCAATATGACCAATTCTTTGGCCAATACCAATTTTTTATTTAGAAATCAGAGCAGAATGCTATTAATTTGGCCAATACTTTTGACCAATTTCCTTTATTTTACCTAATCTGATTAAGATTCTACAACTTTATAGCATCACAATAGTTTGGCTGGGCCAATTAATCCGTCTACCTCTAGTGTTGATATGTCCGAATCAGAGATTAAATAGACATTACGAGCACGGACGTCATCCAAACCAAAGCAGAGAGAACTAACCGACTTCAACCAGTAGCCGTTTCACGGGACAGTAATACATCGCACTGTGACCCATCAAATCTGATCCATCTCTTCCTGGTTTTCAATAATCCAGTCCGACAATTTCCTGTGTGCGGTCACCCAACGATGCAGAGAAAAATGCGAAAATCGGTGTCTGCAGAAGTATTTAGAATTATTCTTGAATTTAGCTTTTCCATTTTAAGCCACGTTGAATCCCAGAGGACTAACTAAATCAACAACTGAAGGACAATGTAAACAGTGTTTTTATTTATGTTTTAATCCCCAACGTTACCTTAAAAAGTCCAAGTTTCCCCCTTAACGACAATAACGGGAAGCTAACTTGCATTTTAGCCGAAGTTGTAGTAGTTTTCAATTGGTAAATTCAAGTTTACCATAAATGGGACTTTGAAATAACGGCGCTAACTGGTAAACGGGGCCTGGACTCTGGTGTCGCGGCACGTAAACATGACGTCATGCGCGTCTTTTTCCGGTCAGTCATCATGGAAACGTGTCGTGCGTTAACCTATTGCACAGCACTAAAATAAAACTAAAATGAAACAATAAAATCTTTCTTTTCTTGTTGGAATTGGTCAGCCATTTTGTTTTGTTTTTAAGAAATACGGCTGCAAACTCTAGACTTAATTTCCGATAAATTTCAACAGCAAGCTCACCACGCAAAGACGGGAAAACGATTCCCACTCAAAGAGGTTCCAGCACGTAGCTACTTATTCACATTATTTTATATTATTTACCGGCTTCCGGTTGTTCACAGGCAGCTCTTACATTACCATTTGATGTATTGCAACAGTGAGGCAAACGTTGCACCAGCGCCACACTAAATGAAGGCGTCATATTTACATTTCCACGCAAAAAAATTTCTTTTTTAAATCCTCCATTTAACTCGGGAAAAATTAAATTACATTACCATCACAATGCCCCCGCTCTCGCCGCGTTTGCCCGAGGAGGAGCCGGCGCAGTAGATACTGGATTAAAAAAGCCCGAGTGAAGCAGAGGCAGCGAGCGACTCCAGCCACGAGCGCCTGACATGTCAAATTACTGCCTTCAATCAGTGAACGGCCGTGCAAAGTAGTGATACACTGAGTAATCGGGCCACATCTGGCATTCTGAGATTAACGCGCCGATACGCTGTCGCAGCCTTTCAAAGCCTTTTGACGTTTTAATATACAGTGTCTGTATTTATTTCTCAAACGAACAGTGTTAAATAAATGTAAATTCACATGCAGCAATTTTGTGCTTCATCTGTTATTGTTATTAAATTGTTGTATTTCATCAGACGCACAAGATACATCGGTGCCCAACAGCGAGTGTATGGCTTATTTAAAAAAAGAAAAAAAAAAAAAAAAAAGAAGCAATTTTCTTTTAATAACTCCCTAAATTAGACTTACATAACGACACATTTTGCCAACTTGGATGATCTCGCTTCAAAGCCTCTATCGTGGCATCAGATTATGTAACGGATGATTCAGGGTAGAAGTTGTGCTTGCGATGCATCAGTGTGGCAGACGGAGGGAAAAAAAGAAAAACCACCCCAAAAAACAACAACTGTCCCTGAAAAACCTTTACCCACGTTTGTAAAATATCACTTTTTATTATTTTCTCCATTAATCAATTAGCCGTTTGGTCCGGAAAATGTTCAAAAAATGTTGTGCACAAACCAAATTAATTCACTTTTAATGATTTCTTTGTTATATGGAGCAAAGAAAACGGAAAATATTAACATTTGAGAAGCGGAAAAGTGAGTACTTGTCGACAATTGATAAAGTAATCTATTATTAACCAGTTTTTTGCAATTAATCATTGCAGCCCTAATTGTATTTATTCTCTATTTTGCGCTACAGGCAAGAAACAATATGAAAGTTTCACAATTATCCTGATCAAAATTAATTAAATTCACAATATTATTACGCAGGAAATTTGTTTTGTTTACTTACGTCTTCAGAAAATGTGCAGACAATAATAATAAGGTAATATATGTACCTAACCTCACGGGCTGTTTGTGTGTCTATGTGTCTATGTGTGTGTGTGTGTGTGTGTGTGTGTGTGTGTGTGTGTGTGTGTGTGTGTGTGTGTGTGTGTGTGTGTGTGTGTGTGTGTGTGTGTGTGTGAGCGTATAGCCTAAATTCCATTAAAGGTACATTATGTAAATATATACGTAATGTATTGCATTAAGTCATAAAATCACCATGATGTGTCATCAGAGATGAAGGAAACATGTTAAACTGGATTCCTGGCTGCACTGAGGAAAGCATATGTTTAGCATGTAGCACGTAGCATGTCAGCACACAGGTTTTTGCAAAGAATGAGTCAAAAACAGTGAGCGAAAGCCGTGGATTAAAGATGCAGAACGTTTGCAATAGGCATAGGAATCGCCAGAGACACCGCAATACGATATTAGCATTTTTGGGAGATAATATATTAAGATATACTCACAAAACTGCTATCTTGAGAGTGATATTAATATACAAAATGTTTACGTGTAACATCAGTTTCATATGCTGAAAAATTAAACTTTGTGTCTCAAATGTCGCGATATTTCACTGTATCGATTTTTCCCCCCCCTATCCTTAGTAAACAAACCTAAAAAGCCTCAGTAACACTCTCAAAAATGTCTCAATAAAAGCCGAGGGAATGTGGAGAGGAGGTTGGGGACAGACGCTAGTGTCGACCATTTTCTCTTGTTAAGGTAAACAATCAAGCTTCCGCAAAAGCTAAGCAATACTGTGACTCAACAGTTAGCTAAGTAGTTAGCTTCAACCAAATGACATGGCAGGAGGCATAGGACTCGCCACACACCACAATACAATATTATAACGATATTTAAGTGACAATACGATATTAGCATTTTCGCGAAATCATGTATTAAGATATACTCGGAAAACAGCTATCGTGAGAGTGTTATTAAACACTTATATAGAAAAAGTTCAAAATTCATCCTTAGTAAATAAACCTAAAAAGCCTCAGTATCGCTCTCAAAAATGCCTCAAAAAAAGCGGCTGGAAAGTGGAGAGGAGGGTGGGGACGGACGCTAGTGTCGATCATTTTCTCCTGGAAAGGTAAACAATCGAGCTTCCGCCAACGTTAAGTAATACTGCGTTCCACTTACATCGGAACTCTTAAGTCGGAAAACAGGGATGGACATCACAAGATCACCACGTTCAGGTTGAGAAGTCAGAAACTTCTTGGGTTAGCCACTGTTAGCAACACCAGTTGATATAGTAAGACCGCTTCAAAAATAAGTTCTGCAACCGGAACCGGCACGGAGCATCTTAAGTAATTACCGCACAGTCCAGCAGAGGGTGCTCTTAGTTCTGTTTTGAAAGTCAGAAAAATATAATCGGGTATATTTTGATGTTTTGCTGTGAAAATGGAGACAGAATTGTCCTAGTATATGAAGTGTCTGAATTATTTTGGGTTTTACGCAATAGATGGTAACGTAACAAACAAATCTGCGGAATCAACTGTTAGCTTAGCAGCTAGCTTCAACCAAACGACATGGCAATAGTTCAACGTCATGTGACTAATCGCAAGATTAATATTAAATAATGCGCAGGAGAATATGCTAATATCAACATAAAGGCTGGTATGAGTCACTGGTTAAATCACTGGATCGGATGTCGAAAGACAAAGATTTTAAATCGGATACAATCAAATAAGCCCATACATTATGTAATGAAATATAAATGCTGAGTCATGTTTTGAGCGGCTTATTCCTTCTTCATGTGAGAAGAACATCTGTTCCACAGTTGGAGAACGGCGTCTTTGAATTAGCTTGAAATGACACAAACGTGTCGTTAACACCTTAGCAGTTTAGGTGTAAAACGACTGTATCACAATGATATCAGTAGATACTCGCGTTTGTGATATCGTATTATGAGCCAGTGGGGCCCCGGGCACAGACAAGAAAAGGGGCCCCCCTGTGTCCCGATACCACATCTGATTTTCTCAAAAAGAAAAACAAATTCAGCATCGAGACATCAGGGGTGGATAACAGAGCCTCAAGGGCCCTATGAAGACATCACATAATAAACAGTGTTGTTGTCAGATATGAGGTGAATAACATGAAGCGTGGTGTAGGATTTAAAATAAAATATTAACATTTAAATGTCGGGATGAATAACGTACAGTAGCGCAGCAGCTTGGGCCCCCTGGAGGGGGAGAACGAGCGTCCAATCACAGACGAGATTCACCAGCGTTTGTGACGTTAGCTTCTCGGTAACGTGAATCCTGAGAATAATGGTTAAATAAATGCCAGACATGGAAAGTGAAAGTTATCGTTATTGTTCGGAAACTCCGGTTGGTTTGGTCCGTCTAAAAACGCTTCATGTTAACATAAATGCCCGAGGTGGACTACAACGCAGGGCATTGTGGGTAAACACAACCAAAACGTACGCGCCGCGCGTAGCACGATAGCCGGCAGAAATGGCTTCTTCTTCTCCGTCGTCGTTTGTCTTCAGTAATTCCTGTATGCAGCGCCGCCCTCAGGCGAGGAGGGGAACGCGTTATAGTTCCCCCAATCGTAACCGAGACTAGCGGACGGTTCGGCGTGAAAACGACCTCAGATTAGGACGACAGAATCATGCGTTACGTCTACGAGCGTCCTCACTAGGATAGCTGTACAAATACTGGCGCTGTCAAACGGCAAACGCGTCAACGTTAGCGCACAGCGCGTTTCCACTACGACTGACCGGGGAAGAGACGCGCCCCGACGTCATGTTTTACGCAACTCCCGATTTGTGAAAAATTCGTCTCTAACGTGACGCTAAACTTTGAGAAACAGAGGCGCACACACAGGTACGCTAGTTATTCGTAGCGTCGCTCTTTTCCTTGAATAAACAGACCGCTCCAGTTCGACTGTAAGCTAACCATAACCGCGCTTAAAGGAGCTAACGGAGCTAACTGGTAAACGGTGCCCGGACTCCGGCGTCGCGCGCGTCTATTTTCCGGTCAGTCGTCACAGAAACGTGTCGTGCATTAACGTGCGTTAACGTTACGTTGACGTGCGTTAATCTTTTGCACAGCACTACCAAATACATGTATGTGTGTTTGTGGGACCTTCTCTGGCATAAACGCTGACCTTGTCAGGACCAGGAGTCCTCACGGAGACTAGAAATGAGGCAGAACCCTCATTTTTTTGAGTGAAACTGGTAATATTTGAACTGTGGTTAGCTTAAGGTTAAGGTTAAAGTTAGGGTTAACTAGTTGTTGTATAGAATGGTCCAGAGGAAAAATAGACTCTCCCATCAACAACAAACATGTTGTCCCATGGAGTGAAAACGACACACACACACACACACACACACACACACACACACACACACACACACACACACACACACACACACACACACACACACACACACAGCTTCATCTACACATCATGATTTATTTAAACAAAAACACTCAATTTTGCCAAGTCAGCACACGACGGTGGTCACGCAAAGAGTGTGAGTGGAAATGAGTCACTTTGATATGAATTTAATTTCACACACACACACACACGCACACACGCACACAAACACACAGCTATGAGCAGCAGCAGCTGCACCTGCGGGCGGAGGCAGAGGGAGGACCGGGGTGAAGCCTGCGGTCCTCACCGCCGTTAAAACAAACGCACCGAGAACTCGTACCCGCGATGAACAGAGGGACATTTTTTACAAATAGGACCATTTTAACGGTCGCACCGGTTCCGTCACAGCGTTAAAAAACGTGAGCTTTTCTTACCTGCACAGGCGACGAGAAGCGAGGCGGCGAGGAAAATATCCGTTGACCGGAGCATCGTAACTCCCCGAGTAACGTGAGCGCTAAACGGCGAAGCTTAATCTCCTTCTCCCTCGTCTTCTTCTTCTTCTCCTCCTTCTCCTTCTCCTCCTCCTGTTCGTTTATCCTCCTCCTCCTCCTTCACCAAACCGTCATGTTTCGTGTGTGAACGCTGCTCCGGGTGGTGGCGGTGTTACGGCGGCGGTGATGGGGGGAGATGATGAGCGCCAGAGCCGCGTTCAAAGTCTGACTGACAAGCGGAGCCTGCGCACACGGCGACGATCACTCCGCGCGGGGACCGGAACACGGGACCTCCCGCGAAGTAGTGCGGCGGCGCGCGACAGGAAACCGGTGTTGACGTGAAAAGGAATCCGTCCGTCGATAATAAATGCACGTAGAAAAACGATTGATCCGTGGCTAACTTGGTTCCACACAGTGAAACACGTGAAAACACACGGATCACGTCGTCATATATTCATCCATTCATAGAACACTGAAGGTCAACTGAAGCACAAATCACTTTCCGGCGAATTAATCGGTTGATTTTTAATCGGTTTTTTTTCGATTTAATACGTTTATCGTGAGTATATATAATATAGATTTTGCGTAATCGTTTTGCTATAATGTGAGTTTATTGATATAGGTTAGGTTACAATATAGGTTCTGTGCACATTTTTTTGCGCTAAAGCTAACGATAAGTTTATCGTTAGAACAATATACGTTTTGCATGATAACGTGATAAGTTTATCGTGAAAACAATATTGGTTCCTCGTAATCCTTTTGCGTTATATCTAATGATAAACGTATCGTTAGAACAATATATGTTTCGCGTTATATGTGACAAGTTTATCGTTAAAACTATATAGGTTCCACGTAATAGTTTTGCGTTATATCCTACGATAAATTTAGTGTTAGAACAATATGCGTTTTGCGTTATAACGTTATAATTTAATCGTGAAAACAGTATAGGTTCCTCGTAATCCTTTCGCGTTATATCTAATGATAAATGTATCGTAAAAAACAATATGCGTTTCGCGTTAAAACGTGATAAGTTTATCGTTAACAATATAGGTTCTGCGTAATAGTTTTACGTTATATCTTACGATAAATTTGGTGTTAGAACAATATGTGTTTCGCGTTATAACGTGATAAGTTTATTGTTAAAACAATATAGGTTCCACGTAATAGTTTTGTGTTTTGTGATCCGTGGCTAATTTGGTTCCACACAGTGAAACACGTGAAAACGCGCGATCACGTCGTCATATATTCATCCATTCATAGAACACTGAAGGTCAACTGAAGCACAAATCACTTCCCGGCGATTAATCGGTTGATTTTTAATCATTTTTTTTTTCGATTTAATACGTTGATCGTGAGTCTATATAATATAGATTTTGCATAAACGTTTTGCATTATAACGTGATAAGTTTATCGTGAAAACCAAATAGGTTCCTCGTAATAGTTTTATGTGATATCTTAAGATAAATTTAGTGTTAGAACAATATGTGTTTTGCGTAATCATATTGCGTTATATCTAACAATACATTTATCGTTACACAATATATATAAACAATATATGTTTCGCGTTATATGAGATAAGTTTGTCGTTAAAACAAATACGTTTCGCGTTATGGTAGTTTATGTGTGTTCTGCGCGGGTTTTTTTGCGCTATAGCTAGCGATAAGTTTATCGTTAGTACAACATACGTTTTGCATGATAACGTGATAAGTTTATCGTGAAAACCATATAGGTTCCTCGTAATAGATTTATGTGATATCTTAAGATAAATTTAGTGTTAGAACAATATGTGTTTTGCGTTATATGTGATAAGTTTATCGTTAAAACAAAATACGTTTCGCGTTGTGGTAGTTTATCGTTATATCAATGTGTGTTTTGCATAAAAAAAAAATATATATTTTTTTTATTTAATTTAATCTGGAAGCACAGAAACATATTGTTGCCACAGTTCATACGTTTCACATTATAACGCAATACGTTTATCGGGAGTATATATAATATAGGTTTTGCGTAATCGTTTTGCGCTACAATGTGAGTTTTTTGCGCTATAGCTAACGATAAGTTTATTGTTAGCACAATATAGGTTCCAAGTAATAGTTTTGCGTTATAGCTAACAATAAATTCATCGTTAGAACAATCCATGTTTCACGTTATAACGTGATAAGTTTATCGTTAAAGCGATACAGGTTCCACGTAATAGTTTTGTGTTATCTTACGATAAATTTAGATATAACGTTATTAATTTATCGTGAGAATAATATGCGTAAGTTATAACATGATACATGTATCAATATATGTTTTGTGTTATAACGTGATAAATTTATTGTTAGAACAACATACATTTCGCATTATTTCCAACGATAAGTTTATCGTTAGAGCAAAATACATTTCGCGTTATAATAAGTCATCGTGAGAATAATATGCGTTTCGCGTTATAACGTGATAAGTTTATCGTTAAAACAAAATTTTGCATTTTACAGTTTTGTGCATTATAACGCAATACATTTGTCGTTAGAACAATATGCGTTTTGCGTTATAACGTGATAAGTTTATCGTTAAAACAATATAGGTTCCGCGTAACCATTATGCAATATAACTTTATAAATTTATCGTCAAAACAAAATACATTTTGCGTTATGATAGTTTATCGTTAGAACAAAATTTAGCATTTTACAGTTTTGTGCATTATAACGCAATACATTTGTCGTTAGAACAATATGCGTTTTGCGTTATAACGTGATAAGTTTATCGTTAAAACAATATAGGTTCCGCGTAACCATTATGCAATATAACTTTATAAATTTATCGTCAAAACAAAATACATTTTGCGTTATGATAGTTTATCGTTAGAACAATATGTGTTTTGCATTATAACGTGATAAGTTTATCGTTAAAACAATACAGGTTCCGCGTAATTGTTTTGCGATATAACGATAGAAATTTAGCGTTAGAACGATATACATTTCAAGTTATAACATGATAAATGTATCAATATGTGTTTGGCGTTATAACGGGATAAACTTATTGTTAGAACAACATACATTTCGCATTATTTCCAACGATAAGTTTATCATTAGAACAAAATACATTTCGCGTTATAATAAGTCATTGTGAGAATAATATGCGCTTCACGTTATATGTGATAAGTTTATCGTGAGAACAAAATACATTTCGAGTTATAACATGAATTTATCGTAAGAACAGTATAGCTTTGCGCTATATATAACGATAACTTTGGAATATATGTCTCGCGTTATACGATATAAACGTTTCACGTTATAACTTGATAGTTTATTGTTGTATATATGTATATATATATATATATACTGTCTTTACAGTATAAGTATGTTGTTCTCACAAATGTATATTGTAATAATAACTTTTTATTATTGTTCTTAGTGTAGACGATCATTTGTCGTTGAACAATAAAACAATGGTTTATAATAATATAGGTCCATTATAAGAACAATGTACTGATATTGACCTTCAAACGGACATTTGTTCATATTTAAAAATGAAGCACTGCAGCTTTAACAACGTGACTCTATGCACAAAAACAGCCCAGTGTTTTCTACATGACACTTCAGGGTGTCTCTACATCTGTACATGCAGTACATCGTGTAAAGCTTCAGTGCTGCTGCTTAAATTCTCCTGACTCCTCTCACTCCACCACACACACACACACAGAGAGAGCCTTATGCAACGCTCTTAACCAGCTTTAAAACGATTGTTACCTGAGAAAAGAGAGCTGTAAGAGGAGGTGATGTTTGCTGGCACAGCGGGGAGAAGGAATCAGTGCATTTGTGCAGCATAAAGGGAGCAGTTTGCTCTCGTTTGTGCTGCGAGACCCGGCGCGCAGACGTGAAACGGGCCAATATTTAATGAACCCAAATCAATCTGAGAACCTGACGTGGTCAAATCCTGCAACGAGGTACAAAAAAACACACGGTAAATACCTGGAAACGTGAACATCATGTTAATTAATGCTATTATAAGCATTTTCTAATCAGTTAATTCATATTTATTAATGTTATTCAGGGTTATTCATTCATGTAGTATTGTAGTAGTTGTACTATTAGCAATAATAGTAAAAGAATAAGAAGTAATAGTTATAGTATGAGCATGGATACTAGGCATAGTAGTGGTACTGTAGTACTATATCTGTACTATGAGCAGGAATGGTCGTCGTAGCAGTTGTAGTATTAGCAAGAATGATAGAAGAAGTAGTGGTAGTATAGTGGTTGACACACGTACTTGTATTGTTAGGAATGATAGTAGCAGTAGTAGTAGTAGTAGTAGTACTAGGGAATGTTGTATCAACAGGAATAGTAGTAGTAGCTGTAGTAGTAGGTGTACTATTAGCAAGAATAGTAGTTTTAGCTATATAACTATAGCTATAGCTATATATATAAACTATTAGCATACTATTAGCAGGAACAGTAGTTGTATAAGTATAATGTAGTCGAAGTAGTAGTTGTAGCTATAGCTATATAGCTATGCTATTAGCAGGAATAGTAGTTGTATAAGTATAATGTAGTTGAAGTAGTAGTTGTAGCTATAGCTATATAGCTATGCTATTAGCAGGAACAGTAGTTGGATAAGTATAATGTAGTTGAAGTAGTACTTGTAGCTATAGCTATATAGCTATGTTAGCAGGAACAGTAGTTGTTTACATATAATGTAGATGAAGTAGTAGTTGTATATGTAGTTTACTAGTAGTTTTAGCTATATAACTATAGCTATAGCTATAGCTATATATATATAAACTATTAGCAGGAACAGTAGTTGTATAAGTTTAATGTAGTAGAAGTTGTAGTTGTAGCTATAGCTATATAGCTATGCTATTAGCAGGAATAGTAGTTGTATAAGTATAATGTAGTTGAAGTAGTAGTTGTAGCTATAGCTATATAGCTATGCTATTAGCAGGAACAGTAGTTGGATAAGTATAATGTAGTTGAAGTAGTACTTGTAGCTATAGCTATATAGCTATGTTAGCAGGAACAGTAGTTGTTTACATATAATGTAGATGAAGTAGTAGTTGTATATGTAGTTTACTAGTAGTTTTAGCTATATAACTATAGCTATAGCTATAGCTATATATATATAAACTATTAGCAGGAACAGTAGTTGTATAAGTTTAATGTAGTAGAAGTTGTAGTTGTAGCTATAGCTATATAGCTATGCTATTAGCAGGAACAGTAGTTGTATACGTATAATGTCGATGAAGTAGTAGTTAATTCATATTTATTAATGTTATTCAGGGTATTGAAGTTATTCATTCATGTAGTATTCAAGGCTACTGTAAACACTTATTAAATGTTTCTTTGTAACATTGAACATTTACTGCACTCAATAACAATAATAAAACATTTATTAACTTTTATCACCTTTTATTCATGTTCATAAAGAGCATTCATAAAGGTTAATACTGGTAAATAAATGCTTCATTACAGTTAAGTAATGATCACAAACAGTATAAATAAGTATAATGTATGCATTAATACCTTGTTTAACCTGAATAACATGATTAAATGCTTAATTAAAGTACTTACTTAAATATAATTAGGCATTACCTTTATTAATGCTCAGTGTGAACCTTTAACTACTTCATAAATAAGCATTACTTCACTGTAATTAAGCATTAATAAAAGGTTAATAATGGCTAATAAATGCTTTATTACAGTGAAGTGATGCTCATTAACAGCTACGTTATTGAATTAACTGTGAATTAACACCTTAGTTAACCTTAATAACATGATTAGATGCTTAATAAAACACGCATTAACGGTTAATAAACACTTTAATTACAGCGTTTACTCACTGTTCATTAATGCAGACTCATTATAAAGTGTTACAGATGCAAACAGTCACGTATAAAGTGGACTCTGTGAGAACATAGACAATGTTTGTGCCTCAGTATTATACAAAGTATGACTCAGCAGATGACTCATACACATCGCCCCCCCCCCCCCCCCCCCCTCAGAATATTCAGTAGTGTTTTATTCATTTAAAATTAAAAGCTAATGTATCTTGATTTAACTGTTTTTATTTTATCTTCACTGTTAATGGTTCAGTTTCCAAGAAATCACCAAAGGGGCTTTTATTTTTAAAAAGATAAAAATGAGGATTTTGACGAGGAAACTAATGAGTTGTTTATGAGATCACACAGTCGACCAAACGTCTTTGTGTTAATTAATGATAGTAAAAAAAAGACGTCATTAGTCTGAGGAAAACTGACAAAAATCATATCCTGAGAAGAATCTTGTCCGACACAGTAATGATGATGTCTTTTTAACTGTGTCTTGTTGCTGCTCCAATTATCATCATTAAAAAAATACTGTGAGTTATTACATTATTCTCTGTGGAAAATACACGTTATTTCATCTCAAATACTCTTTGAAACTCCTTTACACAATTCATTCAGCTTTAGCACGTTCAGAAATGAAGTAGTCACAGTAGTATTAGTTACTGTTGCTGTAGTATTAATAGGAGTAATAGTAGCAGTAGCAGTAGTAGTGGTAATTGAAGTAGTAGTCGTAGTAGTTGTATGAACAGGAATAGTAGTAATAGTTGTACTATTAGCGAGAATAGTAGTTGTAGAAGTATAATGGTAGTTGAAGTAATAGTTATAGTATGAGCATGGATATAGGCATAGTAGTGGTACTGTAGATAGTTGTATTCTATCTGTACTATGAGCAGGAATGGTGGTCGTAGTAGTTGCAGTATTAGCAAGAATGATAGTAGAAGTAGTGGTAGTATAGTGGTTGACACACGAATGATAGTAGTAGTAGTAAATGTATCAACAGGAATAGTAGTTTCTGTAGTAGTAGTTAGCACTCGTACTATTAGCAAGAATAGTAGTTGTATATGTAGTTGAATTAGTAGTAGTAGTTTTAGCTATATAACTATAGCTATAGCTATATATATACTATACTATTAGCATGCTATTAGCATGAACAGTATTTGTATAAGTATAATGTAGATGAAGTAGTAGTTGTAGCTATAGCTATATAGCTATGCTATTAGCAGGAACAGTAGTTGTATAAGTATAATGTCAGTGAATTAGTAGTTGTAGCTATAGCTATATAGCTTTGTTAGCAGGAACAGTAGTTGTATACGTATAATGTAGATGAAGTAGTAGTTGTAGTAGTTGTAGCTATAGCTATATAGGTAGCTATAGTATTAGCAGGAATAGTTGTAGTAGTATAAACGTAGTTGACAACATTAAACTAGTAGTAGTAGTAGTATTAGTATGCATAGCATGACAGTAGATGCAGCAGTAGTTGTTGTTTCTGTAGTAGTGTGGTAGTGGAAGTAGTAGTATAGTGCTTGTAGTAGTAGTTGCTGTATGAACAGGCTTGGTAGTACTAATTGCAGTAGTAATGTACTATTAGCAAGAATAATAGTAGTAGTAGTAGTAATTGATGTACTACAACTGTACTATTAGCAGGAATAGTAGCAGTAGTTAGTAGTGATAGTAGTTGTAGGATGTGCAGGAATAGTCGTAGTAGTAGCAAGTATAGCATCATAGTAGATGCAGTAGTGTTTGTCATAATACTAGTAGCAGTTGTAGTATGAGTAACAGTAGTAGTTGTATTAGCAAGTAGTGGTAGTATAGTAGTCCTACTAGTAGTAGTATGAGCTGGAATGGTAGTAGTAGTTCACATTTGAGCAGGACTGGTTCTATGGTATTAATTGTAGTATTAGCAATAGCAATAGCAGCAGCAGTAGTAGTACTAGTAGTAATAGTACATGCGTTAGTGTTTCTATCTTCTGTCTGTTCTACCTTCTCTTTTCGCTCTTTATTAGAATCACGACACAAAAACAAACATAAACACCTGCAGACATTATTACATGTACTACATCTTTTATATGAACACTGTGTGTGTGTGTGTGTGTGTGTGTGTGTGTGTGTGTGTGTGTGTGTGTGTGTGTGTGTGTGTGTGTGTGTGTGTGTGTGTGTGTGTGTGTGTGTGTCTGGAGAGGACACACACACACACACACGTGAACATCCTCCACTAGAAGGTTTTAAAATAGCATCTCCCTCCTCCTCCTCCTCCTCCTCCTCTCAGCCACTGTAGGAGAAACACCACCATCACCATCATCATCATCATCATCATCATCACCATCAGAATGTGCAGAACATGAGTATGAACATTAGTTTCTGGGTCAGAGGAGGAGAGTGGAGGTCATCTGTGGAGGGAGGAGTCAGCAGATGTGACCAATGAGACACAGGGAAGAAGCTAAAGACAAGTGGTTGTGTGCTCTGTCTCAGTGTGTGTGTGTGTGTGCGTATGTGTGTGTGTGTGTGTTACATAATCGATGAGCGCCTCGATCAGGCTAAAGGAAATCAAACAAAGCTGCACGGATCAGCAGCCCTGGAAGGAAGCAACGTGTCAGACAGAATAGTGGATTTTAATCAAAGCAGACGCTGCTCAGTTTTTCTGTCTTTGACCCGAGTCGCGTCGCATTTGTTTTCCTTTAATACGTGGAGACGGAACACATGTTCTGTTTGTGTGTGAGAACCAATTAAACGACTTCCGAGTTCCAATATTAAATGGAATGCAGCCAGTATGGATCGCTCTAAGACAGCGAGTGAAGCTCCGCCTCCTCTAAAATGTCAACAGTAAACATGCACAAGAACGAGTCACTAGTTCGTTCAGAACCGGCTATTTTATCACGGACGACGGATCGTCTTACGTGGTTTTCGTATTCCCGCAGCAGCCGCCGCGTTAAAACCAGCTCGAAGATCGACGCTGATCGGACAAATGAGGCAAAAGACGTCGCTTCCACGGAAGATCAGCTTCTCTGGGAGTCAATGGAGCAGTGGGCGGATGCATGATGATGACGATTGGAGGAACCGTGTGATAAAGGCGGAGCCAGTTTTTGATTGACAGCATCGCAGAAACAAACACGACAGTGGATCATTTTCTGCCTCAGTCCTGTGTGGATTTTTGAGACATTAGTGGCCATGTTTTTTACCGACTTACGACTCTGGAACGTGGTGAAGTCACTACTAGCTCCGACTTCCGAGTTCCAATTTAAATGGAATGCAGCAAAAAAATTTCTACAACTATAAAACTAAATCATTTATATTCCATGCCGTTCTATTTACCTCGCAAGTGAGATGTCAGCACTGAGAGTTCACCACGTTCTAGAGAGAAGATCGGGGAAAAACCATGGACGCAAGCATATCCCGAGCTAGCCATTGTTAGCAATACCAGGCAGTCGTGGTCATTGCCTGTGTGGAGGTCTCCATTCCAACAAAACACTTTTATTTTGAAATGTCATCACAAATATCGCAACTGCGAAATCATGACATCATAATTTTAAGCTCATATCATCCGCCTCTAAAAATGCACTTGACTGCCCCCTGTTGACCAGTTCAGATACTCAGTGGCTCTCAGGTCATTTGAGTTTAGCCAGCGAGATACGTAGCGTGACATCGTACCGGTGCGACAACAACGAAGATAATCGACTTTCTGTCGCCCGATCACCTGACTGACTGTCGTGGGTCTAGCTCCACCCGTACCGTACCATGTTACTCTGGTACCCCGAGGGAAGGGCGCCCAAAAAAGGAACGGTTGGGTAACGCAAAAAAATACGTACCGTACTGGACCTAACTGTTCCGAACAACTGCGCTACACAAAATTTGGCACTTAACAAAAAGCGTAGCAACACAGATGGCAGGATGGATGGGTCGAGGGGCCCCTGAGCAAGGCACCCAATTCTCCAATCGTGCTCACTGCGCAAAAACAACACTTATCTTATAGTTCCAAATTCTACTTATAGTTCCAAAATGTACTTATAGTTCCAATATTTACTTATAGTTCCAAAATGTACTTATAGTTCCAATATTTACTTATAGTTCCAAATTCTACTTATAGTTCCAAAATATACTTATAGTTCCAAATTCTACTTATAATTCCAAATTCTACTTATAGTTCCAAAATATACTTATAGTTACAAAATATACTTATAGTTCCAAATTCTACTTATAGTTCCAAAATCTACTTATAGTTCCAAAATCTACTTATAATTCCAAAATCTACTTAAAGTTCCAAATTCTACTTATAGTTCCAAAATCAACTTATAATTCCAAATGTGATCAGAATGAGTCACAAGTTCGTTCAGAATCATATTCCCGTAGCAGCCGCCGCATTAAAACCACTTGAAGCGCGGCACTGATTGGACAAATGAGGCAAAAACGTCGCTTCCACGGAAGCTCAGCTTCTCTGGGAGTCAAAAGAGCAGTGGGTGGATGCATGATGACGATTGGAGGAACTGTGTGAAAAGGCGGAGCCAGTTTTTGATTGACAGCGTTGGGTTTTGTTTCGGACACCTGCTCCACACGAAATCTGGCCACCAACAAAAAGCGAAGCAACACAGACGGCAGGATCGATGGGTCGAGGGGCCCCTGAGCAAGGCACCCGGTTCTCCGACCGTGCTCACTCGAGCAAAAACAACACACTCGTAAAGCAATTATACACTTACACAAACATACTTATGCAGGTTTTTTGCCAATAAACACCGTGGGGCCTTTAAAGTCGTCTCCACAGGCCGCGAGGCACAAACAGAGGAGTATGTGAATATGTGAAAGCAAATCGACTGGTGTGTAAGTCGGTTTGCGGAGAAGATGAACGTCAGAGGGAAAAGCTTTGAGAGGGCTGCGGGAGCACAGCTCTGTCAATCAATCATCACCTGTAGAGCCCAGAGAGAGTCACGACCGCCCGGAATAATCCCTGGACTAAGAGGCGGCGGATCAGCCTGAGCTGGTAGACGCTGTGGTCAGACAGTGCACTCGTTGTCCTCAGAGGCAACACAGACGTCCTCTGTGGACCACAGCAAGATATGAATCTGCACAGAAACACACACACAGAGTCACAGAGTCAGACGCGAGCAATCGTCACAGAGTCGGAGGCTTTTCCAGCGTCATAGAGATGTCATTCAGTCGGACGTGAACGGTTTACAGCGCGCGGGCAAACGGCTGTCGTCGCCACTGACGCGTTCGTCGTCCAGACACAAAGACACAAAGACACAAAGACACAAAGACGGCTCAGTTGTGTTGACAGTGCACTGACAGCGACTTTGACTCTGTTTCAACACCAAACAACAACTCGAGTCAAAGAGATTTACCAGATAAGAGAAGACTTTAGTTTTGTCCTGAAGGACATTTGTAAGGACAAATGACTCGTTTTTCTTTTCTTCTCCATCAGTGATAGAACCTGCTCTTTTAATTACAGTTCTAAATTCTACTTATAGTACCAAAATCTACTTATAATTCCAAATTTTACTTATAGTACCATCTAGTTATACTTCCAAATTCTACTTATAGTTCCAAAATCAACTTATCTTATAGTTCCAAATTCTACTTATAGTTTCAAATTCTACTTATAATTCCAAATTCTGCTTACAATTCCAAATTTTGCTTATAATTCCAAAATCTATTTATAGTTCCAAAATCTACTTATAGTTCCAAATTTTACTTATAGTTCCAAAATCTACTCATAATTCCAAAATGTACTTATAATTCCAAATTTTGCTTATAATTCCAAATGTGTATAGTTCCAAATTTTACTTAAAGTACCACATTGTACTTATCTTATAATTACAAAATCTACTTCAAGTAAATGAATATATAAATGTCTCTCTGGCAACATTTACTACGTACTAAACATCAGTCATGTTCATTTTTTTCCCAACTGCAATTTGTCCCAAATGAAAAAAAAAACCAAAAACATAAAACTGATTATAATGAAGTGTATTCTTTTAAATGTATGTTATAATTCTATACAACAGTGAAGACACACATATATGAAACTGTGTGAGGAAATAAAACAAATCCAACCTCAGAGATTTGGTATTTGACATAAACTGAAAAGTTGCTGCCACCTAGAGATGTAAACACATCATTGCAGGGGAAAAAAGGGGCCTGATTTAAGGTTGTGTCACATCTGGATAACAATTATACTAATAAAGCACAAATCAAATGTAGTGTCTTACAATATAAAAGTTAAATATATATGTATAAATACAGATAAAAACACAACATTTAAAATAAGAACACAGTAATTAAATAATGAAAGAATAAAAAACACAATAGAAATAATAAAAAACATGAAACAAAAACAAATGCATGAACAGAAATTAACAGAAAATACTCTAAATTCTTAACTGATGAATAGACTTGTATTATTTTATTTATTTATTTATAGACATGAAATAACAGGTTTACATGTAATGTGGCCTTCCTGACAGGTGGGGGCAGCATATCACTGCTACCGAATAGAGAGAGAGTAGTAGTAGTAGAGAATAGCTCATTATTAGGCAGTCAACCTGTTGTTTTATGTAGAGAATTTTGCAGGTAGTCTCCGGGTGGATGTATATAACAGCTCATTATTTGGCAGTCAGCCTGTTGGTGGATATAGATAATGGATCATTATTTTGCAGGCAGTCTCTTGGTGGATGTAGAGAATAGCTCATTATTTGTCAGTCAATCTGTTGCTGTATTTATATAACAGCTCATTATTTTGCAGGCAGTCTCTTGGTGGATGTATATAACAGCTCATTATTTGGCAGTGAGCTTATTGGTGGATGTCAAGAATAGCTCATTATTTTGCAGGCAGTCTGTTGGTGGATATAGATAACAGCTCGTTATTTGGCAGTGAGTCTGATGATGGATCTATAGAATGACTTATGATTTGGCAGTGAGTTTGTTTGTGAATAGCTCATTATTTGGCAGGCAGTCTGTTGGTGGATATAGATAACAGCTCATTATTTGGCAGTAAGTCTTATGATGGATCTATAGAATGGCTTATGATTTGGCAGTGAGTTTGTTTCTGAACAGCTCATTATTTGGCAGTCTATCTCATGCTGGATTATACCTCCACCTGTCGCCAACTCTCCCCTGACAGATTACAGTGTCATCTGCAAATAACATAATCCACAGAGATCCTCCTGTCTGACCTCGAGGCTTCGGTTCACATTAACAAATGAAAGTTAGAAAAACAGATATGAATACAAACGAAATAAACGCACAAAGAGGGGAATGTGGTTGTCCCGGAGAGTTAAAGAAATACATCATTTATTGGCTTAAAACACAGAATTTGCCCTTGGAGTTTTGTTTGCCCTCTAAAACTCTTTCATGAACACAAGTTATGCAGGAAAACAACAATTCTTCGATTGTACGCCCAATCACAGGAGTCTGGCGTGACGTCACGGCTGTGTTTTTTGGACAGAAACAGAATTAGCGTCTGTGTTGTTAAACGTATCACAACAGCAGCAGCGTCTCAAAGACTCAGAGTTTCCAATTAGCCGAGCTGAAATGTCCTCGTGTCGCTGTTTTGCCTGTTTCCTGACAGAGGAGAGAGCGGGTACGTAAACGCTGAGCGCTAATTAATTACACTGTCTAATGGCCGCTCTGTGTGTGTGTGTGTGTGTGTTCTTGTACTTGCGGCATACTGAGAACCAGTGAGGGTTTTTAACCAACAAAGTGAGGTCATTTTTACGGAGTGAGGACATTTTGGCCGGTCCTCACTTTGTTTTCATTGAAATCAGTTCCTTAAGTTGCTATAACATGCTATACTCAATTTGTCAAAAAAAAAAATCAAATTTTGGACAACAGCATATAGTATGACGTTTTTGTCAAATTTTGGACCAAAAATTGTTGGTCAAATTTTTTGTCAAATTTTGGACCAACAATTTTGGGTCAAATTTTTTTTCAAATTTTGGACGACATAGTATAGTATGACGTTTTTGTCAAATTTTGGACCACAAATTTTGGGTCAAATTTTGGACCAAAAAATTTGGGTCAAATTTTGGACCAAAAAATTTGGGTCAAATTTTGGACCAAAAATTTTGGGTCAAATTTTTTTTTTTTTAATTTTGGTCGACAGTATAAGCATGATGTTTTTGTAAAATTTTGGACCAAACGTTTAAAAAAAATCAGAAAAGTTTTCCAGCCCTTTTTGCTCTGGGGCTCCACCTGCAGGCATTTTATGGTACTGCAACCAGTAGTTCTATATAGATGTCATTCATGAAGAAGATATTTGTAATTGTGTTGAGTTATAAAGTGGAAATGCTGGTCCTCACTTTGTCAGCAACCCAGTCCTCAGTATGCAGCAAGTACAAGAATGTGTGTGTGTGTGTGTGTGTGTGTGTGTGTGTGTCCACCTGGCCCATTAACTTTCACTTCACACTCTTTCCCACAATTAAAGACGTGGGGACGTCTCCGCTGACAGTCCTCAGGATTGATTGCCCTCGTTATGTCATTAAATTGCAAGTTTTTATTTAATTGTAAAGATTTAAATGACCCCTCCGTACAAAGACCTTTGACGGGCGGAAAATTATGAAAATGAATCCACGTCGACTCATTCTTGACACGTGTCGCTTATTGTTTAATTCAATTACTGAGCCAAAGACAGCGTACGGCTTTATTTTGATGGTCTATTGTTGATTCTCTGCCTGTAATCAACAGGTATTCAGTGTCAGGGGCAGCAGATAATCAGCTGGTACTTTAGTTTATATCTTTATAGTTCTGAATACTGTACGAAATCATCTGTTGGGCCCAGATTCTGATGCTGGCGGACCAGTTTTAGCCCACGAGCCACCATTTGCAATGAGAATAATTCCTTATATATTAAAAAAGTGTTATATTTTGTAGGTTTAGAGCGTCTCCCTCTGACAAACACACCTGTGGGCAGAATCATCATCATAATTAAATGTAAAAAAATCGATTTAGCGTTGAATTAAAGAGACAAATGTCGCAGTGTGACATTTCGGACACGTCTGCGTCTCCTTGGGTGAAGTTAAAGTTAAAGGATTACAGGACGAGCGTCAGTCGACTTCTGCTCATAATTAATTGCTGCAGTTTCCTCAGGATATTGAAAACATTATCACATTTATTACAAAACAATGTTTTTTTATTTGATCCAAAATAACGATTGGATTTTCATTAACTCCACGTAGCTAAAGTCACTTCCTGTTGAGCGTCTTGAAGTGTTTTTGTTTTATGATAATGAAGGAAATGTTTTACACTGATAAGATTTTAATCAATCCTCCATTAAAGGTGGAGTGTGTGTGTGTGTGTGTGTGTGTGTGTGTGTGTGTGTGTGTGTGTGTGTGTAGCTATATTTGTATAACACAATGTGTTCTCAAACTGTGGTAAGTTTTATCTTAATCTTTTATGAAGCTGAAAAACAACACGTTTTTAGTAGTAAAGTAAAGTAAAAGAGAATAGCTCATTATTTGGCAGTGAGCCTGGTGGTGAATGTAGAGAATAGCTCATTATTTGGCAGTAAGCCTGTTGGTGAATGTAGAGAATAGCTCATTATTTGGCAGTCAGCCTGTTGGTGGATGTAGAGAATAGATCAATATTTTGCAGGCAGTCTGTTGGTGGATATAGACAACAGCTCATTATATGGCAGTCAGTCTCTTGGTGGATGTAGAGAATAGTTCATTATTTTGCAGGCAGGCTGTTGGTGGATAGAGATAACAGCTCATTATTCTGCAAGCTGTCTCTTGGTGGGTGTTTAGAGCAACTCATTATTTGGCAGTCAGAATTTTTGATTGTGTTTAAAGCCAGCAGCTCATTATTTGGCAGTGAGGGTTGCAGGGTTTATAGAATGGCTCACTATTTTTGTTAAGCCCGATAAAACCATCGTTGCCAGAGCCAAAACTCAACATTTCTGATGCGCCAGTAAAAGTTAAAAAGAATAGCTCATTATTTGGCAGTCAGCCTGTTGGTGGATGTAGAGAATAGCTCACTATTTGGCAGTCAGCCTGTAAGTGGATGTAGAGAATAGCTCAATATTTTGCAGACAGTCTGTTGGTGGATATAGACAACAGCTCATTATACGGCAGTCAGTCTTTTGGCGGATGTAGTGAATAGTTCATTATTTTGCAAGCAGTCTCTTGGTGGGTGTTTAGAGCAGCTCATTATTTTGCAGTCAGAATTCTTGGTTGTGTTTACAGCCAGCAGCTAATTATTTGGCAGTGAGTCTGTGGCTGGATTTATAGAATGGCTCACTATTTGTGTTAAACCCGATAAAAACATTGTCGAAATTCGTTGTCGTTTTTGAAATTCCCGCTTATTTTTCTACATTTAAATGAGCTTTTCTTGCTCTTTGGATCATTCTTAAAACTAGTTTCAGCTTCTTAAATGTGAATATTTTTGTTTTGTTTTTGCTCCTTTATAACAAAACAGCATTAAAACTTAATCATTTTAGATTTGGACAGAAGAAACATTTGAGAACATCTTTATTTCCAGGTTTGGGAAACATTTTAGGGACTAAACAACGACTTAAAATAATTGACAGATTATGAAAATAAGCCATAGCTCATTTCATAGCTCATTTCTTGATGGAGTCGTGTAATTTTCTCCCTGATTCTGATCTTTTCCATGACTCTAAAATAGAAAAAACATGATATTTTTCCAGGTATTTCTTCAGATATTCCTGCGAGAGTCATATGTTTTTCCTGCCGTCTGACGTCTCAGTGCATAACTGGGTCTTTATTCACCTTGAGAAATAAGTCAGACGACTGGGAGAGCGTATCTCTGTGCACACGCTGAGTTACGACTCTGAAAAGGAGGAAACAATTTCTTTCCCCAGACAAATTTCAGCCATCAGGGTTTTTAAAATATCGTGGATCGGAGCCTCGACGAGCGACTGCAGCAACAGCCACAGTCACACTATCTTTGACTAAGTGAGGTTTATCAGGCGAGTTCTGCCCCAGGAGGCGCTGTGACATTTTATTTTAATTTAGAACGAAAAATAATAAAGTCTATAATCACAGTAATAATAATAATAATATTAGTTACTGCACAACAGACTGGAAAATATAGAGCAGAGGGAAAATAGGCAAATAAAAAGCAAAACAGAAGGAAAAAACTTTTCAAAAACATTATTATTATTATTATTATTATTATTAATAATAATAATAATAATAATAATAATAACAAGTTTTATTTTGGTCAAATCCAGGGCTGGATATCAAACGTCAGTACTTCTGTGTTGATAAGAAAGTGCAATATAGTCTTATATCCTTTTTTCAGCATAATCTATAGGCAATCTGATTAATTTATAAATATATATTTTTATATACTAGAACTATATAAAACACACCTGAGCAAAATCTTACTCAAAATGTTTAAAAATATGTGATTTTTTGTTACTTTTTGTGACTTTTGCACAATTATCGCCACTCCCGTTTTTTGTAAAAAAAAACAAAACGCGATAAAAAAACTAACCATAACTTTTACAACCATTATCAGAATAGTTGAGGATTAATTTTCCACCCCAGAAAAGTCACATTATCGTCAGCATACAGTGGGAAGTTGGCCGGTCAGGAACAGGTTAAATGTAAGAAAACGTATCGGTCCCAGAGCGGAACCTTGTGGAACACCACACTGTTGTTGTTGTTGTGGACCTGGTGTCGACAATGACTGCACAAACACTGCTTTGTTGTTTTTTAAGTGTTCAAATTGTAAAAAAAACAGTCACATTTGCATCACTGTAATTACGCAACGATTTGTGCTATCGGAAAAATTCCAACGGTTTCTGAAAGCTGAGAAGTTGCACATCAAAGGAAAAGTGTGGTTATTACGGTAATTTCACTCGCGGTGTTGCAGGATGCCGTCGAATCAGCGTCTTTGTCACCAGAGAGGAGAGGAAAAAACACTGTTGTTTACATTTTGTGGCCTGTTTTTGGACATTAAGACAAAACCCTAACCCACACGAAAGTTATTATAAATATATTTTCGTGCATAACAAATATGTGTCGTGTACAACCACAGTGTTTTTTTCTTCATTTGAAATTGTTAATGCACTATTTTAGCATGC
This sequence comes from Microchirus variegatus, assembly GCF_963457635.1. Taxonomy (NCBI): domain Eukaryota; kingdom Metazoa; phylum Chordata; class Actinopteri; order Pleuronectiformes; family Soleidae; genus Microchirus; species Microchirus variegatus. The sequence goes on from NC_139804.1 coordinate 2,131,576, forward strand.
AGTAAATTGTAAATAACTGCCAGATAATGAAAGAAAAATTCTTTCTGGAAAAACGGACTAAATCACTTACTCACAGCACATTTTCTGGTCCTTTTATGGTTAAAATAAGTCTTGTTTGTGTGCTACTCATTATCAAAACATTGTTTTAACAGTGTTTAAAAATAGCTTCTTCACGACTTCCCGCCGCAGTCCCTTTGACGACCTTTGACCCAGAGTCAGACCCAGAGTCTGAAGACAGTGTCGCTCGTGAAACACCTCCACAACGGACGTTATTCTTCTTCTGCGGTTCAATGTACGCAACCAGATGTGCCCGGGCTAGTGCCCGGAGCAGGAGGATCTGCTGTTCAGGAGAACCGGTGTTTACGTAACCAGACCGGGTTTTTTCAGAGATCTCGCTGAGCCCGAGATTACAATAAAACACATCGTTCTCAGCAGTGACTGAACTGTTTGTTTAGAACCTTCAGGGCTTCATATACAAGGTAATGACGCAGATACACACTAAAAAACAGCGTTAATTGGAACTTCCGGTCTAGGTCCGCTTTAATGAGCAGGTCCTGCGTTGTCCTGCGTTGTCGTCCGTCATGTTTTAAATAAAGAAATTTTCATATTCATCAGTACTCGGACGCTGCGATGAAGTCACGATGCTTTGACGCGTTGTGCAGCAATAATTCTGATGTAAAGAACTTTCCAAAACAAGTTCATAAGAGGTTTCACGAGGTGTAAGTCGATGTGACAATGTGACGTCTTTCTGTCAAGGATATCCTGACCGTATCGCTTTAAAAGGGTGCCAAAGAATGGAACTTTTGGTACTATTCCTAATGGACACACGGCTGAACCGCTGTCTTAATACGAGGAGGTGATCTCGTCGTCTTCTTCTTTTGCTGGGTTTCATTTGTGCCATCGTGATCCATTTGAATGGCAGGAAGCTAAAACTGTACAAGGCTCCATCACGCAATGACAAAAAGGAGAAGACACAGCTGACGCAGCAGAAGTCAGTCCATGTCCAGCAGCAGCAGCAGCAGCAGCAGCAGCAGCCATCACTTTATCTTGCTTTTTAAAGGCTGCCGGTGGGCATCCAGCTGGGAGACATGAAACCAAAGGTCAGGTCGGGGATGAGTGAGGCAGAATCCGGAGGCCGTTAATGGGAGAGGAGGTGCTGTAGAAAAGGTGCTGAGGCCAGCGGGGCTGGACATGTCAGTGCAGATGAGACGACCTCTCCTTATGTTTGCTCAGGGCTTTATTTTACTTCAAGGACGTTTTTTTGAGAAATTATTAGAAATTATTAGAAATACGTGAAGTTACTTCTCTGAACATGACGTTTATCAAAGGGTTTATGGATGGACTCGTGTTCAGGTGAACTTAATCCAAAGAAATTGAAGTTGAAACTATATTCCACTTCATCTTCTTCATCTTTTACCTTGTCATATTTCCTGCTAGTTCAGTTTGCTAGCTGGATTAACATGTTGTGTATGTATTTGCACTATTTTAAGTTAAATTTTACATAATAATCCAATGCCTCTCATAATTATTATAGCTATACTTTATATAAATTGTGATAAAACAGTTTTTATTAACTATTATTAAAATTGAACAGACATATTGATGAGACCTAACCCTAACCCACTTTGTAGGGATGTTTTTGTAATTTTTGTAAAATTAGCATAGATTAAGTTAAACATTTCACAACAGTGTTCCCAAACCTTCTATATTGGGACCCAATGCATGTTATTTCAAATGCATACCCATATATCTTTAAATAAAGGTTGGGGAAATTCTGAAAACATACTGGGGGGACCCCAAAAAGTCTACTGTGACGCATCTGTGGGTCCCTGACCCAGACTTTGGGAAGCACTGCTTAAGAAAATAGATTTTACTATGTAGTGAAATCAAATAACTATTTGTGTAATCTCTTTAAATCAGTTTAACAACGGTGTTAATATTCTGCAGAGCAGGTTCATGCAGGTGATTTCAGATAAATTGCATCATAAATTTTGCCTTTATACTCGTGTCCTCGAGTCTTAAAATATGTTCATGATAATAATAATAATAATAATAATAGTATCTTAGTAACTAGCTGCTAAGCTAGCTTCCTGACATCTACTGTAGCTAACAGCTTTTGGCGGCAAACAGCCAGCCTCTTAGCAACTATAGCTTCTTAGCAATTACTCCAAGGTAGTTTGGTTTTATTTGGAAAACAACATGTTTTTGCAGCAGAATGCAGACATTTTACTGGTAGGATGATTTCCTGTGCGGTTCCTAGCAACACGTATGTGTGTGATTTGAATGTAGAATTGATTGAATTAGCGGATATAATGTTATGATATTATTTCTGCGCAAAGAAAATGACTAGATATAATCACACGGTGTTGTTTCCTACAGGTTTTTGTGGCACAGTTAAAGGTGCATTATGTAATAGACTCAGGAATAATGTTCATATAACAAACTGAACTCACCAACAACAACAGTACAGACAAAATATTTGCGTAAAATGTTTTTTTGCAGACTGCAAATCATGTTTAAGTTTTGAAATCATGTTTTGGCGTCATGTGGCGCCACCTACCGCCGTCTACCAATCATTGCAGTCGGTAGAGTCTCAGCTGCCGAGCAAACATCGGAAAACCAAACCCTAAAAGACCTCGGTGTTTTGAAGTTGAATGTAGTCACCGTTTTTGGCCACATTCTTACATATGGCGCCTTTAAAGGTGAAGTAAGTAGTTTATAGTGCCATCTAGAGGAGAGGCTGAAATTTACAACAAAGAACTGCTTTTTGAAACACTACGAAAATGAAACAAAAACTATTATACAGCGACTAGACAATGCAGGAGCACATAATACGTATAAAAAAGTGGATTTTGGGTTATATAAACCCATAAATACTACACAGTGTCCCTTTAAGTCCAAACTCATGTCCTGGTACGAGTGAGTTCAGTTCTCAGTTTTGGGATCGACTGCTTTATTTCTGTCTTTGCAGAGTTTCGACAGGCGCGACGACACATCAGGCCACTGAGGCTGTGGAGAGACAACAGTACAGCACTATGACTTTATGTGAAGTGGTAGTTGGCCTGTGTGGAGCTTTATTGCAGGATCAGCACTCTGCTGGAGTGTGTGTGAGTGTGTGTGTGCGTGTGTGTGTGTCCTCTCCACACTCTGTCATTGTTAGTCTCTGTGTTTAAAGTGTGTGAAACAGCAGTGAAGCCAGTGTTTCCAGAGTTGCCCTCAGGCTTTGGCTAAAGCTGTTGCTGCATGTGAAGCAGATGATTCAGCCCGTTCTTCTTTATGCACCTTTTTGTTTTTTTTTATCAAGTCAAATTAATTGATTTAGAGAATTTCAAACACAATGAGAGCACGGTTATAAATGCGGGCACATATTCAGAAGAGCGTTAGCGACTTACAGAACATCACATTAGCACAGAGCTACATAATTGTATCTACGAAGGGTGTCATTTTCTTTTAATTACACGTCTCTGCTCCACTGTGAGCGGATGAATGGCCGTCGTTTAATGTAATGACGGGTTTGATGAAGCTGTTACTTCCTCAGTCTTTCTCACTAACAATTCACACCTCGCTTCTTTAGCAGCAATTAGCAGCTATCTTCTTAGCTCGTTCACAGCTACGGGCTAGCTTCTTCACAACTATAGTAACTAATGTCTTGGTGGCAAACAGCCAGCATCTTAGCAACTATAGCTTTTGAGCAATTAGCAACTACCTTCTAAGCTTTTTCACAGCTACCGGCTAGCTCCTTGACAACTATAGTAGCTAACATCTTGGCGGCAAACAGCTAGCATCTTAGCAACTATAGCTTAGCAATAAGCAGCTACCTTCTTAGCTCGTTCACAGCTACCGACTAGCTTCTTGACAAATATAGTAGCTAACGGCTTTGGTGGCAAACAGCTAGCATCTTAGCAACTATAGCTAATTAGCAATAAGCAACCACTTTGTTATATTTTCCACAGCTACTGGCTATCTTCTTGACAACTATAGTAGCTAACATATTGGCGGCAAACAGCCAGCATCTTAGCAACTATAGCTTAGCAATTAGCAGCTACCTTCTTAGCTCGTTCACAGCCACCGACTAGCTTCTTGACAACTACAGTAGCTAACGGCTTAGGTGGCAAACAGCTAGCATCTTAGCAACTATAGCTTATTAGCAATAAGCAACTACCTTCTTAGATTTTTCACAGCTACCGGCTAGCTTCTTGACAAATATAGTAACTAATGTCTTGGCGGCAAACAGCCAGCATCTTAGCAACTATAGCTTCTGAGCAATTAGCAGCTACCTGCTTAGCTTGTTCACAGCTACCGGCTAGCTTCTTGACAACTATAGTAGCTAACGGCTTTGGCGTCAACCAGCCAGCATCTTAGCAATTAGCAGCTACCTTCTTAGCTCGTTCACAGCTAACGGCTAACTTCTTGACAACTATAGTAGCTAATGTCTTGGCATCTAACAGCTAACATCTTAGCAACTATAGTTCTGAGTAATTAGCAACTACCTTTTTAGCTTGTACACAGCTATCAGCTAGCTTCTTGACAACTATAGTAGCTAACATCTTGGCGGCAAACAGCCAGCATCTTAGCAACTATGGCTTCTCAGCAATTAGCACATAGCTTCTTAGCTTGTTCACAAAGACTGGCTAGATAATTGACAACTATAGTAACTAATGTCTTGGTGGTAAACAGCAAGCGTCTTAGCAATTATAGCTTCTTAGCAATTACTCCAAGACTTTAGGTAGAGTTTGGTTTTATTTGCAAAACAACATGTTTTTGTGAATTTGTGGCTGCAAACATTTGACAATAATTTCACTCATTTCAGTGAAGATTTGTTTAAACGGCAGCGAGAAAATAAAAACGAAGTGTGGCTAAAACACAGTCTTTTCACACCTGATAAAATCCTGTCTGTTTTCATAAAGACTCTCATTCTGCACTTTCCATTTATTAAATAAGGGAACTTTTTTAAACACAGGGGAGGAAAAGTAATCTGTAACGCTCAGACTGTTGCTCAATGGGCTGTGACGTCTGCGCCGAGGAGCAGATTTTTAAAAAGTGAATAATAATAATAGTCGTGGCCTCAGAGGAGGAATGACTGAAAATGGAATGCTGTTAATTTATTGTGCAGATGAGTGCGCTTTTGTGTGCGCTGAGCGCAACTTCACTCATTCATTCATTCAGCCATTAAAGCTGTCACATTCCACTCAGGAAATTGTATTTTTTTTAATAAAAATAAAGTTATTTTTTGTTATTGTCTGCAAAACAGAGACAGTAACATCATGTTATTGTGTTGTTTTATCACAACAATACACATTTACACACAAAATAACAGTTTACAGACTAACACTATGTCAATATAAAACTGCAGCAAATGTGAAATAAACTGGATCAAAAGGAAAATTATTTTAATCTCAGAATTATTCATTTGTTTCAAACATTTTTTGTTTTGTTCATATCTGTTCCCGATTAGCTTTTATCATATCAGTTTTATTTATGAAGCACTTTTTCATTTCAGTGGATTTTCACACAAAACTACGGTGGCCCTGGAGAGACAAACACTACAACATAAAAAAAAAAAACACACAACAAAATTAGGAAAGTGTAAAAACACTTGTTCTTGATCTTTAGACGCACCTTCAAAAACGTTACGTTAATGTCCCTTGGGCACAAAATGTGTTCATAAAAATGAAGATATACATAATTATACATTTTTAAATAAATTATAATTTTTCTTTTTAAATTAAGTCATTTGCAAACTTTTTTTCAAAGTTTTTGAAAATCATTAATTTAAGGTTTAGCGTTATCTTAATGTTGTCGTGTTTTCTTCTCAATGTTTCAACGTTTTTTTAATGTTGTGTTTTCTTAATATGGAAGTGTTTTCTTAAGATTTAGCATTTTGGTAATTTAATGTTTCGTGTTTTCTTAATGTTGTAGTTTTTCTGCGTAATGTTCTGGCGTTTTCTTCTTAATGTCGTCGTGTTTTCTTCTTCATGTTTTAGCGTTTTGGTAATTTTAATTTTTATTGTTTGTGATGCTGTGTTTTCTAAATGTCGTCGTGTTGTCTCGATGTGGCAGTGTTTATCACTCCCGGGCCACCGTACAAAACCATTCACCGCTTGTTAAAACCAAACAATGTAGAGGGATGCGTCCTAATACCCAAAACATAAACACAACACGGTCATTTACTAGTTGTCCTGTCTCTGTACCTAATAAAGTGACCAGTGAGTGAATATTATGTCGTGAAGATAAAAAAGTAGGTCAACACGCTCCAAAAGAAGGGGTTTTGAAGTGTGTGAAAAACACTTAGAGCTGAAGTCTGCTAGTGTTTCAGAGTTCAGACCAAAATAAACGAGAGGACGGAAACGATATTTCTCTCCCAGACTCATGAAGAGAGTCGAGCTCGTCCGGCCAAACCACACGGCAACAAATTTATTACCATTAAGTCTCCCTGAGGTTCAACGTGACTCCTGATTTATTACAGTCGTCTGCTCGGCTCCTGGTGTTTGTGAAGGAATGAGCTGCACTTGTGCCGCGTGATAAAACCTGTTATAACATGTGTTTAACAATTCTGTATTTATGAGAAGAGAAAAAGAATAATGGAGATTGATGGAAATCTTTCTTCAAAAAAACAAAAAGTATCTCAGAATGACTTGAAATTTACCATCACAATAGTCGGCATCTCCTTGAACAAGGATCCATTTAAAATATTTGCAAACTTCTTAAGTACTAATTTTAATGATTTTTTGAAATTCAGGAAATGATCCATTTGCCCTGATGCACTTTGACAGTGAGCTGACTTTCTTTTCGAAAACAAAAAGTATCTCGGAATTACTTGAAATTTGCCATCACAATAGTCGACATCGCCCTGAACAAGGATCTGTTGAAAATATTTGCATATCTCTTAAGAAATAATTTTAACGAATTTTTGAAATTCAGGAAATGATCCATTTGCCCTGATGCACTTTGACAGTGAACTGACTTTTTTCAAAAAAACAAAAAGTATCTCGGAATGACTTGAAATTTACCATCATAATAGTCGACATCGCCCTGAACAAGGATCCGTTGAATATATTTGCATTTATAAGATGAAATTACTGCTAAATCACAGATATATATGGATGTAGAGTAAAAAATATAGTATTTTTAAGATGAAATCACAGTAATATGTTACTATTTCCTGTAAAGTCATACTGAAATACAGTAATTTATAAAGGAAAATGCTGCTTAATCACATTAATATATGGTACCTATGTGGATTTACACTGAAATATAATATTTATAAGAGGAAAATACAACTCAATCACAGTAATAAGTAACAAAATGGTGGTCACATAGCAGGTGGAACAAAGAAACAGAAGAAGAAGAAGAGACAGTAAAAGCAGTCGAGTTGACACCTGTTTCGTGGCTGCAGGGCACAGAGAATTGATGACCTGTGCTGATATATTTGGAATATAATTTCCTGGAATAATTTGCTCTGCGGTTCCACCGGATTTCTTCTCTGCCGTGTATGTAAATCGTGTTTACAGGAGCTTCAGACCCGATCACATACATGTGCGTTCACATGCGACGTGAATAAAAGCGAACGGTTCTTACTCGTCCACTCGTGTCTTCTAAGGATGAAAGAATCTACATTTTTTTTTCTCTTCCAATCAGCCGTCGGGTTGTTGCTCATCCGTTGCGAGGGTCACTTAAGGCTCTGATTCAATTATTCTTTCTTTCACAACAAGAGGAAAACATTCTCATGGCCAACGCGTCGCCGCCGTAAATAGATTACCATCTCAAATAATTCAATTTCCCTTAATTTGATTGATTTCATACCATGAAGGGGGCGGGAGAAGAAATCTTAATTTAAAACCATTGCATTTCTAATCAGCCATTAACTGGGAAAGGGAGAAAAAAAAAATCTTTTCATTACTTGTTCTGCGCACTAATTTAAATAGAAAATGCTGACGGCTGCCGTCTTAAATGGCACCGACTTTCCTCAGTGTGTGACCACAGCTTATACTTGTGAAAAATTAAGTTATTTCCAGGAATTCTACAGAATGAAACTGTCAAATTTCACAATAAAACACATAGTTATCCATAGTTAGCTAAGTGGCTATGACGAGAAATATTTATACAGGTAAACACTGCTAAATCACACAAATATATACATATGACAGAATTACTGTTACGTTAAAGTAAAATACGGAATTTATAAAAGACAAATTCTGCAAAAAGCACAGAAATAAATAGGATTGCACAATATTTTTTACGGCTTAAGTAAAATACAGAATGGAATATGTGCCAAATCGCAGTAATATACACGGCATATCTGCAAATCTCCAACAAATATAGTATTTGTTGCTAACTCACATAATTATACGTATCATATCTGCAAATCTGCAGTAAAATATTATGTTTACTAAAAGAAAAATACTGCTGAAATCAAAGAAATATACAATATTATTACTGTTTAGTTATAGTGAAATGCAGAATTTTTCAAGAAAATACTGCTAAATCACTGTAATATGACATTTTCTGCAGATTTACAGTAACAGTATTTTCTGCTAAATCTCAGTAGTATATTGTAGTAACAGTAAATAAACTAGCTTTATAAATTTATAAATTCACTTTAAATTCACAAAGATCGAGGAATATATCACGGAACCTCACAGACTGGATACATATTGTAATACATGACACATCAAAATAAAAGAATGTTTAAAATACACTTTAAATATTTAAGTAAATTAGTGTTGGAGTCTGGACGCTGAGGTTAGCATCCAGGTTTAGCTTCCAGCTTCACGGTCGGCAGTTAAAGTGAAACTTAACATACAAGATTGAACGTTTTTACACTTCTTACTGAAGTAAAAGTGTGAGTTATTGTTTGGAAAGTGAATTGGACTAAAATCTGTTAAGTCTCCTTTAACTGCAGAGCGGGAAGCTACAAATCTGGATGCTAACTTTAGCGTTAACTCTAAACTAAAATGATAAAGATTGCGTCCATAGCTTTGTCAAATAAGATACAGTAAGACTTAAGTTTTAGTCAAACTAAGGCCTTTTCCCCGTAACCGGGAAGCAGCAAATCTGGATGCTAACTTTAGCGTTAACTCTACTTAACTTGCGTAAATGATAAAGATTGTGTCTGTAGCTTTGTCAAATAAATACAGTAAGACTTTAATTGTTATTCTCGCGCATAAAACATCCGTAAGAAGTGTAAAACTGTAGCCTTTTGTCCTTAACTGTCGCCGGGAAGCTGTGAATCTGCGCGCTAACTTTAGCTATTGTTATAAACTCCAATGCAACTTAGCTAAAATGATAAAGATTGTGTCCATAGCCTTGTCAAATATGATACAGTAAGACTTAAGTTTTAGTCCAACACGCTTAAACATCCGTAAGAAATGTAAAACTGTGGCCTTTTCCCCTTAACTGCCGACGGGGGAGCTGTGGATCTGGATGCCAACGTCAACATTTGGTGACGTTAGCATCATTGCACCTTCTACACTTGAGTGCGTTTTATAGCAGTGATCCACCTCTGCCGGCCTCAGGATCTTTATTGATCCAGTAAAATGTTCTCCAAGTAGTACATGCTACTGGTTATTTACGTATACGGATGTAAACAGAGCCGTTTTCCTGCCAAAATGGCGTCGTTTAGATTGCGTGACGGTAAAATACAGCAACTATCTGGGGGTAAATACTGCTAAATTCACTCGTTGGCCGTATACGGTATAACAGTAAAGTTACAGTAAACTGTTGCAAATTTACGGTCGTTTACTTTTCAACGATTCGACAAAACAATCCGCTGCAAAAATACAGCGTAAGACACTAAAGTGTCGTCAATTCTTTTTAGTGCACGCTCGACTGTTTGCAAGTGGCAGTGAGACCGAGACGGTTCCTCATGTAACGTGCAGATGAGACACGCACACACACACGCGCACACACACACACACACACACACACACACACACTCACACTCACACACACAGTATGGCAGGCCATTACTACAGAAGACCCAGATGAAGCAGTTCAGTCATCAGATCTATTCCCATCCATTATTCATTGAGCTGAAAGAGAGAGAGAGAGAGAGAGAGAGAGTGAGAGAGAAAGAGAAAGAGAAAGAGAAAGAGAAAGAGAAAGAGAGAAAGAGAGAGAGAGAGAGAGAGAGAGAGAGAGAGAGAGAGAGAGAGAGAGAGAGACCCGCAAACTATTATTTTTTTAAATTTTATTTTACTAATGTTTCACAAATATTAATTCCTGTTCACCGGGGTGGGAATCACCAGAGACACCACAATACGACATTTCACGATACGATATTATCACGATATTTAAGTCACAGTGCGATATCACGATATTAAGGTCACCATACAATATTATCAATATAATATATTTAAGTCTCAATATGATATTATCTCGATATTTCAGTCACGATACGATATTATCAAGATATTTAAGTCACAGTGCAATATCACGATATTAAGGTCACCATACAATATTATCAATATAATATATTTAAGTCTCAATATGATATTATCACGATATTTCAGTCACGATACGATATTATCAAGATATTTAAGTCACAGTGCGATATCACGATATTAAGGTCATGATACAATATTATCAAGATATTTAAGTCGATATTTAGGTCATGATACAATATTATCACGATGACTGATGGTGCGATATATACAATATTATCAATATAATATATTTAAGTCTCAATATGATATTATCACGATATTTCAGTCACGATACAATATTATCAAGATATTTAAGTCGCAGTGCGATATCATGATATTAAGGTCATGATAGGATATTATCATGATATTTAAGTGGCAATACAGTATTATTGTGATATTTAAGTGAAGAAACAATATTATCAAGATATTTAAATCAGTGCAATATCACGATATTTCAGTCACAATATGATATTATCAAGATATTTAAGTCACGGTGCGATATCACGATATTAATGTCATGATACAATATTATCACAATATTTAAGTGGCAATACAATATTATCACGATATTTAAGTCATGTTACGATATTATCAAGCTATTTAAGTCACACCAATATCATGATATTAAGGTCACAATAGGATATTATCATATTTAAGTGGCAATACAGTATTATTGTGATATTTAAGTGAAGATACAATATTATCAAGATATTTAAGTCAGTGCAATATCACGATATTTCAGTCATGATATGATATCATCGAGATATTTAAGTCACGATACGATATCACGATATTTCAGTCACGATACGACATTATCAAGATAATTAAGTCACAGTGCAATATCACGATATTTCAGTCACAATATGATATATCAAAAATATTTAACTCAGAGTGCGATATCACGATATTGATTCACTATACGATATTATCAAGATATTTAAGTCACAGTGCGATATCACGATATTTCAGTCACAACACGATATTATCAAGCTATTTAAGTGGCAATACAATATTATTGTGATATTTAAGAGCAGATACAATATTATCACAATATTTAAGTGACAATACAATATTATCGTGATATTTAAGTCACAATACGATATTGTCAAGATATTTAAGTCACAGTGCAATATCACGATATTTCCGTCATGATACGATATTACCAAGATATTTAAGTCACAGTGCGATACCATGGTATTAAGGTAGTGATACAATAATATCGGGATATTTAAGTGAAGATACGATAAAACACCTTTATTTATTTATTAAATGATCAATATTTTACCCTGGAGTATCAATTATCCTATTGTACGAGGAAGGACGACGATACATCACCAAATCAATATTCTGACCCACCCCTACAGTACGTTTGTTGCACTTTATGCAGTCTTTGCGATATATATTACTGTTTGCAATTGTGTAGCCCTAGTGGGGAATGTGAGGTACTGCAAGGGCACATGAAACTCACCATCAGATCAAATCTAAATGGCACACATGGTTACACATGTAAAACAACAACAACAAAAAGCTAAAAATCTGAATAAAAACAGGTGTAAATATAACTATTTGAGCACATTTCCACCAGGTTTAGCCTGAAGATAGCGACCTCTGCTGTTCTTGTATTTGTTACCTCTTTAGGACCTCTTTCTGGCATAAACACTGACCTTGTCAGGACCTCACGGAGACCAAAACCTGGTCCTAATGAGGCAGAACCTGATTTCGGAGGAACTGCTTAAGATCAGGACTAAGATCTGAATTGAGGTCAGCGTCAATCATTAACTGGTGAGAGATTACGCTCCGATATGAACGCGAGTCAATGCCGAGTCCTTAAAAGCATAGCGGCACTAACCTGTGTGTGTGTGTGTGAGTGGCAGGCAGAACTGGTGAGCTGCCACAGATAATAACATCTGAAATAAATGTGATGTGTGGAATTCAATCTGTAGTGACGGCGACGGCTGCGGCATTAGAGTGAAGTTCTAAATGCGATCTGCTCATCCGTGGAATGAGGACTGACACGCAGTCTCGGAGAATAGATTGTGCAATTAGCAGCCTTTGTGCTGCTTTGACACAATGGAGGGAGAAAAAAAAGCAACATAAAAGGGAAATGAGATTCAGCGTGGTCATGCGGCGCTCCTCCTCGGTAACGCTGCCGCGATCCCGCTCAGATATTCCCAAATTTACCAAATGCACCAGGTTTGAGGTGAGAGGGGAATCGGACGACAACATTCTTACTGTGGACACTCTTAGACATACTGTGTTTCCTGATCTCAGCCAAGTAAATGCAGTATAACCCAAACTTTATAAAAACCTAGTTTTAAATTTGCAAGGACCGTACAAAATGTTTGTGTTCACCTCCATTCATTTGGACAAACTAAATTTAACCATAACAACAATTCAAATCTTAGCATTAAACTTAACAAGTTACTCAGAAATTAAGTTCTGTCTCATCAGGACCAAGCTAGCTAAATAACTATGTATCTTTCTATCTAAGTTATAGCCAAATAGCTATGTATCTTTCTATCTAAGCTATATCCAAATAGCAATGTATCTTTCTATCTAAGCTAGCAAAATAGCTATAAATACTTCTATCTAAGTTATAACCAAATAGCTGTGTATCTGTCTATCTAAGCTAGCCAAATAGCTATGTATCTTTCTATCTAAGCTAGCCAAATAGCTATGTATCTTTCCATCTAAGTTATATCCAAATAGCTAAGTATCTTTCTATATAAGCTAGCAAAATAGCTATTTATCTTTCTATCTAAGCTAGCCAAATATCTGTGACTCTTTCTATCTAAGCTATTACCCAATAGCTATGTATCTTTCTATCTAAATTATAGCCAAATAGCTATGTATCTTTCTATCTAAGCTAGATCCAAATAGCTCTGTAACTTTCTACTTAAGCTATAGCCAAATAGCTAGCCAAATAGATATGTATCTTTCTACCTAAGCTATAGCCAAATAGACATGTATATTTCTAACTAAGCTAGCAAAATAGCTATGTATCTTTATATCTAAGCTAGCCAATTATCAATGTGTCTATTTTTTTTTTTTTTTTTTTTTTAATTTTTAATTATAAGAAGTATTATATGAATAATTAATTCATTTCAAAATAAATACATTTCCAAAATAAACCCCACTTCCGGGTCCCGCTCCCTGGCACGTGCACTCTCTAAAAGCCAAGATTCCAGCATCTAAATTGTTGTCAATGAAAGCCGGCGCTGCGCGAGTCACCATCATCATCATCATCATCATCATCATCATCATCATCATCATCATCATCAGTAACAGGTGAGTCCTCTTTACCTTCCGTCCGCAGGTGAACATACAGGTAAACACAGGTGATTCTCTGACCTCCATTAGCACTGATTGTTGCTCCAGCTAACAGGTGACTCCCCCACAGATCGTATTTGTTTGTTAAGATGTTTCACTCGCACGGCAAAACAAAGGATTGTATAAGTGCGACAGAGAGCAGATCATAGATCTTCTCTGAGACAGATGTGAGATGAGTTCACTGTTTTTTTTAAAAAACGACAACTGACGGAAGAAGCTCAGCTGCCAGAGATCGTCTGTTGCGTTTTGTTTGGTAAGATGACTCACTCCGAGCGGAGTAGAGACGCTGAACGATTTGAAATTAGCGTGAAAATGAACGAATATGCTGAATATTGTTGTTGTTTGTTGTTATATAATGTATATTAATGAACATGTGAGTGCTTTGCTGAGCTCTGGGCTGTTAATTCAGGCTGTTTGGACCACTTTAATGTCAAGTTTCTCATAAAGTCATTCAAATTAAAAGTCAGAGGTTTGAGGAACAAACACTTTGACTGTGTGTGTGTGAGTGAGACATTTTGACGTTTTTAACTGAATCTCTGTTTAACTTTGATGGTTTTAACTTCTTCTTCACGTTTGTAGGAGATAAATAAACTCTCACATTAACTCTGAGCTTCACGAGGAGAAGAAAGAGGTGAGTTTTAACGTTTGAACTCACAATGTTAGCTTATCTTTAACTGATCGTGTTAGCTTAACTTTAACTAACTTATGCTAGCCTATCTTTAACTACTCGTATCTTCTCTTATCTTACAGTTAACTAATTATCTCATCTTATTTTTATTTGTTGGCTTATTTTTAAACAAATTATATGCTATCTTGGGTGTAACTAATCTCATGCTATCTTTTCTTGGACTAATCACATGTTAGCTTGTATTTATGTTAGCTTATCTCTAACTAATCGTATATTAACTTACAGTTAACTATACTTATGTTTTCTCATTTTTAACCAAGGTAAACTAATGTTATGTTCACATATCTTAAAATAATCTTATGCTATCTTATCTTTAACCAATTATGTTAGCTTATCTCTAACTAATCTTATATTAATTTATCTTACAGTTTACTATCTTAAAATAATCTCATGCTATTTTAGCTTTAACCAATTTATGTTATCTTATCTCTTACTAATGTTATATTATCTTAACTTACAGTTAACTATACTTAAGTTATCTTATTTTTAACCAGACTTAACTCAAGTTATGTTCAGTTATCTTTGAATAATTTTGTTGGATATTTTTTTTTTTTAACAAATGATATTCTATTTGTGTCTAACTAATCTCATGCTATCTTTTCTTGAACTAATCACATGTAAGCTTATATTAATGTTAGCTTATCTCTAACTAATTGTATATTACTTACAGTTAACTATACTTATGTTTTCTTATTTTTAACCAAACTTAACTAATGTTATGTTCACATGTCTTAAAGTAATCTTATACTATCTTATCTTTAACCAATTATGTTAGCTGACCTCTAGCTAATCTTATATTAACTTACAGTTAACTATACTTATGTTATCTTATTTTTAACCAAACTTAACTAATGTTATGTTCACATATCTTAAAATAATCTCATGCTAGCTTATCTTTAACCAATTTATGTTAGCTAAACTTATATTAACTTACAGTTTACTATACTTATGTTGTCTTATTTTTAACCAAACTTAACTAATGTTATGTTCACATATCTTAAAATAATCTCATGCTAGCTTATCTTTAACCAATTATGTTAGCTTACCGCTAGCTTATCTTATATTAACTTATCTTACAGTTAACTATACTTGTCATCTTATTTTTAACCAAAATAAACTCATCATATTCTATCTTATCTCCAACCAAACATACTTTATCTTATATTTAACTAACCTTGTGATGATTAATATTATCTTAACTTATCTTATCTTCGTTTATCTCTAATTATTTTCAACTTCAACTATTATCTTTAACAAACTAATCTCCATCCTTCTCATAATTACGGTAGTTTACCGCTAATTAAATTAATATTATCTTCAATAAATCTTGTGTTTGTTTATCTCTAACTAATCTTATGTTGTTGTTTCGCTAATGAATCTTAACTTTAACTAATATCTTTAACTAACATTGTCTAATGTTACCTATCTTGAACAAATCATAACTCTAACCTAAACCTATCTTCCACTCTAACCTTTATGTATTTATTTTTTCCCCAGAAATGAGCTCCAGTCTCATTAGGACCAGGTTTTGGTCTCCATCTGGACTACAAGGTCAGTGTTAATAATCTGTATTTTTGAAGATATTTAAACGGTGAATTTTGATTTGACTGTTGGATGGAGAAGGAAACTTCCACAGCACACACTTACAAAGGTGTAATACTCCATTAGAGGAGAAGGGGGCGC